>NC_056668.1:51150000-51750000 GCF_018350195.1 Panthera tigris
GTATTGTTTACACTTAGAAAGCAGAGACCCTATTTCAGTATTGCTTGGTGTTATATCTTAGGACTAGTTGGATTGTTTATTCCCCCCAAAAAGCATATGGAATCATCAATCAGAATTAATCTTTCTATGGGCATAGAGTCAAGATTTTCTGTCACATTTAAAATTTGGGAGAGACACCTGCAGAGCCTTCCACATAGTTTAAAATTAGCCAGCAGTACATTTTTGCATATAGTACTCTAACATACCAGTACTGTAGATATGTATATATAAAATATGTTTTGTTATTTAATGCTTCTGTTCATAACAAATATCTGATGTCCATTATGGAGAGCTTATATCACTGATACATCATTATCTTGAAACATACCAAGGCAGTTACTTGTGTTTGTAAGCTTTTTAGGCTTATTCATACTTAATGAGTAAAGAACAACAGAAAAAACTCAGTATTTTTGAAACTCCCAGACATCAAGCATAAAAAATATATTTGCCTTAGTTCATACAGCTCCCAAACTTTCTGTTACATAGAAGGTAGAAAATTACATTAGGAAGAAAGACAAAGAACAAGTAAGGTAGCTATGGTATGGCAGCCTGCCAAATAGTTATGATAAGCCCGTACTGTTTACCAATGCAGCAAATGAAACAGCATTTGCATTGCACAGAAGCAATTAGGGAGTGTTTCCCTAAGCAACTCTAGCCAGCCCTATTTTGAAGAGGCAAAATAATATCTAGGATCACTCTCATTAAAGGAACTCCAAACTAATGAGATGTATTATGAATACTATATATATTGAGTTTTTACTTGAAAAAAATTGTATTTTCTTTTTACTTGTAAAGATCAGAAAGGATATGCCTCAGAGGGTAGTCACCATGAAAAGACCATATAAAAACAAGTGAAATAAAAGTATTAAATATTTAATTGATATTCAAACTTAGTGTAGCCTCAGTTTTAGTTTTATATATGAATTCCAACCAAGAAGCATTTTTTTTTCAGAATCAAAAGTGTGAAAATTAATGTTGGCGTTAGCTTCACTTTTATTGGATTAAAATTCTATCATTTTATTCTTTACTTTTAGAAGTTTCTATGTAACCTAAAATATTTACATAATAAAGAGACATGGCTGGGTTCCTCTTACATTAGTTTATTCTATTCAATCACAAAATGGAATCCTGTTATGGAAAAGGAGGTAAGTCTGTGAACAACACATACCTAAGCACAGCAAATACACAAAAAGTAATATAATTTAGTTTCTACTCCATGGAGACTAGTACTTTTAAGGAGATGAAACAACTGGAAGGGAAACCAAAACAAAACAAAACAAAACTGGAGAACAACATATGTAAACTTTACCATTTCATAGAGTTAATAAATATTCTAAACTTTTAGCAAAGGAAGAGATGACTAGCTGGAGTAGTAGGGTGAGGCTTTGTAAGAGGGGAAATGTTTTGATTTTAGGCAGAAGTCCTAGTACAATTAGAGAAGGAGGAGAGAATGGGTCATTTTTACTTAATTGAAAAGAACATGAATAAAAGCACAAAGTAGAGTGTGTAAGGAGGAGGGCAGGAGGGAGCAAAAAGAAGTTCTGAACTGTATGAAATGGAATAGCTCTGTGTGAGTAGGATAGTGTTCCCCCAAAACGTCCATGTCCTAAATCCCTAGAACGTGTGAGTATATTAGGTTGTATGGCAAAGGAGAAATAAGATTGTAGATGAAATTAAGGAATGCTAATTATTTGATCTTAAAATAGAGAAATTGTCTTGGATTATGTAGGAGAGCCTAGTGTAATAACAAAGGTCCCAAAAAGTCAACAAAGGAGGCCAAGAGTCAGAGAATCCAGGATGAAGATGTAACGGCAGAAGGGAGATCAGAGTGGTGGGATGTGAGAAGGACTCAACTTCATTTGCTGGCTTTGAAAATGGAGGAGGAGGCCAACAGTGAAGGGACACTGGCAGCCTCTAGAAGCTGGGGATGGTAAGTAAGGAAGGAGATTAATCCCTGAGAGCGCCTAGAACTCCAAGAAAGTAATGAAGCTCTGATGGGACCTTTGGTTCGGCTGATTAAGATCTATGTCATTCTTCTAACCTACAGTCATGTAAGATAATAGATTTGTATTGCTTTATACCATTATGTTTCTGTTGACTTGTTCTAGACAAATTACCTGAAAGTTTGAAAGCTTGGCTAGTTACCATCACAAATGTAAGGATCAATACTCAAATAAAGCAAGACATATTTTGTTAATGGTGTGGAAATGGACTTCAATAGGATATAAGGAGAAAAATGTACATTTTCAGGTGAAAAAAAAACACTGGGGACAAAATAAATGAAAGTGACATGTCAATGATGAATATATTATTTTTTGCAAATTAGAGAAAATGACAATACATAAGATAATGTTACTTCAGTTGTTTTTCAATTACCATTTTATTTTTTTTACTGTAGTGCATTTTTATTTTTATTTTTTCATTATTATTTTTTTAATTTAATTTTTTAATTTACATCAAAATTAGCATATAGTGCAACAATGATTTCAGGAGTAGATTTCTTAATGCCCCTTACCCATTTAGCCCATCTCCCCTCCCACAACCCTACAGTAACCCTCTGTTTGTTCTCCATATTTAAGAGTTTCTTATGTTTTGTCCCCCTCCCTGTTTTTATATTCTTTTTGTTTCCCTTCCCTTATGTTCATCTGTTTTGTCTCTTAAAGTCCTCCTATGAGTGAGGTCATATGATATTTGTCTTTCTCTGACTGACTAATTTCACTTAGCATAATACCCTCCAGTTCCATTCACATAGTTGCAAATGGCAAGATTTCATTCTTTTTGATTGCCGAGTAATACTCCATTGTATATATATATACCACATCTTTATCCATTCACCCGTCGATGGACATTTGGGCTCTTTCCATACTTTGGCTATTGGTGATAATGCTGCTATAAACATTGGGGTGCATATGTCACTTCAAAACAGCACACCTGAATCCCTTGGATAAATACCTAGTAGTAGTACAATTGCTGGGTCATAGGGTAGTTCTATTTTAATTTTTTGAGGAACCTCCATACTGTTTTCCAGAGTGGCTGCACCAGCTTGCATTCCCATCAATTACCATTTTCATTAGAGTTATCAGAAATTACCAAAAAGTTCTTAGATATTAATACCTTAATTGATCATGAATTAGATTAACATATAATATGAAGATGTAATGTGTAGATAAAAATATTTTATTGAAATAAGTAGAATTTCAGATATATACATATTATGTCCACCATAGCATAACAAATGTCTTCTAAAAAGTATATATATGTATTTCAATTTTATTTTTAAAAGGCTTAACGATAAAATATAAAATAATGATGGCTTAAAGAGTATTTTTTTAGATTGGAAATAATAAAATCTATTCATAATTATTTTACTTTAATGATAAACTTAGGTAACCAAGTACATAATTTAATCACTTAAACATGATCTACCTAATGACTATATGTAACAATATAAAATTCTATAAACATTAAATCCTATAGCTTAACCAATCATGGATCCATCCTCAGTCCAATGGTTTTTCCTTTACTAGTAGCAAATGTTTCATGAACTAAAAGTAACTCTTTTGAGTTTTTGTTGTCTTTCTTCTCTGGCATTTTGAATGGAAATCGCTTTAAGAGGTACTAGACTTTTATTAGTTTAATTAATTCAGATAGACCCAAGGGCATTTTAAGACTCAGTTGCATTAACAAATGACTATTTCATATCACTAATCCTCAAGGTCTTTTAATAACTGAGAAATTCCTATCTGTAGAGTCAGTTATTCCATTATATCTCTGTGAATAAAAACAAGCTGTTACAGTGGACACTGGCATGTAAACGTTAATTTTTTATGCCTTCCATTTAACAGAGTTACCTATGTTTAATACTGGTTCCAGAGTAAATACTTGAGTGACAAAGATATGTGTTCAAAGGGGGAGAACTTCTTGATCGAGGATAGGGAAATAAAGGTTCTAAACATGTGTATCATAGTCACTTCTCATAATGAATTACATTACTTTTATTTCCTGTAGAACTATATACTTATGCATGAAAAAAAAGCATTCAAAGCTATAAAAATGTGTTATTTAGCATTAATGGTTTTTTATAAGTAGTGTAAACTGCATAATTGTTGAATATCACTTTTAGCATTTATTTCTCCCTTGTTTTATTTCTTCACTGCTGTTCTCTTATACTCTGGAAATGTTAAATATTTACCCATAAAACGATTGAAGCTCCTAGACACCAATTCTCTAAATAATAAGAATTAGATTCAATTTGCCTAAAAGAAATTATAGGATTTATATACCTTTTTCTTTCCAACTACACAGTATCAATGGAATGAACACTAAGAGACATGTTATATATCCTAGTTGAAGTGTACAGGAGGCTAATAAGGAGTTTCTCACTACAAAACTCTTTCTTTCTTTCTTTCCGTCTGTGCCATGAAATGTATCTCACAACATCTGGTCCACGGGTCCTGAATATCAAAACTATTTTCATAATAGCGCTTAGGTGTTACTTGCCTTTTTTCACTTCTTTGACACTTGCACTGATGTGCAAAAGCAATAGTGGGTAAAAATGATATAATAAATCAGAGCAATGGCACTAAACTCTAATAAGATTTGTGTACAGGATTTTGTGTGAACACGGTACTTTCCTTTCTCTGAGGTTAAATGTCTAGGAGGACAATTTCTGTGTCATACGGTAGTCACATGTTTAATTTTGCCTACTCTTGTTTTTGTTTTTATTGAGATAGAATTTACATAACATAAAATTAACCATGTTAAAATCTACAGTTCAGGGGCGCCTGGGTGGCTCAGTTGGCTGGGTGTCCGACTTCAGCTCAGGTCATGATCTCACAGTGCGTGAGTTTGAGCCCCGCGTCGGGGTCTGTGCTGACAGCTCAGAGCCTGGAGCCTGCTTCAGATTCTGTGTCTCCTTCTCTCTCTACCCTCCTCTGCTCATGCTCTGTCTCTCTTTGTCTCAAAAATAAATAAACATTAAAAAAAAATTTTAAATGTACAGTTCAATGATATTAGTGCATTCACAATATTATGCAAACATTACTCTATCTAGGTCCAAAACATTTCATCACCCCCAAAGGAGACCACATACCTATTAAACAATCACTCTTTACCCCTCTTTACTACAAGCACTGACAACCACTAATCTACTTTCTGTCTCTAGGGCTTTAACTATTTTGGGTGTTTTATATAAATGTAAACATATAATATGTGACTTTCTGTGTTGGGCTTGTTTCACTTAGCATAATATATATATTTATTTTACACACACACACACACACACACACACACACATATATATATATATATATATATATATATATATAATAAGTTTATTTATTTATTTTGAGAGAGAGAACATATGAGTGTGCATAGGGAAGGGGCAGAGACAGAGGGAGAGAGAGAAAGATATCAAGCAGGCTCTTTACCATCAGCGTAGAGCCTGATGCAGGGCTCAAACTCACAAACAGTGAGATCATGACCTGAGCCAAAATCAAGAGTTGGATGCTTAAGCAACTGAGCCCCCCAGGTACCCCAGCATAAAATTTTTGACCATCCATACCATAATATATATCAGTACTTCATCCTTTTAGGACTGAATAATTTCATTTTATAGATATATACTATACATTGTTTATACAATGTATAAACAAGATGATGTGTCTTTTGGCAATTGTGATTAGTGCTACTCTTAATATTTGTACACAAGTATTTGTTTGAATACCTGTTCTTAATTCTTGTGAGCCTATATCCAAGAGTGGAATTTCTGGGTTATATGGAAGTTATATATTTAGCTTGTTGAGGAACCACCAAACTGAGACAACATCTGTGAGGGTCTGTGGTATAGGAAAATTCATATTTACTCCTTAGGTACACCTTTGACAGATCCTAATCCAAGATAGAGGTTTTTAATAGAGCTCAACTATAACTAAAAAGCTCTAGATTTCAATTTCTGATGATATGGCCTCACAAAGCTGCCCAAAGTGTTAATCAGCTTCTTAGATTCTATTAGACAGTTGTCATTTCAGCTGATTCCTACTGAACTGGCAAAAGACCCCAGGAAAGCAATAGCTCCTATGACCTGGATAATCCACTAGGTTTCCAACCTCCCCCAGATCCTGGCCAAGTAAATTTTCACTTTCTTATTAATTAAAAAATAATTTTAGACAGAGGTTTTAAAATATTTTACCTGATTTTTTGCTGTTGTAAGTAAGAGTTTCTGGGCAAATAATTAGCCTACCATTAATGAAAGTGAAATATATAGATACACTATTATTTCATTATTTAATTGCTGTAAGCACTGGAGATTCATCTTAAATGAGTGCATGTATCAATTATCTACTATCTGCTCTGAAAGGAAAACTTTTCTTTTCTATTACACTGTCTCAACACAGTCCCTTGTGCAAAATAAATCATTCATCCCTTCCTTTGAGGTTTATACTATGCCAGTAACACTTTTGAAACAGTTATCTGCCTCTCTTAGATATCATCAGCCAATGGCCTTATATTTCCTCATGATCAATTAACAAAGATGTCTTTCTTATTCTTTTGGGAACTCTTGAATTTTTTTCCAACAGATTTTTGAACATGTGATTCTCAGAAGTGAAATAATGTTTTCTGCATTCAATAAAGAAGCCTAAATGGGACTGAGTATCAAGGGGCATGAGGAAGTTTTACAGTAATAAAACTTACTCAACATCTTTGCTTTGTTGATGTTCACACAACTGTATGTGTTTGTCAAAACTCATACAACTTTACAACAAAAAGCTGAATTTTATTGTATATAAATTTTAAAAAGTGAATCAAAATATAATTTGGAGGGAAAAAAAGAAGCCTATGGAATGCTCTTCTTGAGAAAATATAAGCATTGATTGGAACCCATGCTATGAGCTGTACTCACAGTTAACTCATAGCAAAGGTCAAGGAATATGTTTTATTCTTTTTTTTTTCTTTTTCATATTGTATTTATTTATTTATTGAAGTTTTTATTTATTTTTGAGAGGGAGAGACAGAGCACAAGCGGGGGAAGGGCAGAGAGAGGGAGACACTGAATCTGAAACAGGCTCCAGGCTCTGAGCTGACAGCACACAGCCCGACAAGGGGCTTGAACTCATGAACCACTGAGATCGTGACCTGAGCTGAAGTCAGATGCTTAACCGACTGAGCCACCCAGGCACCCCTGTATTTAATTATTTTTTAAGGAATATGTGTTGAAAGATGTATGTTGTCCTGGCTGACTCATTGAATGTCCCCTAAGACAATTGTCTTGACTTTCTGAATCTGCTTTGCCTTGTTCAATCAACATGTGGCTATGTGAATTTAAATTCATTAAAATTAAGGGGCGCCTGGGTGGCTCAGTGGATTAAGCGGCAGACTTCGACTCAGATCATGATCTGGCGATTGGTGAGTTTGAGCCCCACCTCTGGCTCTGTCCTGACAGCTAAGAGCCTGGAGCCTGCTTCCAATTCTGTGTGTCCCTCTCTCCCTGCCCTTCCCCTGCTGACACTCTGTGCCCCCCCCCTCAAAAGTAAACATTAAAAAATTCATCAAAGTTAAATAAATCAAAATTTTAATGAAATGTTACACTAGCTACTTTCAAGTTTTTAATAGGCAAAGTACATTACAGCCTAACATATTGGACAGCACAGACACAGAAAATTGCCATTATCATTGTGCATTTCTATTAGACAGCAATGTTCTAGAGAGTTACCTAATTATTCCTAAGAGATAGCCCAAAGAATTGTATTTTTCCAGCCTTCAACCATTGGAAATATTTTATTTGAAGTACATTTGATATACCAAATATGTTCTCGATTTTATATTAAATGTTTGGTTATTATAAGCTGTGTGTTACAAGCTGAGCATTAGTTATAACATATTTATATAACTTATAAATTATAAAATAAATTATAAAACTATATAAAATAGTTATAAAATATTAGTTATAAATTTTATTTATAAAATAAAATATAAAATTATAAAATAAAAATATATAAAATATAAAATAATTCAAGATATTAGTTTGTGTCTTAAAACATTTGAAGTAATATGGTAACAATTAGGTATATACAAATACATGTGTACAACTCAAGGTAATTTTCAGTGTGAAAAATGTCATCAAGCACGATACAAACATAGTATTATGAGAATACAAAAGGATAGGTTTTGTCATCATAAAAATATAGGTAAATCAGTTTTTAGGTCATACAAGTAGGGACATTATGGAAGAATTTGAGCCATAAAAAAAGCATATAATTTCATAAGTAGATAAAATGGGATCCATAAAAAAACTTATCAATTATTATGGAGTAAAAAATTCTGTGTAGAAAATGAGATAGAAGAAGACGTGGAGCCCCAGAAAATTATGTAGTTTCCAGATGGACTAATACATTATTAATCTAATCAAAACATATTCCAAACAGGGAAAAAGTAGGATAATACTAGAAAGATAGATACAGTTATATTTGTGAGTCTTTGATAATAAAATAAGCTCTTTTACCCAATATAATCAGTTTGTAATGACAAGTAATAGAAAGTTTTAAGCAAGAATGATCCAATTGTGTTACTGTGCTAAGAGTAAGAAAACAGCAGCCTTGATATGATATGTTATGGTCTAGTCTGGATAGAGTAAAGAGCTACAAAATTGGGACTGGGGATGAGGTACAAAACTAACGGCTTGCCAATAGGCATGGAATGGCATGTGTAGATGAGAGAGACAGCAGCACAACTTCATGCATTATGTACCATCACCAAACTGATAACTTTTCCAAAGGATGCAAAAAGAAGGGATGCATTTAGTTGTGAATGAGTATTCATCTTAAAGAGACAAATGATCAAATGAGGAAATAAATATTGTTATAAATAACATTGATCTTTGGGATTTATTGCACCTATATTTCCATCTATGATAGAAAAAGTTTTAAAACTTTTAACTGAAAGTAGAAGAAAATTAGATCCCACATAATAATGGCTAATAATTATAGTTCACTAAATATTTGAGGTATAGTCTTTTTAGACTTACCTGTATTTTTAATTTATTATCATAGCTAAACTTTCAGGTGAGATCGATTGCTATTGATATTTTGAAGGATAAAGAAATTTAGATTAAAATAGGATAAATAATAATATAAAAAACATCAACCAAGTGTCAGAGTTTATTGGAAACGTGTTTGATGTCTAATCTGAAATTCTATGCTGCTACATTTTATGTCTCCCATCATTCCCTTTGGAACCATTTAGATTATTCTGACTCCATATTAGTTTCTTTACTGAATGCAGAAAATATTATTTCACTTCTGATAATCATATATTCAAAATATGTTGGAAAAAAACTTAAGAGTATATTAGAAGAGACATTAAAAGATATTTATTTATAAAAATTATATGCAGTTTTGTAAGTTAGAATAAGAGATAAATATTAAGTACAATGGGAGAACAAATGCAAATTATTATTTATGAGAGAGAAAGAATCTGATTTATAATGCAAAAGAAGTGTGATTGAAGTAAACAATTGTAAAACTGTTGGAGAGTGCAAAGGAAAACTGTAGAGTAGGAATTGCTTATGAGTAGGAATAACAAAATAGCAAAATTGGATTGCACGTAATGGCTTGGTAAAGACTAGGCTTACGAGTACTTGCTGATAGATTGGAAGTAGGAGTTAAAAAAAATGAAATCAAAGATAATACATTGCCTTTAATTGCAATATACAAATGTATATATAATTACATTATATTATATCATAAATATAATTTTAATGTTATATATGTCATATGCTATTATATTTTATTTTAAATAAAGTACTACAATATTTTTTACCAAATTATTAAAAAGTAATAGTGTTTACCATAGTATTTGACATGTGATATTGAGTTCTTTCCAATTGTGTCACTAAATTTTCATAAATGAAATATTACAGTTGATTGTACCTATAGATGTTATAGTTTTGGATCCAGAAAAATGCCTTTTTCCAGAAATGCCAACTCATTAATAAAATACTAAATACTTCTTTAGGATCAACAAGAGTGAAGTTCTCTTTGAAACTCTCTTGTTTGCATCTACCATCACACGTGGTTTAGAATCTTTCAACAGAGCTTGTCTTTCATCTAATTATTCAGTTTGCACAGTGTTAATCGATACGAATTGTTTTTTTTATAATTCACTTTGATTTGCATTGAACCTATTCTTGTACTTTTCCCTATTTATTTATGTTCACTTCACTTTTTTATAGATATCAAAATTCATAACTCCTTAAAAATTAGTGTATCTGTAGTGATTCATTTATGTTTAATGGTCCAAAGTTTGAAGCAGGTATATCAAAAGTAGTTTTAGTAGCAGTAAGATATTTTAGGTGGATATGTTTGCCCTGTGTCTGAAACCATATACTTGTCTTTACGAAGAGATTCTATGATATAATACATTCAGCCAATATCAGCAGTTTTAGGAAACTAAGTAAGGATAAAAAATAAAAGGATTCTACTGCTTATTAAAAATATCTGTTCATTAAAGAAACATTAAAATATGATTTCATATTTTCTTTTATTTCAAAAATATGTTTTGCTTATGTAGGCAATGTTGGATTGAATTACTCTAAATATGCACAAACATTCACAGCTTTTCTATCTGTGCTTTTGGATAATGAATAGGAAAGCTTACTCTCTAAACTGCAAAGTGCTATTTAAATGCAAGATCTTATTATAAAAATGTCATTTTACAAGTGACAAGGAAACTGCTGTGTGTATTTACTCTAAGATAAATATTATAGTTTTCTTTCTTTTTTTTTTTTTTCTTTTCAGATCATGGTATTAACCCAGATCATCAATTTCTCAACTTAACTGCAAGGAGTTCAATAAGTAAGTTAGTAAATTTTGTATTACTATAATATAGATGTCATGTGACCTAGATTATTTAATTGTATTTGGCTCTCTTCTATCTTGGATTTAAAGAAGTTCAATAGATTAATGCTTTCTAAAGCTAATTAATATTTTCTACTTATTTTCTCTACATTCTGTTTTCATTAAGAAGCTTAAACTGACAAGTGGTAAAATGCTGATTTCTGTTCCCTTATCTTTCTTTCTTGGTATTTCCTGAAGTTTTCACTAGTGATGTTTTAATAATCACTTAAATAGTTGAGTGCCACTGTTTGCATTACCATTATTTTATTTTATAGCCAAAATCAATTTAGATTTCTTGAGAGAGATATGAATATGTAGAAATAAAGAGTACAAATGAAAGTTTCTCAATATGGCATTTTCAATATATTATGTAGAAACCGAATTAAACATATTCTAAAATCTATATATTTTATAAATATCTATAATTAAATACTAACATTAATGTCTATATTATAATAATAATGTAAACACACATGTAATTCAACTTATTAAAGACCTTCAGAACTCTAATCCACAACTATTTACTGAACTATATTCCAGGCACTACTCTGAGAAGTAGGGATAGGAGAGGAAAGGACTAATGCCAGCCTTTTAGAAGTTCACCTATGGAGGAGTACTCACATATATAATAGACAGACATACATTCAGGCTCTAAGAGAACATAGACTGAAAATCTCATCAATGCTTTGTGTATGAGGTCTCTTCCTAGAAGAAGGAATGCCTAAGTTGATAGCCAAAGTCTGAATTGGACTTCATCAGGAGAAGAGTTAGCAGAGGAGAATTCTAGCCAGGAGGAAGAGCACCTTCTAATACTATAGATCAGAGGCCAAGAGGCAGTAGGAAAACACAAGGAGTTCTAAATGGCTGGAGTGTATGTTACAAGAGGAAAGAGACATGAGGTAAGGCTGTAGATTTATCAGAAGCTAGGTTAGGCAGGTCGTGTTAAACCATTTGGGTTTGACCCTGGGCAAATGGGTACACAATGGAGATCTTTATAAGATGTGCACACATGTTCATATTTGCACTAGTGTGGACAATGCAATCTAGGTTTATGAATCAGGGGTCAAGAAGATCAGGTGAGAGGCAGCCTTAGTCTTATAAGATACGGTGGCCTTGACTTGTATAAAGATGTGAACTATGAAGCAATCTGAATAGATATTTAGGTGAGGAGCAATACTGATAGCCCCAGGGTAAGACTTCATTGGCTGAGAGGTAAGTGGTATTTTAATAAATATAATGCCAGAAAGTTTGCCAAGGAGGATTTTCCTTTTAACACTTTGAATTATATGGTTTTATGAATATATGTATAGTATTCAATCTGCAAAGGAATAAAGTGGGAATATTTTATCATGTATAAGCTCCTACTTACAGAATTTAATGATGTGCACTGTCTCCACCTTCCTGAGGAAATTTATTATACACCTCAAAATAATCCTCACCATTTTTTGTTAGCTATTGTGTAAATCACGAAAACACCCAAGTATTTTAAAAATTTTATGAGCATTCTAAGTTTGCATACATATTTTGGTCTTATTGTAATGATATAATCTTGTTGGAAAAGAATGTTCATAGACCTCTTTGAAATCATCTCCTAAATTCCACCTTTACCACATAATCATATGCCTATTTTTATAATGGATTTTGTTGGTATAAATAGACAAGCAGAGATTGAGTTCCAGTCAGTGATAATAAGCTAACCATACACTATATAGCTAATTTTTGTTACTAAGCAAAATGAATGAGGAATTGTTTTATTCCCACTTAAGACTGAAAACTTTTAGTTTACATGTGTACATTAGTGAACTATTATACTCAGAAATATTATTGGCTATTTTGTTTAAAGAAGGCTACAACTTTGACTACATTTTATTAAAAGTCTTTCTAAGAAATAAATCACAGGCCACTAGTTCCATTTTTAAGAAAGTTCTCTTCCAACTCTGTGCTTAAATGAAAAGTAAGTCTAAAGTTAACTGCAGTAACCTATCACTTTCCTTTGCAGAATCCAACATAAGTCCTACAGGATCATTTAACATTCATACAGATCACTATTTTCAGTGCACTTCACATGCCAAATTTATTAGCTGAGGGAAAGCATTAAATGACAAAGGAATCCACCCCCACCCCAAGCTTTCCTCTATACCTGACCCTTTGCATCTTTCTGTGTGGCATTTAATCTCATGAATTCTCTGCAATTCTCATACATTCCTATGACATAAGTAAAATCATTGAATTTAGAAAATGTCTTGCCTAAAAATTATATCAGACAATCCAAAGACAAACCTATAGCTTCTATTTATTGGAAAATGTAAGAGAATATGTTTTTCTATTGTTTCTTAGCCTTGTGATGTCATAAATATATACATATGTGTATATATATATATATATATATATATATATATATCACAAAAGCAGGTGTGTGTTATACGGAGTTTGCATTCAGAATCATTAGGTAACAAAAATCATGTAAATTTTAGTTGTAAAGCGATATATATTGAATTGTTTAAATAAAAGAATTTCATTATAAAATTATTCTTTTTAGTGGTGCCTGGATGGCTCATTCAGTTAAGCATCTGACTTTGGCTCAGGTCATGATCTTGTGGTTTGTGAGTTTGAGGCCCATGTCAGGCTCTGTGCTGACAGCTCAGAGCCTGGGGCCTGCTTCAGATTCTGTGTCTCCATCTCTCTATGCTCTTCCCCTGCTCTCTCTCTCTCTCAAAAATAAACATTAAAAAACAATTTTTAATTATTCTTTTTGAGTGACTTGGCACATGCTATTTGATGTGTGACTGGTTTTGCCATTGACTTCTCATACACCACTATGGGAAGATTGAACTCATTTGTGAACATTTGAATTTGTACAATCATTTATTAACAAATACCTCTTCTATGAAAGACCTGAATCCCTAAACTCATGAAATTTCTCTAATGAGAAAGGAAGTCTGGTAAGTAAACATGCAGTCTCTTGACAATTCATTAAGTAGTCATACTTTCTTGTTTAGTGCCAGTTGTAGTCACATTCTTGGGGTATAATGAAAATTAAAGCAAAAATATTTGGCGATTTGGGGCAGCTAGTCACTAGGACTATTTTCAATACCAGGACAGAGGCTATTCTAACCATTACCATCTCCCTCACTTTCTCAACTACTTGATTTACTCTTACAGTATATTCAATGCACCATCCTGACTGAAAATAGGAAGCTGGTGATCAGGGAGAAGATTATCCCTATTTTGCAAAACTGAGATTCCACTGGCCTGGTGCAACGCTAAATATGTTGTAGAGTCCATTGGTATCTTCAACTTTAGAAAATTGAGACTTATTCACAGCATGGAAAGAAGTGCCATTATCTGTTCTCGTGTTGCTGATAATTCTATTTTTGTGAAGGGATTGAACCATGAAAGTAAATCATCTTTTTCAAGATTGTCAGCAGTGTCTCCCACACTGAAAACTGCTTGTGTCTTTGGATGAGAACATCCAAGACAACTTCAGCATCATGATCACAATCTGTGTATGGCTAACATCCAAAGTGAAGTAGATGGCCATTCTGGCAGACTATGATTTGATGGCTATTCTGTGACCCAGAACATCATCCCTGAAAACAGTTCGAAGGGAAAAGTGGCACTCAGATGCTGGGGAAACACTGTTTCAACTTTTTTCCATGACACTGAGAATTTTTCATCTTCCATTGATTCCCAGCTTAGATGCTATTAAGTGAGAGACAATCGGAATCCTTCACTTTATGTATTATATATATGGGATATTGACGATACTGTATATAGTGGGAGAAATGTGTGCATGTGCAAAGGCACACACATACAATAAAGATATAACTATAACATATTTATTATCACTTCAAAGGGAAACTATAGAAAGAACAGAAAGAAGAAAAAATGGATGGAAGTTGTTCTGTGGGTGGTCTCTCAGAGAAGAGATATTTAATCTGACTCCACAAAGTTGAGTCAGGTGAGGTCTAGGATATTTGCATAAAACCACTGAGGTGGCTAATAACTTGGTAGGTATAAGTAATTAAAATACCACTGTAACTTCAATGTAGTGAGAAGGAAAAAAATTTAGAAAAACATGTAAAATAGAATTAGAGTAAAAGACAGTTAGAAAAAATAGGAATTAGAGGGGCACATGGGTGACTCAGTCAGTTAAGTATTTGGCTTTTGGTTTTAGCTCAAGTTATGATGTCACAGTTCATGAGTTCAAGCCCCACATCGAGCTCTGCTCTGATGCTGCAGAGCCTGCTTGGGATTCTCTCTCTCTTCCTTTCTCTCTGCCCCAACCTTGCTCACTCTCTCTCTCAAAATAAATAAATTTTAAAAAAAGGAGCTAGAGAAAAGAGGTACTCCCTTTATCAAGGCACTATAAGTCATGATAAAGAATGGTTAGAATTATTTCATCCTAAGGCACTGGAGAGCCATTGCACAGTTTGGTTAAAATTGCATATATACATATATAGGCATATATTTGTTCATATGTTCATATATTTGTATGTGATGTAAGTGCTTATATAAAGCATTGCTACACAGAGCCTATATTGGAGAGAGATGAAATTGGAGGTATGAATGTCTGCCAGGGATACTGTGACAAAATTCCACAGACTAGGTGGCTGAAAAAGCAGGGATTTATTTTCTCACACTTCTGGAGGCTTGAAGTTCAAAATCAAGTGAGTTCATCATTCCTGATGCAGGGTTGGTTTCTCCTATGTCCTCTCTCCTAGGCTTGCAGACACCTGCCTTCAGAAATGAGGACCCATCATCCCAGGAGCAGAGGGCCATGGATTCTCACCTCCACTAACTCTTTACAGTCTATTTCCACAGCCACCTCAACATTGTTACTGCCCTGTCCAAAAGAAGATGACTCCAAGGATGGCGAGGATTCAGACAGAAGGACCAATGTTGTGACTGTAATTCATCTCCTCCTCCATTCTTCCTTTACACTCCCATGGCCTTTTTTCTGTCTAAATCCACTTCTGATATTTCTTCCTTTTCTTATAAGAACGCCAGTGCCATTGGCTTAGGGCTCCTACCCTTATGACCTCATCTAACCTTAAATACCTACTTACTGGCCTTATCTCCAAATAAAATCGTATTGGGAGTTAAACCTTCCACATATGAATTTTGGGGAGGGCACAACAGGAGGGAAGGGAGACAAATCACAAAGTTTTTAGAGCCCTGGAGTTAGATGTTGTCAGAAAAATGGAGAGAAGAAAGTAAATCTAAGGTACGTTTTGGAGATGGATTGGGTAGGCTAATGGTAGATGATGCCTCCATCTTCCATACTCTGATTGAAGTGAAGGATAGATGAAGGCAACAATTATTGCTATGAATTAGATTAGAAGGGAAGCATTCTGAGGCTAAGGAAGGAAGGAGATAAAAGTTCATTTGGGACATATTCAGTGATACTGTTTTAGTGGTGAGTCACACACTGAAAGTCAGGACACCAAGGCGTTTCTTTCCAGGAAGCAGCTTCATTTGTGCCAGCATGGGCTCAGCAGGCTAAGACCCAACAGGCTGAACCCTGAGTGCAGCCGGGTTTGCCTTTTGTATAAATTTTGCTCCTTTGTCTCCCTTAATGGTAACATACAGTCCAAATGGTCAGTCTGTGTTATAGAGTCCTGAGGAATGTCACACATGCTCACATAGCCAGGTTTCCTTCCCTTGTCTTGAGGTTTTCACTACATTCCTTAGGAAGGGGCTCTACCACCCTGTGATTACGAATTACCCAAGGAAGAACTTCTGGAAAAGGATATACCTAATCAGATTTCCATGTATGAAGTGAAATTTAACTTGTAGGGACTTAGAAGGTGTCAGAGCTAGGGAATAAGTGCATTTCATGAATTGAGAATAGCATTTGTAATGGCTTTTAGAATACAAGGACTTTGAAGACTTTTAGGGGCTGGTGAATTATGGACAGATTTTATTAGGTCTAATTCACATTATGGCAGAAATTGACTTAATTATAAATTCAGAGATATGTGTTCTTTGGGAATTTGCATAAGATTTGTAGTAACAAGAAGGAATACGACAGTTGATCGAGTTGGTATTTCTTCAAAATATCCTATCCTCTATTTGTAAGTAATGCATTCTCACTTGGATAAGACCAAAGAAAACACAAACAAAACCCCAAACCACTTAAATGATTATCTTACATGTAATCCAGACAATAAATGATATATAATAAAACTTACTAGTAATTGTTTCCTGGGTTTTGAACGGAATTGTCACATTGTGTTTCCTTTCTGTACAAACTCAAAGAACTGGATTATGCATAATACCAATATTATGTATAATCGATGCAGTCAGAGTACCTGGATATTTCAGACTCTATGTCAAAGATTAATTACTGGGACCATCATCAAAACCCAAATGATACCTTACATATTTATAACAAATTAGTATTAAGTTGTAACCAGAAAATTTTCCTGCATTATTAAATAATGTATTTTCATTTATTTTAACCTAGTGCTCCTCTATTCATTTCCAAATGTATGATAATCAGCTTTGGAAGTTAAATCAGTTAGGCTTTCGTATACAAGCAATGGTTGAATTAGATGCTAACAATAGTGAGCTTCATCAGCACAGCATTTTGGGGGTACAGCAATGCAAATCTCAATTTTAACCAGAATATTTAGACAGGGAACAAAAGGAAAAAGTTAACATTGAGAATCATTACAGATAACTGAACTTCCTCGTTCTGGGTAATAACAATAATACATTTAAAAATTAAGCTGTTTTTCTTAAAAATCTCAACCATGAATTATATTATCCTTGACAATATAATAAGCACTTTTTCTCTTTTCCTAAATACACCCTCTGTGAAGAAGAGATGTTAGGGAGCTGTTGAACTAGAAATGATAAACAATGGGTGAAATCAAGGCCATTATACTTTAACAGACGATGCGTAACTGTGTGTTACTTTTCTTCAGAAAGGTTTTACAAAAAAAAGAATTAGTTTTGGAAATGTTGGAATTAGTTTGGAAGTGAGATTCGGTTGTGGTCCTCCATTTCCATCTGCTGATTTTATCTTTTTTTTTTTTTTTTTTTTTTTTTTTTTTGAATAAGGGTGCCTGGAATGGCCAGCAAACCCTGCGCCAAAGAATGAAAGATTACTCCACACTTTGGTAAGAAAGAGAGGAGAAGGCAATGGGGAGGGGGTCAACGTTCGCGGATGAAGACCTCCGTTTGCCTTGTATTCTCATTTATTGCAGTGTCAGGCCAATCGCAAATCTCAGTTGGCTTGTATACAGAGGGCGTATAACATTTCAGGCATGCAAAAACAAAGGGTGCTGACTTAAAGGTGAACAATCACAAGACACTAATCAAATTAGAGATATACAGTAAGGGTCTATGTGTCCCTACTGTTTTGCTAAACTTTGTATACAATGTATAAAAAACAAGAGTTCCCCAAGGACTGCAGAAACACCTGGGAGGGTGGGGCCCTAGGCATTCTGCAGTATGGGCCGCTATGCAGGCTTCTAGGATTCAAAGAAACCCACACACCTTCCAAGCTTAAATGCAGCCCACCAGAAATCTCCGTATTACATTTTAACTAGCCAAGCATTGTATATAATCTTATCATCCTCAGTAATAACCCCAACGTAAGGGTGAGTTTATTTCATTTCGTATGAAGTATTTGGCTTTGTCAAATAACATAATAGCATAAGCAGCCTTGTAGAGAAAAATAATTTGAACCAACTAAATGTGAATTTGTTTATCATGTATTTTTGTTCAACTTAGCACAGTTTAATAATTATGAGCACCAAATGTCATTTACAGTAAAAACACTCAAGTTTAGATGTTATTTGATAAGGCTCCAGCATTGCACTGAATACTAAAATAAAATAATTGTTATAAATAACTAAGCTTGTGCATCAAAAATCAATGGTCAAATAATTCTGTCTGATTAACAAGGCATCAAAGCTTTATTGAATTTTGAGATGAAAGTAAGTTTTTGTAGATACAATGAACCATGTTTGAGAGAAGAAAAATATTATATCACAGGTTATAAACTAAGGGAAAGAACTTTAAGAGCAATAGATAGCTAACTAAAGAGTATTCATATCACTAGTCACGTATATTCTTCTACTAACCTACATTTAAAAAAAGAGGTCTCAATTAAACAACAACAAAAATAGCATATAATCATATAATCTTAGATTTGGAAGTTTCCTTGAGATGTTAGTTTCAGCAGCCTTCCAAAATAGGGATTCATCCATTTTAATTTTTGACAAATGCTTCCTCAATCACTCTTAATAAGAAAAAAACACCTCGAATTTGAGAGGACGCTGCAGTGGAATCTCCTACATTTATTTTCTTCCTCCCAAATAAGTATGCGTTTGCTGAATTAGTCTCAGTAGTAAGAGTAGGCATGATCCTGGTAATCTGATCTACTGCACTAAAGAAATGCATGTGACCAAACTGTGGACAATAAGACATAAAGAGATACATGTTTTAAATATATAGCCCCAATTGTTACTCATAGCTGTTCATTGATCATGAGAAAGAAGCTGAGAATGAAGTAGACAGGGAGGATCAAAATATTAAAAATAAATAAGTAAAAATAAAAAAGCAGAGTTGCAAAAACAAATTTGGATCTCTGAAGACATGAGTAACTCTATCCCAATTTATCTCTATATGTGCTGTTATGTGAGTGAATACATTTGCTTACAGTTTAAGACAATTTGAGTTGAATTATCCGTTTCAGTAACTGCAGCTGAAAAATGTCAAATGATAAGCAAAGCATTCTCCATTTTGATGATTCTTCTTTCTGTGCTTGCCAGAGTGATTTTCCTCTGAATAGCAGTATCTATAACCGATTACAATATATAAGAACTGGCCAAATTATTCCAGAGCATGGGAATTATTTTTGTCACTTGATTAGGAAACCACACATTAAGTGGGCTAGACAGAAACGTGACATCCAGATCCCCATCAGTGAAAGACTTGCTGTCCACCTGCAGGGAGTATGGTCAGCAGACAGGCTTCAGCAATCAGTTCCTTTATTTAAGCTGTAGAGAGCCATCTCACCTGTGTCACACTCTTCTCAAGATGGCCTGAACCTTCTGAGTGACTAAGTTGGGGCTAAAAAGGGCTTGTCATGTCTGATAGGTAAAATCTGCTTTACTGTGTCACACTGGATTCACTGAAGATTTTGCAGGACCTTTGTCTCAGTTAAACTTCTATTTCAGACAAATCCTTCTTTCTCCACCTTACTTTCATAGTTGTATCTCCATATTCTATCTCCATATCTGTCTCTGTAAAACCCATCCTGCAACATTTTTTTTACCTTAGTCAGTTTTAGCATCTATTTCAATTCTAATGATACATAGTAAGGATTTTAGCGAATATTTTAAAGTATTTTAAAATATTTCAAAGTATTTTATTTGAAATGTAACCAGAACATATACCATGCATCTTGTTACTATATATGCATCTTGTTACTATAATAATTACTGAATTTTCTAGTATTTTCTATTTATTTCTTCAACTTCTCTGTTAGGATATAAGGAACATGTACATAAGGATACTTCTTTACTGTATGCATGGTGATTGTGATGGTTAATTTTACGTGTCAATTTGGCTGGATTACAGAGCACCTGGCGTTTTGTATAAACATCAGTCTAGTATTTCTGTGAAGGTGTTTTTTTATTTTTATTTTTTATTCAATTTTTAAATTTTTCAAATTTTATTTTTTTAACATTTTAATTTACTTTTGAGAGACAGAGTGAGAATAAGCGTGAACGGGGGAGGGGCAGAGCGAGAGGGAGACACAGAATCTAAAGCAGGCTCCAGGCTCTGAGCTGTCAGCACAAAGCCCGACATAGGGCTCCAATCCACCAACTTCGAGGTCATGACCTGCGCTGAAGTCAGGAAGCTCAACTGACTGAACCAACCACTCAGGTTGTCCCACTGTGAAGGTATTTTTAGAGGAAATCAACATTTAAATAAGTGAACTTTGAAAAAGCAGACTGCCTTTCAAAATATATGTGTGCCTCAACCAATCAATTGAAGGCCTAACTAGAACAGAAAGACTGGCCTCTTCTGACATGAGGGGATTCAGCATATTGCCTTTAGATTTCTACATTATTTGCTCTTTCAGGTTCTATAATAGATGCCCTTAAGACTCAGACGGGAACATGGGCTTTCTCAGGTTTCCAGTCGGCCAGTCTTCAACTGGACCTGCAGCCTTGACTCTCCGTGTCTCCAGCTTGCTGGTCCACCCTGAACACTTAGGACTTGCCAGCCCTCACATAACGTGAGTGAAGTCTTCATAATATTTATATTATAATTTTTTAAAAATATTATATATGCAATGTGTATGTATGCACACACACATTCACTTGGTTCTTCAGAGAACACTAACACAGGGCCTCATATATAGTAGATACTCAATAAATATTTACTTTTGAAAACAATCAAGAATTTATGATAAAGTATAAATTCCTGGAGAAAATGAACTGGCACAGTGGATTCTCAACAAATGTCAATTGTGCAAATCAAGTAATTATTGCATAAGATGAAAATGGTGGTAAAGCTAAAATTCACATGTAGCAGTCTTTTTTTTTCCATTTAATTGAAGAGATGTATCTTCTGATTAAAATTTTTTTTTTCAACGTTTTTTATTTATTTTTGGGACAGAGAGAGACAGAGCATGAACAGGGGAGGGGCAGAGAGAGTATCTTCTGATTAAAGATGGATATTTAAAAGGAGATTGTAGCATGAAATTAAAGAGAATATTCAGAGTTCATACCATTAGATAATTCCATTAGGTAAAAATTTTCCAAAGCAGTTGAAAGAATTGACATTTTTAAATAAATTTAACTGATACAAAGTAGAATTAATTTAAAAATCTATAAATAGATAGGTTTTGGTGACACAGTATTTCAAATGACACTTCAGCCAAATTTTTATTCAAAACTGGGGAAAATAAATACATTTTCCAAATAAACAAAACAAGAAATTGATAGATAAATTGCTACTCATGTAGGAAAAAAGGAAAGGATGAATGATCAAAGAAATGGGCATAATTTTGAGTAAATATAAATTCACATGGTATGAAAGATTAATATCTAATTTATAGCCATAAAAGTAATAGTTCAAAATAGAGTTACAGTAAATAGCAATAGTGTCATATGAAGTATGAGTAATATGTAAAATGATTAGAAATAGAGATGTCTGGTGTCATAATATTGTTTAGATAAATGGTAGCAGCATTGATTAGTTTGGGACTTATGGTAAGTATACATGAAAAATTTCAAGGAATCCACTAAAAGAATATAACAGTATAAAATATATTACTTCTACAGCAGCAGAAGAAAGACATTGAAATGAAAAAAATCATAATTAAAAAAATTAAAAAACAATATTGAAAAATATAAAGTATAGAATCCTATGTTAAAAATAAGTCAAAATATTTAATAATTAAAATAAATTTAAATAGACTGAACTTTCTAGTTAACAGTGTTTGTCAGATTGGACTGAAAATACACCTGTACTGTTTGTAGGGGGAAAAAATCTAAAAAACAGTACACAAGACATACAAAAAAGATTTTTAAAAATGCCAGGAAAATGATTAGCAAAAGAAAAATAGGGCAGCTAAAGTAATATCAGACAAAAAAAAAAAATGAATCTCACCAGTAATAACTAATCATTTTAAGCTTGATACATTCTATAAATTAGTCTTAAAATATCTAAAACCAATCTGCATCATTCTAGAAGGTGAAACAGATTTCTCTCAACTGTGAATAGCTGAAGAAGAAAAATTGTAGGAATAATGTGATATTTGAACAATTAAAGTGACCAATTTAAAAGATAAATGCATAAATACACACTTTTCTCAAGCATACATGGATCTTTTATAAAAAATTGGATATATACAAGGCCATAAAACAATTTTCAACAAATTTTACAGGGTTGGATGGAAATTATTGTTTCAACAAGCAATTCTTCTTAGTAAGAAGAATAATAGCAGAATTACCTCAAAAAGATGCTAAGAAATAAATGCCCCCCCCAAAGCCAATAACCACTGCACTGAAGATGGCTGCCTAGATGTACTGAGAGAGCTAGTAGTCTTTTGACTGCTGAACCAATTCTGGAACTGCCCTGATTCTCACCTTCTTATATAAGATCATAAATGCCTTTATGACTTAACAATATTTGTAGGCCATTATTAGATTTGCAGTTGTAAATTATCTGTCTACTTTGTCTAGTTATAAACCATTATTTGATAATACATAACCTCAGATATTTGGTAATATTGAGGAGAAAGGGGATTTTCCTTCATACCGACAGGCACATGTATTTGTACAGATACTCAGAGAAACAAGCTAGATAATTTAACTATGATAATTTAACTATATAATTTAAATATATATATTTATTTGTACTTCTATAAATTGTATTTATTGTCATTCTCTACCCCTGGTTGCCATAAGGAAAATATTTTCCTAAACTCTTTTTTCCTCTCTCTATACCTTATTCTACCTCAGGAAGAGGAGTGAACAAACCCAATGGGTGAATTTGGGAATTAAAACTGGGCACATGGAGCTCAGTACCTTGCTTTCCCTTCTCTTGGGTACCAGCCTAGAATTCTCTTCTACTTCTCTGTACCATCTGTTTTCTAAGGGCAGACGAGGGATGGCAGATGTGTTACAGTTTTGAATGGAAGTTAAATTTAACAAGTGTTCAGATCTTTTGTTTGAGCAAGGAATATTCAAAGAAAATATAAGTTATCAGATTTGGGGCTGTGAATTTTAAGCAGAGTTTGGAACATTTGGCATGACCAGGGTGAACAGGTTCATATTTTGGTGGTGTGTGAATAGTGAACACCAAGCAAGTTTTTTAATTTGGTGACTAGTAGTGTCCTCTTTTGTGGAGCGGGACTGCTTTACAATTGTTGGCTGTTAATGGCCAAGACCAGGGCAATGTTGATAGATAATTCTCCATGGATCTCTTGCATTTCTGCATATCTTTTGACAGTGTTTATTCCAGGCAATCTGTTCAAAGATGTTTATATAACATCAGATAACGTTTGAATGTAAAGATAGTTTCTCCCTTCAGGAAAGGGCAGGTTTATTTAGATTTTCAGAATACTGAAGACAAGGTCTCCGTCTAGGGTAAAGATGGAGCACATTTCCTACTAGACACCTTATAAGATTGAGGGTACTCTAAGCTTGTTCCTCAGCGATGACACACATCTACTGTGTGTGCAGCACTCACCAGGGCCATTTCTCATCCTGTTGTGGAAGGGGAAGTGATGCAAACATGAAGCTCATACTGCACATACTACACGTAATAAAGTTCTTTGTCTCTGACCCAGGAAATTTGTGTTTTTTTTCTACCAGCTTCCATGAAAGTGGCAGGTTAATTTGCAGGTCAGGTAAAATCTCAGACCCTTCTCACTTCTTGAGGAAAAAGGTATTAAGTCTTGGGATCATAAACTATTTTGATGTGGTGATTGCTGTTGACATTTTGGTGTTTATTTTACAACTACTTTTTTTTTAATTTAATAGGAAATTCACACTTTAACAAAGTCCTATGGGTTTCAGCAAAAGAAATTCCTCAAAAAATTCTTTAAAAAGGTCATGGACCTCAAAAGGTATGAGGCCCTCAAGAAAAGAAGGAGCCATGCAGGGCTCTAGGCTGCAGAAAAATGACAGGGTATTAGGCTGCAAGTGGCTATAGGTGACAGTTTGTGTCTGGTTGACTTTTGCTACACAGAATTCCTGGCCTGATTTAAAGATGAGGCTGGGGCAGGATTAAACGTCTTCGGACTCTGGTGAGGAAAACCACCAAAGCTATCTATAATCTTCAAGGCACCTGAACTCCATTGGTGTTACAGAGCTCTGATGAGGTTCTAGCTTTAAATCATTATTCTTAGGCATATAGACAATGATAAATTTGCTGCCCCAAATTCTCCTTAAAATGGCCTTTAGGATATAAGAAGAAAATTCTGAGATAACCCCCCGTGAATTTGTGTAGTTTGTACCAGTTGACTTTGTATTTGTTCATTATAAGGCCTATAAACATAGCTTTAGATTTTGGGGATGCAAATTATGAATGTACCCAGTGAAAAGGGCATATATTTTATTAATAAACATGTACAAAAGTGGTAAACCTATTGATAAGGAAAAATTATCATCTTCTTAGGCTGAAGGGAATGGACAACTCAGTGGCATATTGGACTGCCCTGTTTTTCTAAACTTTGTTATTCAAAGTGTGGTCCACAGACTAGTAGCATTGGCATCAACCAGTAATGGATCTAATATCTAATATATAACATTTCTCATACTCTAACCCATGAGTTGGAACTTGCATGTTATGAGAAACTTGGGTGGTTTTACTTGTCTTGAAGTGTGAGAACTATAGCCTTAAGTGACCTAAAGATTGTCCCCGGGGAATTAGGCATGCTCAGGAAATTAAAGATAAACCAAGGAGATTTGGAAAATGTGCTTCTTCTTATCAGCACAAGAGCAGTGGAAACATGAAAAAATGAAGGAAGACAGGCTGCTTAAGCTAGAAGAAAAGGAAGTTTTCAAAGGAGAAAGCATGAGCTCTTACATGGCAGAGTGTGCAAATTAAAGAGGGGGAGATGAAATCTTAAAAAAGAGTGGACTGATATAAAGAGGTAAAAGCAATGTCCCTGCTTGTATAAAAAGATGTTTTCATCCTTACTAGCTCCTTATTGCACCTCAATGAAATCCAGCAGAAGACAAGAATCAGGTCTCAGAGGGAAAACTGGAACGGCATCCTCAGAGAGTCCTTGGACCTGGAAAACTATTAGGTAAATGCTTCTTCAGGCTACAGATGGAGAATGCAAAGTAAGAGCAAACACAGTTACACACATTCTGTAAAACTTGGGAAGTTTTGAGTGGAATAGGTCAGGGAGATACTGTAAAATACTTAAAGAATTACTGGGAGAGTTTCATGGTGACACAATTTTTGGCTTTGTGAATCCCCGTGATTGAGAATCCTGAGGAAATACAGTAAGAAACAGGAGGAATGTATAGGGGCAGCAAAATTAACTCTACCTAGTTTAGGTTTTCAGCTGGCATGCCTTAACTAAAAGACAGATTAACAAGAGAAAAAAGTGTATTAATGTGGGAGAAACATTAAACGAAGAATGACTCAAAAGCTGTGGCTTAGAGCTGCAGCTTATATAGCATCTGCAACAGAGAACAAGCTTGTAGAGAAATGACAGGACGAAGGAAAGTAGTTTCAGGCTTCCAAGGACGACAGACTGTGGGGGTGTAAATATGTGGGAGGGAACTAATGAAGTAAGATTTGTTTGCAGATTCCTCTGGTGCCATCTCTGGGCGGGTAAGAGTCTGTCTCCTCTACAGGAAGAATTTATATCCTGCCTTTAGGCAGATATGGGGAAGGTAGAGCTTTTCCTGCAATTGCTGCTTCTTAATTGCTTCCTGCACAAAATAATTTGTGTGTCTAAGAGGCATATTTTAGGGTGTCATATTCTCATTTCTTTCAAATTAAAACTCTAAGAGAAGAAAAAGGATAAAAGATATTAAGAAGGAACCAGATAGGACAATAATGGGTAAAGAAGACTAGGCTGGAGTAACTCTATTGAGAGAATACCTCATGGGTAGGAGATCTTCTGAGTAGAATTATACATTTATATGTGTACAATGAATATTCACTTTTTTGACTGGCATATGATTTTTGTAGATATAGAGGTTATTGATTATAAAATGTTATTTGAATTGTGGGTTCTCCCACAATTCAAAACCTAAAAGATGTGAGCAAAATATCTGAGACAGAAAGCAAATTTAAATTAGAAAGATTTTTTATTCCAATAAAATGTAGTAATATTACATTGGATAGGAGAGAAAAGAATCAAAATGCAAATGGTTCAAACAGTTACAATTTCAACTAAACTTCCAACGGACTATAAAAACACTAAGAACATGTTCCACTGTAGAAAAATTCCCACTGTGGAAACATACGTAGCATAAAGAAATGTTATCAAAGTGCTGCATTATTCCAAAGGAAAGACAGTGTGATAAAAAGCATATGGCAGATGCACCAGTAGTGTCTTTAGTTCGGAAAACCCTTGTGGATACACTTCCAGCTGAAACAAATAGAAGGTTGATAGGAACTTGCCTAGGAGAAGGGATTGATAAGCTTAAGCTGCCATTATGGCACAGGATGGTGAGGCCTGCTCACAAGAGATAGTAAAGGACAGGGTACTAACAGAGACTACCTTCATATGGTGTTGTGCTGCCAGAAATGTGAGATTCCCAAGGAGAATTGCAAATTAGGAGTTTGAATATGCTGGATGGGAAAGAAAGGCATGTCAAAAAAGACTTGGTGATTGAGCCTGTCACCATTGCAAATTTCTAAACTTTGCCAGAAGGCAGGAATATCTCCAATGCTGTTCTCAGAGAGGGAACATTTGCATAATGGAATTTCCTCCCAGATATCCTAAACATAGTGGCATAATTAACCTCTTTCTGTAAGATTTTTCCTAATCTAGCCTACATTCACAAAGCATGGGCTCTGGACACCTGGCATAAATTGATGGGTACATTGGCAAAGCTGAAACCCAGATGTTTCCTCTATGCCCCTTCACTCAGATACCATTGAGTTTGTGCTATGGTCTTTGGCAGGACTGAGTATGGGCTTCTGAAAACAAAATTTTGCCAAGTTTAACTGCACCAAGTACCCAATATTTGACATGTTATCTAAGTTTATTGAGAGATGTGCCAGTGCTGAAATGGTTTCATAACTTACTAACTCTGGATATATTTAAGAGTGAGGCATCCCAGAGACTTGTCATTGATCTTCTACAATTCTGAAGGCATTAACCCATCCCAGTTACTCCTTTAGATGTTGAATCACATGGTTTTAAATACCATTTATATATCAGTACCCCTCAAATTTTTATTTTAAATTCTGGGAATTATACAAACGTCAGATATGTGTATTAAAATGCCTACTAAAACTCAACATGGTAAACAATAAATGAAATCTCAAGCTTAACATAATCAAAACCAAACTTCTGATTTGATTATACTCGTTCCCACAATCTTCCGCATTTCAGTAAATCGTTATTTTAGTCCAAAATAAAATCAGGCCAAAACAAAACAAAACAAGAAAACAGCAACAAAAAACGAACAAAACCTTGATGTCACCTTTCATTCTTATTTACCTTTTTCCCTTACTTCACATATTATATGTTTGTAAATACTCTTGGCTTTGCTGTCAAAAGTTACACAAAATCTGTCTATAACTTACCATTCTACTTCTGCCTGAATTGTAATAATTTTACAACAGATATCCCTGATTCTGTCCTTGAGGACTTAAATTCTATTTTCAAGACAAGAAGCAGAAAAATCTTTAAAAAAAAAAAAGTAAATCTTGTCATATCATATTTCTGCTTCAGACTTTCAATACCTTTTGAATATAGGAATGTACTCAGAGATTTACATATCGTATGTATGTATGTATGTGTATATGTATAAATCCCAGGCACAAGATCTTGTAGTTTCTACTCCTCCCCCTACAGCCTCATTGCTCTGTTTTGTTTCCTGTTTCCTTCCTTGTTCAGTCCACTCTAGCTATATGGGCTTTATTCCTCTTCCTCCAACAATCCACATATTCCCTTGCTTCAGGGACTTTCTTCCCTCTGCCTAGAATTTCCTCCTTCCATACAACTACAGTTTTTGTTTTTTTGTTTTTTTCCCTCCTCCTTGCCTCCCTCAGAGTAATTGTTCTCAAAGAGTCCTTCCCACCATATTCTTCTGTTCTATTCTCCATACTACTTGGTACATAATTGCTTTGATATACTCTGCATTTTATTTTATTTATTTTTTACTTTCTACTCTTGAATGTAATATCTACAAGGGGAGAGATATTTTGCCTTTGGTTGTTGTTGTTGTTGTTATTGTTGTTCTAACTCAAGGTATCTGGCATTTAGCTCGCATGTAATAAATAGTTCTTGAATGGATGATTTCCTTTATTGTGCCTTTGATTTTGGTTAATCAAATTTATTTTGCCAAGATTAATTTTGCTTGATCCAGAGTTTCATATAAACAGAAAATAGAATAGACATTCTTTTGGATCCAGATTCTTTCACTCAGCATAATATTTTTGAGACCATTCATACTGTTGAATATATTAGTAATTCATATATGTTGGTGAGTAGGATTACTTTGTAAGAATGTATTATTCTATGTTTACCCGTTTTCCCTTTAAGGAGAATGTATTGTTTCCAGTTTGAGTCTACTATGAGTAAAACTACTGGGAACATTTGTGTTCACAATGGTTTTGATCATATATATCCACTTGTTTAGAATAAATACCTAGAAAGTGCTATTGTTAGTTCATGAGAAACTATCAAAACTATTTAGAAAGTTGAACCATTTGGCATTCTTGCTGGCAATATATGAGAATTTTGGTTGCTTCAATCATCACCAAAATTGGTCTTTTTATCCTTTTATTTATTCTAAGTTATCTGTAATGTTATTACATTGTGATTTTAAGTCTCCCATCTAAAATGAATAATGAGACTGAATACTTTTTAATGGGCTTACTGGCCATTTCTATACAATTTTGTAACTTTTTATGAAATAACTGTTTAGGTCTTTTGCACATTTTTATTGGATTCTTTTTAAATTTTTTTAATGTTTATTTTTGACAGAGAGAGAGAGAGAGGGAGAGAGAGGGAGAGAGAGAGAGACAGAGCATGAGCGGGGGAGGGGCAGGGAGAGAGGGAGACATGGAATCTGAAGCAGGCTCCAGGTTCTGAGCTGTCAGCACAGAGCCTGACGCGGGGCTAGAACTCACAGACGGCGAGATCATGACCTGAGCCTAAGTCAGACGCTCAACCGACTGAGCCACTCAGGCACCCCGTATTGGATTTTTTTATTATCAAATACTTTGAGGAATACTTTATATATTCTGAATGTAAGTCATTTATCAGAACATGTTTTTGAACATAAATAATGTCTTTGAAACTATTGCTTGCTTATTCATTTTCTTAGCAATGTTATTGGAAAAGTAAGATTTAAAAATTATTATTTTGGGGACACCTGGGTGGCTCAGTCAGTTAAGCATCTGACTCCAGATGTTGCCTGAGCCATTATCTCATGGTTTGTGAGATAAAGCCCTGAGTCAGTCTCTGCGCTAACAGTACAGAGCCTCCTTGGTATTCTCTTCCTCTCTCTCTCTTTGCCCCTGCCCTGCTTCCACATGCTCTCTCTCTAAAAAGAAAACACACACACACACAAAAACAAAACAGGAATAAAGTTAAAAACTAAAAATAAAAATTATTATTTTGTAGTCAAATTTATCTCCTTTTTTTTCTTTTATGGGTAGTGCTTTCGGAATCTTGATTAATAAATCATTGCCGGGGCGCCTGGGTGGCTCAGTCGGTTAAGCGTCCGACTTCAGCTCAGGTCACGATCTCACGGTCCGTGAGTTCGAGCCCCGCGTCGGGCTCTGGGCTGATGGCTCAGAGCCTGGAGCCTGCTTCCGATTCTGTGTCTCCCTCTCTCTCTGCCCCTCCCCCGTTCATGCTGTGTCTCTCTCTGTCTCAAAAATAAATAAACGTTAAAAAAAAAAAATAAAAAAAATAAATAAATAAATCATTGCCTATCCTAAAGTTGCAAAGATATTCTTCCTCAATATCTTCCAGAAGCATATTTTAGCTTTTGTGTTTAGGATAATCTTATATTGAAAGCTATTTTTTTTTGTACATGGGAGATATTGATTGAATTTCTTTTTTTTTTACCCTGATGGATAATTTTTTTCTATTATTGTTTTTTTTAATTGTTTTTAATGACCTTCCTTTTTCCCATAAACTTTCTTTGGCAATTTTTTTGAAAACTACGTCACTATGTAAATATAGGTTCAGTTATGCTTTGTTGATTATTTTGGCTATCCTTTAATCTATACCATGGTCTCTTGGTTAATGTAGCTTTTATAGTAGCCATTTATTTGTTTATTTATATAATGTTTATTTATTTTGAGAGAGAGAGCAAGCAGAGAAGGAGCAGAGAGAGAGGGACAGAGAGAATCCCAAGCAGGGTCCATAATGTTAGCACAGAACCTGAGTCAAGTCTCAGTCTAACCAACTGTGAGATCATGACATGAGCCGATATCAAGATTGGATGCTTAACCAACCAAGCCACACAGGCACACCTCTAGTATGCTTTTAAAAATGGTAGTGTTGTTCCTCAATTCTCTCTCTTTTTTTTTTTAATGTTTATTTATTTTTGAGAGAGAAAGAGAGAGACCAGAGTGTGAGCAGGGGAAGGGAAAGAGAGAGAGGGCAACACACAATCTGAAGCAGGCTGGCTCCAGGCTCTGAGCTATCAGCACAGAGCCCAACACAGGGCTCAAACCCAGGGACCATGAAATCATGACCTAAGCCAAAGTCAGAAGCTTAACCGACTGAGCCACCCAGGCACCTCATTCTCAGTTTCTCTTTCTAAACTGATTTGACTATTCATTTAAATTTGATTATTCATTCATTTCAATTTTTGAATCAACTTCTAATTTTTACAAAAGAGAAGTCTGCTAAGACTTTGGAATTGTACCAAATTTATAAAACAATTTGTAGAGAATTGGCATCTTAAACAATTTTGAGCTTTTCATCCCATAAACAAACTATGCATCTCCAATTATTTGTGTTTTCTATAACATCCCAAGATGGTTTATAGTTGTCAAATGCAGATTTTGCTTATTCTGTGTGTCACCTGTTTTCCAATGACTGAAAGTATTTCATGCATTTTTCCAGTTGAGAGGCCTCTTCTAGTACTAGATATCTAGAATCAGATGCCCTTTTTTTCTGGATTTTCAAATTAAATCTGGTCTCTCATCCATTTTTCTTTGTTTCATTTATATCTATATTTATTTTAGCTGTGTCAGACACCATCTTCTTATCTTTCATATATTACTCAATGTGTTAAATATAAACCTTGTTCACATCTGTTTCTTTATAGCATACCCTATGTAAAACAATTGCCCATCTCCAAGACAGTGCCTTTGATAATTTTCTAGTACCCTTAGGAAACTCCTAGAACTGGTAGAAATTTGAGTTGAATTCCTGAGACTTGAATGGACTTCAAGTCCTGTACGCCACAACCAAACCTCATTAAAAAATTATGCACCATGGAGCTTAGGATAACTCCACAGGGCTTCACATACCTTGATATAACTATAGTTCCATTCCTTGACTTGCTATAAGTCCTATTTTCCAAGAACACAATTTGAAATTGATTTGCATTTAATCCACAGAGTAAATATTTGATATATATTTGTTGAATTAATCAATATATATTTTCTCAATATAAATTATTAATTGAATGAAATCCTACATTTCCCAAATTTCTTCTAATATTGTAATTGAAGATTACTAAATATACAGTAATTTTCTTCTCATGTTAACATTATTTCTCATAAATTATCAAAAGAAAGTATCAATTGGTAAGTTTCACAAATATTGATGTTTTCTTTCCACTCCAAGAAAACAAAATACTTCCAAAATATCTATGTTAGTTGCACCTATGGATCTTCCTTTTCTCTTCAACAATAGAGCTCACCAAACCAATGTAACAAGGGATGGATTTGTGCACAATTGGCTTTGTCTTGACCAGTTTTCTATCAATTTGATTCCATGTACAAGTCAAAACTCAAACAGTAAATTCTATGCTATATTCATGACTTACTCCTCTGAGCATTATGCTGAAGTTGCCATAGCAACAATTTGGTAGGTCAGAAAGCATATAGTAGGATTAAGATAGAGTCTGAAAACTTGGGGCAAATTTGTCAGTTTTACTCCTCCATTTCTTGAAATCTTGATCAAGTGGGGTTATACTAAATTCTAGTTATGTACTGGTTTGTATCAATTGTAATAAATTATTTAAACAACATAAAGTGATGGATTCTCATTTGGAAAAATATAATAAATAACATTGATGGGGTATTGTTCATATTTGTCAAAAGTTGAAAATACAACTCTTTATTATAACTTCTGATCAACAGCAATGAAAGCATTGAGTAACACAAACTTAATTTTAAATAACTCTTGGTTTTTAAAATTTTTATTAATTTTTTCATTTGAGAGAGAAAGAGAGTGTCAGTGGGGGAGAGGGGCAGAGGGAGAGAGGGAGAGAATCTTAAGCAGGTTCCACACTCAGCACAGAGGGTGATGCAGGGCTTAATCCCATGACCCTGGGATCATGACCTGAGCCAAAATCAAGAATCAGGTACTCAACCCACCGAGTCACTAGGTGCCTCTATCTTAAAGAACTTTTAAAGAGTTTCACATTTACCTGATAAATTCGAGAACATAAATACTAGCTGAGAGAAATATTTAAAGAAATTTAAGTCTCTTTTAGAGAAAAATAAGGGCCATTAAGTGGAAACAGCTCATCTTTAAAAAATGGTGCTGAAAAGAATTACTGGTATAACAAATTTCAAGAACCAAATATGCTTGGGTAATGTCTGACCTTCAGGAATGATGTTGCCTCACCTTAAGTGATTAAGGGACAATCACTTAAATGGGGCTTATGGGCAGTAGAAAATGAAATCTCCATTTTCTTGACTTATTTAGTGACATCAGAAAAATGTCAGGTAATAGGGATCATGAGGATTAAATAGGGGAGACTTAACATTAGATCTTAAAGAAAATTCTAACAGATGCATGTCTCTGTCTCTATCTCTCTCTTGTTTCCTTGCTGTTTCATGTTAGTTTCTGACCTCACTCTCTTGCTTTCTCTTTATACATTTCCTAATGCTTGACAAATATCAAAGCTGAGGTAATGAGTTACTCTCTATATCAGTGTCCCTTAACTGTGCATAGATGATGATAAGTCTTTGGTAACTTGAATTCAGTTATTCTGTTTATTCTATGATTGTCTCTTCGCATGTCAACTTATAATTTGGATTCCAATTTCAAATTATAATGCATTTGAAAACCTATTTGTTTCTCATATTTGTGCCCAGATTCTGGTTATACATATATATTTACATTGGAGTATATTCGTAGAAGCATTTAGCAATGAAAAACTTGGGATACAATTTCGCTTGTGCTTATTAATTTTTATTTAATTGTTATTGAATCCTGGAAGTTGTCACCAGAATATTTGGTGCCATGTTGGGAGAGTACTGAAATATTTCTGGTCTAGACAGATAGAGAGACTCCACAGAAGTCCTTACCCCATGTTTAATATTTAAAGCTGTTATCACAAAGGTTGCTAATTTATTTTTGGATCACTAAAGTGTCCATGGAAGGTCTCTATTTTGAATGAACACTTTGAAATTTAAAATATTTTTTTTCTGAAGAGAATATTTCTTTTATCAGATTTGCAAAGGCCCATGACAAAATATTTAAGATTCACTACTATATTCACATCTTCCACCATGTCTTCAGAATCAAAAATTACCAGCTCTTTATAAATAGTTTTAAATTATTGTTGTTATAAGGAAAATAGCTTAGTATTGTTAAATGCTGCCTCATATTTGCAGAGTCTCTGTTTATGGTAATTTGTCCCATTTTCTCTGTAAAAAGTGGGTCCATCTGACCGACTTACATGTGACCTAGAACTGCGAACAGATTTAATTCAATGCCATAGACAAGAGTACAGATGAATAGAGACCAAGAGTAGGTACACAGACAGCTAAATATAGGATCATAGGTGCGCCTGGGTGGCTCAGTCGGTTGGGTGTCCAACTTCAGATCAGGTCTCGCGGTTTGTGAGTTCGAGCCTAGCGTCAGTCTCTGTGCTGACAGCTCAGAGCCTGGAACTTCCTTCAGAGTCTATGTCTCCCTCTCTCTCTGGTCCTCCCCTGCTCTCTCTGTCTCTCTGTCTCTCAAAAAGAAATAAATATTAAATAAATAAATACATAAATAAAGGATCATAAAATGTTTTAAAAATCAAGAAACTAAATCTGACAGCTTATTAGGTATGGTTTTAATTGGAAATGCAAAAGATGTATAACTGAAACCACAAAATTTGATGGAAGACCATCAGTTCTAGAATATGGTATGGTCTTGAAACTGGGGAACTCAATTATAAGAGTGATTAAATTGTAAGGGACAGGAAAATAAGAGTGAGGAGATGAGAAGAACACTCCTGAAGAGAGTCCTCAATTACAGAAGATTTTTTAAAAATCTTATTCTTATAGCTTAATATATGACTTTGTCAATAGCATTTAAATGACAGGTGAAAAAGCTACTTTTTAAAAATAGTTGGAACACAATATAATAATAAGATACACAATAGAGAGAGTTGAAAATTGAAAGGCAAGGTGGGCAGAGAAAATGAGAATTGGCAGTGGCTCTCTGGCCAGCATTAAAAAATTATTCTTTAAAAACTGAAAGCAGGAAAGAAAATTGTAAATTCTCAGGGGAAAAAATATATTCCCTTCACTTGGCAGGATTAGAAGGATTATTTGATGCAAAGCCCAAGTTGAGAGCTGGCTAAGGAGCCTGTGGTGACTTCATGGCCCATAAATTCTCAGAAGGCAGCAACTATAGCGGATCACAGGACACACAAGCACCAGGCCAACAGGCGGGCGTCAGTGGAAAGATAGCTGCTCTCCCAGGAAGTAGTGGAGAGGATTTTCATCCCATTTCTAAGATCCATTGCCTGCTGTGTGGGCAGGAAAGGAAGAGGGAATATGTGCTGATGAAACATTGTCCAGTACCAGCCTAGAGAAGCCCAGAGTCAGTTTAGTTACTGGAATACTGAACAGAAAGGGATTGTTAAATTTGAATCAAAAGCAGCACACAACTCAAAGTTCCACAGGTGAGTGAGAGAAGTCAGCATCGCAAATGCTGTGATGGCCCCTAAATCTGCTACATCTTTCTGTGCAGGTACAGTTACTGTCTACTTTGGGTGAAAAATGGTGTTTTACAGCTTATTAAGTTTCTTTTTTTCCAGTTTTATTGTGAAATAATTGACATACATCACTGTATAAGTGTAAGGCATGTAGCACCAGGATTTGATTTACATGTATTGTGAAATGAGTACCAAAATACTTTCAGACTAGCATCCATCATCTCTTATAGACACAATAAAAGAAAAGAAAGGAGAAAAGAGAAAAGGGAAAAAAAATCTTGTGATGAGAACACTCAGGATTCACACTCTTAACAATTTTCCTGTGTATCATACAGCAGTGTTATAGTCATTATATTGTACTCAATTATCTTATATCCCTGTACTCAATTATCTTATAACTGGAAATTTGCCCCTTTGACAACATTACATCCCTGTACTCAATTATCTTATAACTGGAAATTTGCCCCTTTGACAACCTTCTCCCCATTCCCCCTCCACCCACACCCACTTATTAATTTTTTAAATAAAAATGTGTGGTGCCTATTATCCTATATTTCAGATATGTCACTGTCCATTAGGAGAGAAACTGCCATTCAGCAATATTTCAAAGTTTGGGTATCCCAAAGAATATCCCAGAGAAACTCATGAAAGAGAGTTTAAAGTCTTTCTTAAGAGATAGGCACTTCTACAATGTGTAGTTTAAATATTCACTCAGTTGGAAACTGAGACTTAGACACTATAATATCCCATTTTGCTCTGCAGTTTTGTGAAAAGCTAACATTTAAGTTTCTATGTAAGGACAAAATAAAAAGAGCAGGTATAGTTAGAAGCAATGCAAGGTGCTAAGAAATATCCCTGACTCTATTGCACATGTAGTACTGCTATGTAGACGAGGAACTTAATCTGAAAGCTTATCCATGTATACACTTTATCACAAATGCAAAAGGTGTGTAAATGAACCCACAGAACCAGATGGAAGAGCACTAGTTGTAGAACATGAGGTGATTGTGTAACTGAATTTGACAGATATAGATGGACATAGAAAACCGGGAAAAAAATTCCAAAATTACAGAGCAAAATGATATGTTTTACTTTCTGCCACACATCTAAACTGGAGTTGAAATTTCCTAAGAGCTTTCATCCTAAAGAAGTCATTCTGGTATTCTAACTTCTAAATAAAGAACTACACAGATTTAGAAATTGAGTTTTTCAGTATCAGGACTATTGAAATTTTGGTCAGGATTGTGGGGTCATTGTACATTGTAGGATGTTTAGCAGCATTCCTGCCTACAACTCACTAGATGCTAGTAATACCCACTTGTCCAGTTGTTAGAAATTTCCCCTGCAGAACAAAAAAAAATGTCCTCACTAGATAAACACTGCTTTAGGCAAGAGACATTTGACAATGTCTACAGTTTTTTTTGTTTTTCCAATTGGGGAATGGGGATGTGTACAAGCATCTAGTTAATATAGGCTAAGGATGCTGCTGAACTTCACACAATGCCCAGGACAGCCCCCTACAACAAAGAATTATCTGAGTCAGAATGGCAATAGTGCTGAGGTTGAGAAACTCTAGATTAATCAAATTAAAATGTATTCCATTTAGAATTAATCTCTGTGAGCAAACCAATTTTTTATATTAAACAAATAAGCATAATTTGTGGTATAGAGGAGTGGAATGCTAAAGAATCAAAATTGGATCCTAAAATTATCACTACAACAAAACCAAACCCTGAAAACATCCAACATAAAAAAAAATATATTAGGATATCAAAGTACCTGAGATAACAGAGTTTTTCTGGGATCCTATCTTAGTGAAACAAGACACACAAAATTTTTCAATATGATGCATGCATGAGGAGAAGGAAGATCTGATTAGATTTCCCAACAAGTATAATGCAACCAATGTGCAATCAATATTAGCTCTCATCATCTTAGTGAACAGCTATGGGAAATGTAGTGGGAGAAAATGTGAAAATTCAAAATATTTTTAAAAGCTTGGAATAGAAGCCTACAGCTTCCTCGTCATCAATCTCAACAGCTCCAGAGGATGTCTCTGGTACACTGTGCATTGTTATAAAAGGACATTACGGAGAGTAAGTTTCCGGAAATGGAAATTCTGCTGAATGGTAAATGATTATTTTCCTTCCCACATAGGATGCCCTGTGAAACCTCTGGTTTTTGTACAAGTTACTTTAAAATTCCAGCCATTCTATTGACTGGTACCAGATATCACAGGTTCCTTCAGCACAGTGTAGGGGCTCCCTGTCTCATGTTCTCTGCTGTGGAAGCATATGCCATGATAGCTGTTCCTTCATTCTTAGCTATGCTTACAATTGGCAAAAAGGCATCTCTTAAAAGAATCCTTTTATGGCACTAGGCCCCTGTGTCTTATAATTTCAAATCATCAAGAAACTTTCTACTTACGCAATAGCCATATAAACCATTTTAAACACACAGCCAGACTCAGACTGTAAGAGTCAAAGAATCCTAAACATTTGGCAAAAGCATTTAATACTACCATGCAAACCAAAGTGCAAGGCACTAAAGAAGGTGTGAAAGCAAAAGGAATACAAGTAGCTGATCTTCGATTCAGAAGCTTTGGTCAACGACCTGATGAAAGCCACTGATTTTTAAATATGATGTTGTAAAATCACTTCTGAGGCAATCAGATAACCGGAGTTTTTAACCCAACACTCTGATATCCTGTACCTACAGGTCTCAAGCATGATAATCACTGTGTCAGAATCTCAGTTTTTGTACCTGTAAAACAGTGACATAAAAACATGCCTTTGCCCACTTACAGCTATTGTTTAATGAAATTGTTAACGTAAATACCCTTTAGAAACTATCAAGTAGAGTGAAATATTTGAAGCATGTACTTGCTTTCAAGTTAGGAAGAACACAAGTATCTTTTTTCCCATTGTTATTCACCATTTTATTAATGTTTTAAATTAATATAAATAAAAAATTTAGTATATAAGATCTAAATAGCCAAACAGCTTCTGATTTTTCTTAAGGTGTCATCTTAATTAAGCCAGGACCACACAACACTTTTTAACAAATAATGCATAGAGAGAAGATTAAATTTGAATGTCTAACAAGTATAAAAGAAGTATTAGTATCCATGCTTATTGAAGAATAAAAGACACTCTGTCATTATTGTTAGGTTGAGCATTTGTAGGCTTAAATGTACGAGACACAGGTAAAATTGTTAAAATATAATCAAAGTTCAATACAAAATAACACAGACACACCCACAAAAACAACAGCTTACTATTCTAATAGAAGCCATTGGCTAGAAATTATAATGAAAATGGGTTCTATTAACTACAACAAAATATTTTGTAAAAGAGATTTTAAAATATTAGGGATAGATTTTCAGAAAATTTTAGCCCAGATAATGAATCCAATTAATTGAATGTATAAATAGAGTAGCATAATATGTTCCTGGATGTAACATATTTGAAATATCAACTTACATCCTCCCTTTGTCTATTTGAATTTGGCAGGTTATTTTTGTTTGAAAAAAATATTTCACCTTTTGTCAAGCACCATTTTGTACTCTGGTGCCCTCCAATTATGGAGCAGTTTCTCCTACATTTTTACTAGAGTGCAAGATTAGCCTATATTATAATTTATCTTCATGTGGTATTCAAAATAGAATTCCTTATATAGCATCTAATATTTAAAAAAAATTTTTTAATGTTTATTTACTTTTGAGAGAGAGACACACACACAGAGTGCGAGTTGAGGAGGGGCAGAGAGAGAGAGGGAGACAAAGAATCTGAAGCATTCTCCTGGCTCTGAGCTGTCAGCATAGAGCCTGACATGGGACTGTGAGATCATGACCTGGGCTGAAGTTGGACGCTTAACAGACTGAGCCACCCAGGCACCCTAAAATAACATCTAATATTTAAAACAATCTTATCTTGTGTATTCTTCAGTTTTCACATATTGAATCATTTGAAGGGATTGCAATTTAAATTTTGTGTAAATCAAGTTTTATTTGCAATGCTACCCCTCAAACCAATTATTTGCTCTTTTCACTTTACCCACTGTTTCACATATAATTGTCTTGTATCCCCCAAATAATAAATACTGTATTGATTTTATAATCCCATGAAAACAGTCTGCTAATATGCTGGCTTAACGTAAGTTATTAATATAGTCCTAAAGTTAGCCTTACAGAGAAAAATTTCCCATTGACTACTGCAAAGGAATGTAATTCAAACAACCTGACCCAAAGTATATAGAAGTGAGTTGGGTAAAGCTAATGTTACTAAAGATTCACTATTGGTCAGAAATTAGTGCAAGGTCTCAAAAGATCCTAAACTCTCAAATTACTATATAGGTATATATTCTAGGAGTTTAAGGACTAGAAAATTGTTAAATGGAATATGTATGACATTAAAAAGTCCAAGAAAACAAGAGATCTGTATAATTGTAGGCAGTCTCTTCCCTTAGTCTCTGAGTGCATTTCCTTAAAAGGTTCTGTTTATACAAATGGATTCATAATATAAAAGAGCTTAAAATACTATAAAGGTCAAATAATTGATCTCCTTATTTCAAATGAGACCTAGGTAGTTCTGAATCAAGGGTTAAACATATTTTCTTCTAATTTTGTCTATGTTTTCTTTTTATAGTCTGTCATTCTTTCCTTGTCTTTTTTGACAATATGTTAATTGATTCCTTTTTAAAAAGCTTATGACTGAAAACTATCTTCAAAAGAGGAGTTTAATTGGTAGTACCACAGGTAAGTTCAAGGGTGATATTTTATGAAATGGCAACCATGGTTTTATGTGACTTGAATCTCTAAAGACCTCTTGCCCCTTTCCCAAAGCCACATTTTCCCTTCACATCAATGTCCACTTATTAATTAAGGCAGATTTTATAGACAACCATGTTGGGTGCTGCAAGTTCCTTTTCTTCTCCCTGATTTTGATGTGCTTATTTTCCATAATGCAATCTAGTGCCACTTGTACGAATGGAAAGAAAATTTGAAAATAAATGTAAATGAAGCTTCCTGCAGAACCAAGAAGATTCTTTGTAGAAAAACAGCCTGTTTTCTTTTGAGTAAGACTAGGAGGAAAAGAAGTTGAGTAGAGTGAAGTTCATACTACAGGAGGAGGAGGCAATGATCCTCAATCATGGCTGGGCAGGAGGACAACATAGAAAAGGGGAACTTGTCACTTGGGCAAATTAGTTATCAAACTCCAAGGCTCTTGTTTTACATGTGACAGGCTAAAAGTGACTCGAACTAGATAATAGCCAGGTATTATGATGCACATCTTATAAAGCAGGATGATTTTTAAAGAACCCCTGGCCCAGTAGAGCAGTTAGTTAGGAAGATTGAAGTATGAAAACATCAAGTGTCTGAATTTTTTGGTTAATCCAAAGTAAAATAAAGCCTAAGAATATTGGGAAAGGAGTAGTGATTTTGTGTTCAAAAAACCACAAACTGTACATTATTATTCTTTGTATTAAAACTATTTGCCAAGAGTTGAAGAAGGGTAGTGGCAATAAGATAAAGTAGGAGTTTATCTAATAGGTTGTTGTAGTTTCTGGCTAAAGGATTTGTGGCCAGGGGCCCAAAAAATAACCTGGGAAATAGTACTTTTTGCAGAAGCTTAAAATAATTGAAAATTAAGAAACTTCACTGGTGTAGATTTTCTTTCCTAAGAAAGGAGAAAGGTAGAAGGTAGGAGTTACTCATAATTTGGTTTGGAGATCTAGGAATGTTATCATCATGGTTTGGGATGGACAGCTTTTCAAGGGGCCCCCATAATCCTCACCCCCTGGCATTCACATTCTTGTAAACTACTTACTCCCTTTATTGTGGGTGGGATCTGTGAACTGCTCCTAATCAGCAAAACATGACAAAAGGTGGCAGGATGTAAATCCTAGTACATGTTTTATAAGATATGATTTTGGAAGACAACTCTTTCTGTCTTTGAAGAAAAAACATGAGAGATCTGTGTACAGGTCTCATGGCAAGAACATGTGGGTGGTCTCTATAATCAGAATACCCTGATAGTCAGCAAGAAGGTAGGGTCTTCAGTCATAAAGCCTCAAGAAAATGAATTCTGTTAACCAGCTCAGGAAGCATGGTAGCAGATTCATTGCCAATAGAGTTTCTAGGTAACTGAGCCCTTGTCAACATCTTGATTCCAACCTCGCCTAGGACCCAGTTAAGTCATGTCCAGATTCCTGACTCAGCCAAATTGTGAGATAATTGATATGTGTTATTTTAAGATACTAAATTTGTGGTAATTTGTCCCTTAATATAGAGTACTAATGCACAGCTAAAGGACAGTGAGAAGGAATGGACAATTGTTTGTGTATTTGCGAAATGGAAATTATACACTGACCTGCATTAAGTTTTTTCTTATCATGGAATAACACAAAACAATCCTGTAGGATAAATTATTCTTCATTTCATAAATGAGAAAATATCTTTAATTTTATGCACAAAGATATTAATGAACTTATCTACCATACTTAACAAAGAAAAGCCAAATCATAATTGTCCATCTGTGCCAGGTCATGGTTCTCTCTCAACTTTGACCTTTGTAACTGGAAAGTTTATCCTCCTCTCTTGTACTGGCTAATATTTGTGTATCCTCAAGGTTCAATTCAAGTATCATCTGTGGCAGGAAACCTTCCCTTGATCCCTTAGTCTGGTTGAATACATCTCCTATTTATTTTGTATTCATTTATTTATTTATTCATCATTTTAACCAATGTCAGTTAAGCATGGATTACCTGCCTTATACGTTTTGTATGACAATAGTGAATAAAACATGCAAGGTTCTTGCTTTAATGAAGTTTATATTCTAATATGGGATATATAAGTTAACCTTTAAGAATCATGCACACTATGCAAAAAAAAATTGGAATAAAAATGATTGATAGAAATTGACTATGTGGCTATTTTATTTTAAGCAGTTAGGGAAGATCTAAATGAGGTGACCTTTAATTCTGAGCTGAATGACAAAAGGGGTCAGCTATGTGAATTTCAGAAGAAAGAGAAGTCCACGCAGAAGAAGTTGCCTATGCAAAGGCCTGCATTGAGATATTGAAGAATTTGAAAGAAGGCCAGTGTTGTTGGATCACAGAGGTTAAACAGAATGGTGGTAGTAAATGGAATTGGAGAGTAAGATAGTAACAACATCCTGAAGGACTTTTAAGCCGGTGCTCACATACTGCCAAATGTGAATGCTGCCAAAATGTCACTCACATGAAGAAGAATGTGGAGGAGATTGCCAAACTTGACAAGAAAACACCCAATTGAGTCATAGAAATGAAGGACAATTTGAGTGGGCTAAGGAGTGATAATGACATAGGCATGTGTAAGACTGTTATTGTAGATGGTGAAAGAAAGGAGAAAGACAGCAAAAGGGAATGTGAATTAAGAGCACATATGTATACTGATGGAAATGATGTAGTAATGACAACAACAAAAAATAATACTTATGATGCAGCAGAGAGAGGATGTAGGGCAGTAGAAAGACCCTGGAGAAGAACAGAAGGAATGCAAAGCCTAGTGCAAGAAAAATGATATTTGATAAGAAATTAGATTGGGTGGGTGGAAACTGGGGGGATAATATTACCCTTGCATTTACTTCACTCCTGGTATTTATCATTTTATGGTTATTCTCAGTTTAATATCTATTGTAACAATCAAAAGGTAAGTTTTATGGAAGTAAAATTTAGATATTTTGTCTACTAATTCACAAAGCCTGATACAGTGTATAGCACATAGTAACTTGATTTTTAAGTAAACGAATAGATCTGGAAAGTTTTTCTTTTCACTGGGATAAATGGACTCCAAAAATGTGGATGGAATTTTGAACCCTGCTTACTGTTTGTTTGTTTCATTTAATTTTCTTTACTTCATATTTACTAATTTATTTAATTTAAATTCAAGTTAGTTAACATACAGTGTAATATTGGTTTCAGGAGTAAAAGCCAATGATTCATCACTTCCACATGGCACTCAATGCTCATCCCAGCAAATGCCCTCCTTAATGCCCATCACCCATTTAATTTAGCCCATCCACCTACCTCCCCTCCATCAACCCTCAGTTTGTTCTCTGTATTTAAGAGTCTCTTATGCTTTGCCTCCCTCTCTGTTTTTATCTTATTTTTCCTTCCCTTCTTCTATATTCATCTGTTGTGCTTCTTAAATTCCACATATGAGTGAAATCATATATTTGTCTTTCTCTGACTTATTTTGCTTAGCATAATACATTCTAGTTCCATCCATGTTTATGCAAATGGCAAGATTTCATTCTTATTGATCACCAAGTAATATTCCATTGTATATATAAGACTACATCTTCTTTATCCATTCATTCATCAATTGATGGACATGGGCTGTTTTCATAATTTGGCTATTGTTAATAGTGCTGCTACAAACATCAGGGTGCATGTATCCCTTTGAATCAGTATTTTTGTATTCTTTGGGTAAACTTCGGGTAAATCCTAGTAGTGCAATTGCTGGATCATAGGGTATTTTTTATTGAAAATTTATATGTTGTTAGAATTGTATCCAGAAATTTAGAAATTCTCAACAATTTTGAGTTGTGTTGAAATCTATTTGTAATCTTTGACTTATTGTCAGTTTTTTTTTAAATCCTCTATTCTTATACAAACTTATGTAATAAAACAGACAACATCTTTATAGCAATGATTAGAACATTCAAAATTCAATATTAAGAAAAGTTTGAAGGGTTTTATGTATGAATTTTTCCCATTTTTAAAAAGCAGTCATGTTCTCCTCCAGCTAGGAGGCTCCTCTCACCCTGACTTTCCCATCCTTGACCCAACCACCCTCTTTTCTTTATTAATAGATTTCATACATTAGTAAGAAGGTGGAATCCATGTGGTAGAAACTTTTTTCCTTATAATAAGGAATTATAAGTCTGTATACATTCATACCCATATTTCTTTTTCCATTCTATTACAGTTGGTGCTGTGTTTCTTCTAATATCAAAATCCAATTTTTTAAGCCATGAGTGAGTAACTGCTACTAATCTAGTTCTTAATATACAAAAATCTACGCAACTGGTAAAAGCATGTGAAATGACTGTCTTTAAACACTGGGTAGTAGATTCTGCAGAAACTATGATCACCAAAGGATGGGAAAAGCCTAAAACAAATTCAAGATTACACTATATTTCTCTTTTTTTTAATTTTTAATGTTTATTTTTGAGAGAGAGAGAGAGAGACAGACAGAGCGCAAGTAGGGTAGAGGCAGAGAGAGGGAGACACAGAATCTGAAGCAGGGTCCAGGCTTTGAGCTGTCAGCACAGAGCCTGACACCAGGCTTGAACTCAAGAACTGTGAGATCATGACTTGAGCTCAAGTCAGAGGCTTAACCAACTGAGCCACCCAGGTGCCCCGATTATACCGGATTTCTGCTCGAAGTCATTCTGGATGACAGCACTGCGATGCAAGACCTAAGCAGACAGATGAGCTGGGTAGGTAGAGATCAAAGTTCTGAAGGAGTTAAAATTTCTGAACAGAATTTAAGGAAGGAGGAAGCTATGAGGAGAAGAAGACAGGAAGAGAAGAAGATCCTGAAGTTTGCACGGACTCTTTGTAAGTCTGTGGCTGATAATAAAGTTGAACAGAGCAAAACTTCATAAAACCTGGCAGGAAAAGGTATAGGAGAACTCTCAACAGAACAGAGATTCCAGAAGTTGCATAGAAGATGTAGAATTTCTAATTAGGCAGAGGGTAGAGACCTCATTTAAACAACACAGAAACTCTGCTGATGCACCAGAAAAATTTATGAATAGGGATAACCTAGTTATGCAGTAGATGTAGATGCAACTCTACACCTGCCCTTATAAAGCTTAACACATGCCTCAGGAAGGTCAATCTGAGTGAATATTAAAAACTGCCAGGAAAACAAAACCAAAACCCAAAAACAACAAAAGCCTCTCTAAGGCAACATAACAAATGTCCAGAGTAGAATACATGATTATCAGCATTTAATTAAAAATCACTAGATTGTAGAAGAAGGACAATGTATAAAGGAATTTATTTATTTATTTTAACAAAGGAGCTTGTGAAAAGTGACACAAGATAGTTAAGATTTTGGGATGAACAAATATGGATGGCTAGGTAGCTATTATAAAAATTCTTAAAGATATGATATGAAATATGCTTAATGAAATGAATAGAAAGGAAATCACAGCAAATATTAAAGCTATAAAAATAGAAAATTTAGTACTAAAAATACAATATCCGATATGAAGATTTTGCTGTAAAGGTTCATGATTACGTGGGGTAAGGCAGATGAAAGGATCCCTGAACTTAAATGCAATCTGAAGAAGACAGAAGTTTTTTTTTTTATATTTTAATTCCAGTGTAGTTAGCATACAGTGCTTTATTAGTTTCGGGTGTACAATATAGTGATTTAGCAGTTCTATACATCACTCAGTGCTCATCACAGTAAGTGTACTTTTAATCCCCTTCACCTATTTCACCCATCTCCCCACCCACCTCTATTCTGCTAACCATCAGTTTGTTCTCTGTGGCAAAGAGTCTGTTTTTTGGTTTGTCTGGGGTTTTTTTTCTTTGATCATTTGTTTTGCTTCTTAAATTCCACATATGAGTAAAATTATATTGTATTTTTCTTTCTCTGAGTGGTTACTTCACTTAGCATTATACTCTCTAGATCCATCCATGTTATTTCAAATGGCAAGATTTCATTCTTTTTTATGGCTGAGTAAAATTCGTGTGTGTGTGTGTGTGTGTGTGTGTGTGTGCGTATTTATCACTTCTTTATCCATTTATCTATTGATGGATACTTGGGGTGCTTCCATAATTTGGCTATTATGAATAATGCTTCCATAAACATATATATGTTTTCATATTCTTTGGGTAAATACCCAATAGTGGAATTACTGAATTATATGGTAATTCTATTTTTAATTTTTTGAGGAAGCTCCACACTGTTTTCCACAGTGGCTGTACCAGTTTGCTTTCCCACCAGCAGTGCATAAGGGTTCCTTTATTTCCACATCCTTGCCAATACTTGTTTCTTGCATTTTTGATTTAAGCCATTTTGACAAATGTGAGGTGATATCTCAGGATAGTTTTGATTTGCATTTTCTTGATGATGATTATGACCATATTTTCATGTGTCTGTTAGCCATCTGTATGTCTTCTTTGAAGAAATGCCCATTCATATCTTCTGCCGATTTTTTAATTGGATTATTTGTATTTTGGTGTTGAATTGTACAAGTTCTTTATACATTTTGTATACTAACCCTTTATTGGATATGTCATTTGCAAATACCTTCTCCCATTCAACAGGTAGTCTTTTAGTTTTGTTGATTGTTTCTTTTGCTGTGCAGAAACTTTTTATTTTGATGTAGTTTCAACAGTTTATTTTTGCTTTTGTTTCCCTTGCCTCAGGAGATATATCTAGAAAAAGGTTGCTATGGCTGAGGTGAGAGCAATTACTATCTATGTTCTCTTCTAGGAATTTTGTGGTTTCAGGTATCATATTTAGGTCCTTAATCCATTTTGAGTTTATATTTTTATATGGTGAAAAAAACTGGTCCAGTTTCATTCTTTTGCATATAGCTGTCCCATTTTGCCAACACCATTTATTGAAGAGATTGTCATTTTCCTGTTGCATATTGTTGCCTACTTTGTTAAAGATTAACTGACCATATAATTGTGGATTTATTTTTGGGTTCTTTATTCTGTTCCATTGATCTATATTTAGATTTTTGAGCCAGTAACATACTGTGTTGATTGCTACAGCTTTGAAGTGTATCTATTTTTCAAAATGTTTATTTAATTATTTTGTGTGTGTGTGTGTGTGAGAGAGAGAGAGAGAGAGAGAGAGGGAGAGAGAGTGCAAGCAGGGGAGGGGCAGACATAGAGGGGGAGAAAGAGTGAATCCCAAGCAGACTCCTCACTGTCAGTGCAGGATGCAGTGTAGGGCTCAAACTCATGAACCCTGAGATCAAGACCTGAGCCAAAATCAAGAGCCAGATGCTTAACCGACTGAGCCACCCAGGTGGCCCAGCTTTGTAGTATATCTTAAAATCTGAGATTGTGATGCCTCCAGTTTTGTTTTTATTTTAAGAATGCTTTCACTATTCGGGATCTTTTGTGATTCCATACAAATTTAAGATTATTTGTTCTAGATCTGTGAAAAATGCTGTTGGGGGGCACCTGGGTGGCTCAGTGGGTGAAGCATCCGACTTTGGATCAAGTCATGATCTCGTGGTTTGTGAGTGAGTCCCATGTCAGGCTCTCTGCTGACAGCTCGGAACCTGGAGCCTGCTTCAGATTCTGTGTCTCCCTCTCTCTCTCTGCCCATCCCCTGCTTGCACTCTGTCTCTCTCTCTCAAAAATAAGTAAACATTAAAAAAAGACAGAAAAATGCTGTTGGTATTTTGATAGGGATTACATTAAATGTGTAGATCATTTTGGGTTGCATAGACATTTTAACAATATTTGTTCTAATCCATGAGCATGGAATATCTTTCCATTTGGTTGTTATGTCTTCAATTTATTTCATCAGTGTTTTATAGTTTTCAGAGTACAGGTCTTTCCCCTCCTCGGTTGAATTTATTCTTATGTATTTTATATTTTTGTTACAATCATATGTGGGATTGCATTCGTAATTTCTCTTTCTACTACTTTATTATTAGGGTGTAGAAATGCAATGGATTTGCATATGCAAAAGTATATTGCTTTTGTATCCTATGACTGTACTGAATTCATTTATCAGTTCTAGTAGTTTCTTGGTGGAGTCTTTAGGGCTTAGTGTAGATAGTATTATGCCATCTACAAAAGTGAAAGCTTTATGTTTTCCTTACTAATTTGGATGCCTTTTATTTTTTTTTCTTGTCTTATTTCTGTGGATAGAACATCCAATGCTATGTTGAATAAAAGTGGTAAGAGTGGACACTTTTGTCTTGTTCCAGATCTTAGGGGAAAAGTTCTGTTTTTCACCACTGAGTATGATGTTAGCTATGGGCTTTTCATATATGGCTTTTATTATGTTGAAGCATTTTTCCTTTAAACCTACTTTGTTGAGGTTTTATTGTTTTTATCATGAATGGATGTTGTACTTTGTCAAATGCTTTTTCTTCATCTATTGAAATGATCATATGATTTGTATCCCTTATTGATGTGATGTATTATGTTGATTGATTTTCAAATACTGAACCACCCTTGCATCTCAGGAATAAATCCCACATGATCATGGTAAATAATAAAATTTTTTACTGTATTGTTAGATTCAGTTTGGTAGTATTTTGTTGAGGATTTTTACATATGTTCATCAGAAATATTGGCCTGTAGTTCTCTTTATTCATCTTGTTTTTATCAGGCTTTGGTATCAGGGTTGGCCTGATATGTTGGCCTCATAGAATGTTTTTTGAAGCTTTTCTTCCTCTTCTATTTTTTGGAATAGTTTGAGAAGAATAGGTATTAAGTTTTCTTTAAATGTTTGATAAAATTCCCTGAGAAGCCATCTGGTCATGGATGTTAGTTTGTTGGGAGTTTTTTGATTACTGATTTAACTTCATTGCTGCTAATTGGTCTGTTCAAATTTTCCATTTTTTCCTACTCAGTTTTGAGATAGAATATGTTTCTAGGTATTTAGCCATTTTTTTACATTGTCCAATTTACTGGTATATAATTTTTCATAACATTCTCTTATAATCCTTTGTATATCCATGGTGTCAGTTGTTATTTCTCCTCTTTCATTTCTTTTTTTTTTTTTTTTTTAACGTTTATTTATTTTTGAGACAGAGAGAGACACAGCATGAATGGGGGAGGGTCAAAGAGAGAGGGAGACACAGAATCTGAAACAGGCTCCAGGCTCTGAGCGGTCAGCACAGAGCCCAACGTGGGGCTTGAACTCACGGACCGCAAGATCATGACCTGAGCTGATGTCGGACGCTTAACTGACTGAGCCACCCAGGCGCCCCTCTCCTCTTTCATTTCTGATTTTATTTATTTGAGTTATTTTTCTCTCTTTCTCTCCCTCCCTCTCTCTCTCTCTCACTTTTGTTTTGATGAGTCTGGCTAAGGGCTTATCAATTTTGTTGATCTTTTCAAAGAACCAGCTCCAGGTTTCATTGAGCCTTTCTATTGTTTTTGTTTGTTTGTTTGTTTGTTTGTTTCTATTTCATTTATTTCTTCTCTAATCTTTGTTACTTATTTTCTTCTACTGTTTTGGGGGTTTGTTTGTTCTTCTTCTAGCTCCTTTAGGTATAAGGTTAGTTGTTTATTTGAGATGTCTTGCTTCTTGAGGTAGGCCTGTATTGCTATAAACATCCCTCCTAGAACAATTTTTGCTGCATCCCAAGGATTTTGGACCATGTGTGTTTTTCATATGTCTCCATGTATTTTTTGATTTCCTTTGTAATTTCATGATTGATCCATTCATTGTTGATTAGCATGTCATTTAATGTCCACTTATTTGAAGAACACAGAAAAATTAAAAAAAAAAAAAAGTTCCAGTGAGCTATGAAGGAAGTGCAGCACACTTGCATTTGAAGTTGCAAGGAGAGAAGAATGAGAACTGAACAGAAGAAAAGCCAAATATATAAAACAAAATATGAAAGGCCAAATATTTTAAAATGTATTAAAACATAAAATTTACAGATCCAAAAAGCTCAGTGAATCTTAAGCAGGACTAATACATAGACGCCAGAATGAGGCATAAAATAGTCCTTTTACTGAAATAGTCAAATATTGATAATGAAAACAAGAGAAGATAAGATCTTAAAAGTAGTTAATGGGGAAAAATACAATAATATAAATGACAGTGGACTCTATAAAGAAGATCAGAAGGCAATGGGATGATATATTCAAAGGGCTGAGAGAAAAATTACAACTGTCAATACAGAACCCTACATCCAGAAAATATACACAAATGTATTTCAACTTTTAAAAATGTAATAGATATTATATAATATATATAATGTGTATTATAGTTATCAATAGGTAGATAGATAGAACTGAGAGAATCCTTTGTGCCAAAATCTGCTTTTATAATTAATACCTAAGGAAGTTCTTCAGTCTGAAGGAATTAGTAACAAATGGAAAGTAGTATCTAAAGAAAGAAATGAACAAAGGAAATACTAAACGTATGGGTGAATATGTGAAAGACTAGGCACTTATTTTAAAATATGGATGGTAATATAAGACAAACACTATAGCACTATATCATCATATTTATTATTAAGAGCACAAAGGTCAGGTAAGTTAATATAAAGTTATAATTTTTTTAATATTTTACATGAAATGGAAAACATGAACTCTAAAATCATGCAAAAAATATACCTAAATATCTAAATAGGATAATATAAAACAAAAAAAAGTCAAAAAAAACCTAAAGAGGGGAGGAAAGGAATAATAGATTTAAAAATTAATTAATCAAAAGATGGATAAAAACTAGAACATTTCTAATCAAATGATAGAATTACACACAATCATGTTGAAATTTCATTAAATTTAACAAATAAACACTCAAATATAAAAGCAAAGTTTGTGGGGTCCCTGGGTGGCTCAGTCAGTTGAGCGCCCAACTTTGGCCCAGGTCATGATCTCGTGGTTCGTGAGTTTGAGCCCCATGTTGGGCTCTGTGCTGACAGCCTGCAGCTTGCTTCAGATTCTGTGTCTCCCTCTCTCTCTTCCCATTCCCCACTTGCACTCTGTCTCTCTCAAAAATAAACATTAAAATGTAGCATCTAAACTCAGATGTTCTGAGGATAATATACACACCAGAGCTGGAAGACTTCGCAGAAGAAAATGCAAAATATCTCATTAATAATTTTTATATTGATGCATGCTGAAATGAACATACTTTATATTGTGTTCAATAAAGTTGTATAATTAAAATTAAAAAAATAAATACACATTAAAAATAAATAAACATTAAAAATTAAGTAAATAAGAGCAGAGTTCATCAAACTGATTTTTTTAAAAAGGCCAAACTATGCAAGATCTATAAGACATGCATTTTAAATAAAAGATGGCATAGGTTAAAAGTAAAAGGATGGAAAAATAGATTATCATAAAAGCAGGAAGCATATGAAAGCTACAGTAGCTATACTAATATCAGGCAAAATAGATTTTATGTCAAGAATTATTGCCACTGACAATGAGACATGTTTTTAATGATTAAACACTCCATTCATCAAAGGTATACATGTGTATGTGACCCATAATAGAGCTTCAAAATGTAAGATGCATAAACTGACAGAATTAAAGGGAGAAAAAGGCAAATCAATAATCATAACTGGACAATTAAATATCATTTCTCTTTAAAATTAATAGAGAAACTAGAGAAAAAGATATGAAAGAATCAACAATGTCAATGCTCTTAACCAACTTGATATTTATAAAACACGATAGTCCTTCAAAATAACCATTTTTCAAATATAGATATAGTGTATAACAAGAAAGATCTTATCTTGGGTCATAAACAAATCTCAACAAATTCTGAAAGACTCACATCTTCAGAGAATGTTTTCTGTATTATAAGAATAATAAATTAGGAGTACATAACAACAAATAACTAGAAAAACCCTAAATATTTGGAAATTAACATCATGTTTGTAAATACTCCTGGGTGAAAAGAATTCACAAAGAAAATTAGAACATATTTTGAACCAAATGATAATAAAAGTGTACCATATAATAATGTGAGATGCAGTCAAAGCAGGCCTGAGAAAAAATTTATAACTGAAAATCCTTATAATAAGAAACTTTAAAAAATTAATGATCTGATTTTTAAATCAGATCATATAAAAATGTATGAAAAAATAAAAATTAGCTCTGAAAATAGAAAGGACATAATAAAAATAAAAGCAGGACTCAGTGAAAGAGCAATTGATCAAAGTCCTATATTGCCCTTATTAAATATTTATAAACTAAAGAAACTACTTAGATTGATGAAGAAAAAAGAGAAATAATACACATTAATAATATCAGGAATAACAGATGTTAAAAAGATAGTAGGGAGATATCAAATAATTTTATGATGATAAATTCAACAAATTAGATTAAATAAATATTTTTTTTGAAAAATACAGCTTACTAAAACTTACACAGAAAGTGGTAGTACATTTTAATAGCCCTTCATCTTTAAATAGTTACACTAATAATTTAAATTTTATCCAGAAGAAAATACAAGAACCAGATGATTTTGCCAGGTAATTGTGAGTTCTATCACACAATTAATTAGGAAATATTAAAAATTTCACACAAAATTCATGAAGAGGGAAAATGTCCCTACTTTGTTTATAAAACCAGCATATCTCTGACACCAACAGCTGACAGTATAAGAAGGTCCTAATATTCCCCCATAATTAGACACAAATACATTTTTAAAAATATTAATCAAGTATAGAATTATATTTTAAAAGGACAATTCATCATAACAACTGAGGCTTATCCCAGAATTTCAATATTAGTTTAACATTAAAAAAATCAATATAATTTACCATGTTAATTGTATAGAGCAGAAAAATATTTGGATGATCCTGATAGATAAGTAACAGTCATTTGCAAGAGAACCTTCAGAATTGCCACCAGTTAGGGAAAGGGTTTTGGACATTTGTACCTTCCATAGAGCAGTCATTAGGTGTAGTTTGCTTCAGGGAAAGGTTATGATTTTAAATAAAGTTCCTGACAGAGCTTATAACCAACACTTTCAGCAGTTGAGGGAATTAAGGCCTGAGGGAGCATCTGGGTGTCTTAGCAGAGTATCCATTACAATCTTCTATCTACTTGCACTGCAGAGATTCACTTGTTTAGCACAAGTTCTAGGAGCAGCTGGTCTTGAGGCCACAACTAGTATTTATCTTCTCCTTCCTTTATTACCCTTCTAGATTCCCTTCACTCTCAGCTAGTGCATTTATTGAGACCAGAGGTTTACCTGGTGGAGTTATTTAGAGACTTGTCCTTAAGGGATCTAAACTCCTCTACATCATACTTTGATCAGAAAGTGGCTATTGAACTTAACCATTTACCATCAAATTTGGGAAAGTCATACAATAAGATTTTCAATCAAATTATCTGTATGGTAAATGTATTCCTTTCTTATCTCTATTGTATAACAGCAGGTCTACTTCCTTTACATGAACAAGATAATTTACATCTTCCAGAATGGTCACTCCTTTACTACTTGACCCTTGGCAGGCAGAGCCCAGTGTGTCCAGGCAGAATATGCTTCCATCTAAGAATTAGGACCTATAAACTCACAGAGCTCAGATGTCTGAGGTTAGAATGTAAAGAAAAACCCCAAGTAGGTCACTGGGAGTCATGATAAACACAGTTACCTTTCTTCCCATCTTTTAGTATCTGGCTCCAAGTATTTAACTTAATGCAGCATGATACAATAGTTGTTGATTTAGAGCTGTACAATAAACGATGGAGGATGATGCCCTGTGCTTGCAGAGTACCATTTCTTAGCTCACATCTCAGCTGCATCTTCAAAAGTCTCCTCCTTCGCTCTATTAGGAATGCAGCTTTTGGCTTGTGCTGTATATAATAGGACCTTAGTCATGTGTCCACTGTCACACTCCTTTTCTACTAATCTGGTTCATTGGTCCAATGCAATTATGTGGAATTTCCTATGCAGAGACTGAATGATGTAATCTAAAGAAGGCTGAGTGGACTGGAGTGTCAGTGTCTATATCAATCTGCCTATTGGACAAGTCCACTGCATTGTCTGAAAGGTAATTCAAAATTAAAAATTTAAAAGTAAAAAGAAGAAACTTTTATTTCATTAGTTATCCCAATACAAACCTATTTGTCTACTAATTTTCTAATTGTCAGCAAAGGTCATTGCCATCCAGCATGATGATCTTAGAGTCATAGTTGATAACTCCCTTGGTCCTCATTGTTTATCCAACACATATTTTAAGACTATCACCTGTCTCTGCTGCCCTGGCCTTATTTTTAGGCACCAGATTTCTATTCTAGACAGTGGCAATACTCTCCTTACTTGTCCTTTGATTCTGTCATTGCCTCCTCATCCCTTTCTCCACTCAACAGCGAAAGTAACCTTTCTATATCATAAATGAGATCCTATCACTCCCACTCTTAAAATAAGGTAATGGCTTTTCATAACTATGCATAAATTACCAACTCCTTATTATGGTGAACTAAACTCATGTTGATGTGTTATTTCCCTTATTTGGTAGTTCTTATACCATTATTCTATGTTTCTGATCTACCTGCCTTTTTTCACTGCCTCAAATACATTAAATTATTTCACAAAACAGGGACTTTGGCCATAATTTTTCCCTTTTCTGTTTCAATCTTTTTCTAATTCTCTGTGTGACTGATTCCCTCTCTTTTTTCAAACTCTAGCTTGTTACATTCCCAGAGAGTTCTTCCGTTCTCACTCTTGCTGGGCAATGCCCCCACCTCTGAACCTATCATTATGTCACTGCTCTGTGATCATTTATATAATTTATCATGGTTTACCATTGTATACTTTTTAGTTCCTGATTATCTCTCTACTCTGATAGACTTTGAACTTCATGCAAGCTTAGACTACATCTGCTTTGTTGTTTGTGTGTGTCTTTGTGTATATAACTATTTGCCTAGAACATAGTAGACTTTTAATATATATTTTACAAATATTTCTTAAACATCACTGTAATAAATGTTACCTAACTAGCAAAAATGAATCATAGAAAGTCTGTGCCCTCATGTAAACTTTATGCATTATACACACCATTTATCCTAAAGACAGGTACATTTGCTTTTTCAAAATAACTGTTTTTTGGACATATGAGAAGGACCTTACCAGTGAGATTTTCAATACTCTTTTTGTGAGTTCAGGGCTAAAGTGTAGCCATCAAAAGTAACATAAAATGTTAGTGAAATCATTATTTCAGATATACACTTAGCACTGTAACAACTGAAACCATGATATCCTTATTTGACAACACATCATAGAAAGACTATAAGAGTATTTATGTTATTCAGGATTCTCAGAAGAGAGAATCACTCATGCTAACTTCAATCCCAGGAGAAGCAAATGAAATTACCTATGTAGTATCTAACTCTTTTCTTTATAATTTTCTGAATTTTGAATATTTTACAATGAAGTACATAATATTTTGAAACTTAAATTCATCATTGAGTTATTAACTAATGTTTTACCATATTTTTCTACTGTTTTATTGATTGAGGCCGTATATTTTATTGAACGCCTTTGGTGTATCCTCATTTTGAGCCATTTTCTGTATCCTTATACTCAAGGAGAGTCATATGTAACTATGTTTAAGCCAAACTCAAAGATATCCATGTATTATTTTGTACATTCAACATTGACTCTATTCCTTTTACTCTTTTCAGGTGGATGGGAATGTTTTCATCCAGGATCACTTATATTTCTCAAGAGGTCTGCTCATGCCCTTCTCTGCAGGTCTCTGTTAACTACCTTTTATTACTTGTCATTCATTGATTTGGGCTATTCAAAACTTTCCCAATTACTATCACTTTTCTTTACAAACTGATTTTTTTGTGGAATACTTACTATATTCCAATCACTGTTGTATACATTGAGGTTACTTTAGCTAGAGAACAGATACAAATACCATATTTAAGAAGTATTTTAGTAGGGGAACACAGACACTAAAACATAATAAATGAAACAACTGCTATTTAAACAAAAGAAAGAGCAGATAAACAGAATTGCGAGTGTCATGGTAAGGGGAAGGGGAATGTTACTATTTTAAGTAGTTGTTATTTAACTATTTTATTATATTTTTTTGGATAATGTTTTTGGGTTTTTTTTAAAGTTTATTTATGTTTTTGAGAGAGAGAGTGCAAGTGGGGTATGGACAGAGAGATAGGGAGAGAGAGAAAATCCTAAGAAGGCTCCACACCATCAGCACAGATCCCGATGCAGGGCTCAAACTCACAAACTGTGAGATCATGACCTGAGCAGAAATCAAGAGTTGGACACTTAACTGACTGAGCCACCCAGGCACCCCATATTTAACATTTTAAGTGAGGGAAAGTTTCCTGAAAAAGCTTTCATTCAACAGACTTGAACTTAGTGAATACAGGAGCTTATACAGATACATGGAGAAAGAAAATTCCCACCAGAGGGGATAGTTAGTGGAAGGGCTCCAAGAAGCAACCCTGGCATTGCTAGAAATACACGAGACACCAATGTTGAAAGGTTTGGGCAGAACAGGTCAGAAAGGAAATGGTTAGGATGGGGTTAGAAGCGGAAGTCTGGCAGAACTCTTAAAATCTTAAAGCTATAGTAAGGACTTTTTTTTATTTTAAGCCAACTTGGGAACCCTTAGAGGACTGACTAGAGTAGTGACTGTGATCTGACATTTGAATGCACACTTTGGCTGCTGGATAAAGAAGTATTCTGAAAATTTGATTAAGAGAAGATGCTGGCTTTGACCAGGAGAAAAGTGGTGGAAAGTAGATTCTGTGTAAGTTTTGAAGTCACCTAAGGATTTCCTTTCAGAAATGATATGAGTCAGTGAACAAATGATACTTTATATTTTTTACACTAAAATATATTTTAGGTTGTTCTATTCCACACCTGTAAGATACCTATCATCACAGGAACATCTAGGACTTTATAGAACGACTAAAGAAAAAAAAACATGTATATATATATATATATATATATATATATATATATATATATAGAACCTTGTGTGATTCTATGTCAAAGTCAGTATTTTTATAGGTTATATACAGGATACATACACACTTATACATGCATTGCCTTTCTTAGAAGAGTAGACTAAAATTGTTAGTTGGGTTAAATTTTATAAGTGATTGGGATATCTACAGAAGAAAAATCACACATATTTTATAGATATACATGGATGTATAAATAAAGTAAAGAAATATATAGCACAAGGTTAGTTGCAGCAGAAGGGAAAAGAAAGGCACATTAAGTTTTTGCGGTGAGGTATGAAGTGGTAATAAGCATCTGCTCCCTGTGGTAATAACAGTTGTGTTCATTCAAGATTTTTGAAAAAAATGGTATTTTTTTGGAGATGAGTTGTTTGACTGCTCTTCACCCGTATCTTTCAAGCAGGTAATGTTTTCTTTCCAGGTAAATTATCTCATTAGACATTTCTGTCAGCAAAGCAGAGCAGGAGCTGCTATTATTTCCCAAGTGGGAAAAAATCAATAACCAATCAATACCCTTTAAAATATTATTTCAATATGCTTATAGTTTTGAAATAAAATAAAAAATTCACCTATCTCCAAAGGATAGGTGAAAATTACTCAATACATGTAAATAACTAATTTGATTAGAGAAATTACCTTTAGTGCACAGAAACATACAAATACATACACATATACATATCTTCCATTTTGCATTTAAGTTCCAATGTGTTGTTTATAGACAGCTAGGACATTTATTTCCTTTACTTTCATTTCCTCTTTCTGTCAATGTCTCTTTCTCTCTCTCTCTCCTACCTGTTTGATTTTTGTATATTTGTATGATACACTCTTCTAAAAATTTGAAATAAATCAGGAAATTATCTAAACACTTACAGTGAGTCAGAAAATGAAACAAAGGTACAGCTAGTATCATGTAGTCATTTCCATTAAGATCACTGAAATAGAGGGGTGCCTGGGTGGCTCAGTCAGGTAAACATCTGACTCTTGATTTAGACTCAGGTCATGATCTCATTCATGGTCATGATATTGAGCCCCCCATCAGGCTCTGCACTGGGCATGAGACCTGCATGAGATATTCTCTCCCTCTAGCTCTGTCCTTCCCAAGCTCCCATTCTCTCTCACTCAAAAAAAGAATCACTGAAATACGTTAATTTTTATTGTGTTTTTGAGGTACAGTAATTCTCTTAATGATAGAATCAAAATAGCTATTAAGCAGTCTTCACACAATTCTAAATTTAATCTTTAACATGTAAAAATACAGACAAGGCGGGGCGCCTGGGTGGCTCAGTCGGTTGAACATCCAGCTTCAGCTCAGGTTATGATCTCACAATTTGTGGGTTCGAGCCCCGCATCGGGCTCTGTGCTGACAGCTTAGAGCCTGGAGCCTGCTTCGAATTCTGTGTCTCCCTCTCTCTCTGCTCCTCCCCCGCCCATGTTCTCTCTCTCTCCTTCAAAAATAAATAAAAACATTAAAAAATACAGACAAGGCAATCATATTTGATACAGCCTTTAAGTGTACAACCCCAGATATCAAAAATATTATCAAATATTATCAAATATCAAATATTATCAAAATAATACGTAAGAATTCAGAAAAAAATAAGCTATGTTCATAATGCAAAATATAAAATTTATATATGGAATATCACTTTCCTATATTATTTTACTTACATTTTGAAGTACAGTTAATTTTTTCTTCTACATGTAAATAAGAAAGATAAGCAGGAGTAAGGGGTGCCTGGGTGGCTCAGTCAGTTAAGTGACTGACTCTTGATTTCTGCTCAGGATATGATTTCACAGCCTGCCATGAGATCGGGCCATGTGTTAGACTCTGCACTAGACATGGAGCTTGCTTAGGATTCTCTCTCCCTCTCTTTCTGCCCCTTCCCTACTCTCTCTCTCTCTCCAAAAACAACAACAACAACAAAACAAATCAAAAGCAAAACAACAACAAGAACAAACCTGCCAAAGTGAAAAGTGAATTTTTTGCTAGTACCAATACCTTATCTGACAGACTGAATTATTGCCTCTTTCTTTTTCTTCATCCTATCTTGTAGCTGTAGCCTTTGCCACATAACATTGCATTTCCTCTCACAGGGGCAAAGTACACGTCCCTCCACCTTGATTTTGAGTTTAGCCATTTGATTTACTTTGCTGGATGGGGTGTTAGTGGATATGACACAGCAGGGTAAGCTACAATAGTGCAGGTGGACTTTCTGCCATAGCCACGAGAAGAGCTTCCCTCAAACACCAGCTGTGTTTTTAGTGTAAGCCTAAGAATGATCTCCTGTGGAGCATAACCAGTCTAGCTGATCTGTGGACAAGCAGCGTGGAGCACAACTGCCTCAGCGATGATGGCTTAAAGTAGAGCTGCTCCCGACAACCATATTTTACAGAGCAAAATAAGTGTTTTGTTTTGTTTTGTTTTGTTTTGTTTTGTTTTGTTTTTGGGGTGTGTGTGTGTGTGTGTGTGTGTGTGTGTCTGTCTGTCTGTTATGGGCTGAATTGTATCCTCTAGAAATAAATTGAAGTCCTACCATCTATAGTACCTGTAAATATGAGCTTAGTTGGAAAGAGTATCCCTGGAAATGATTAAGTCAAGACGAGGTCATTAAGGTGGGTTCTAATCTACTAATCCCTATAAAAAAGGGGAAATCTGGACACAAAGATCGACACAGGGCGAACACCAAGTGAAGCAGAGATGATGGTGATCAATCAACACATGAAGATATGTTAGCAAGTCACCAGAATCTAGGAGAGAGACATAGAACCCGTTCTAATTCACAGCCCTCAGAAGAAACCAGCTTTGTCTTGGTCTGAGACTTCCAGCCTCTAGAACTGTGATGATAAATTTCTGTTGTTTTAAGTTACTTGGTTTGTGCCACTTTGTTACCACAGCACTTGCAAACTAAAATTGTTGAATGCAACTGCGATTTTGTGGTGATTTGTACCCTAGCAATAACTGATTTGATATTATTTCTATATTTGTGCCAATAGCAGTTTTTTATTTACAAAATTAGAAAATGTAAGGAAAGGTGGGGAAAAACTCTTCCACAATGTCTCTACACAGAGCCTCTTTTTTAGCCCATTTTTAGTCAATTCAGAATTTTACTTCATGGGTATTTCTATCTCTCTACCTATGTATCTATTAGAGGTCTTTTTACATCTAATGATTCTGTAACTTTTGTCTTGCATTAGAGCATATAAATTTTATGATATTATAAAATCTTCATAAACAACATTTAAATAATGTCCAGTAGTTACTTTGTTGTACAGAACTGTTCTAATCATCATCAATACCAATTTTCTTAATCAAAACTTCTAAAATATGTATGTTGACAATGATGGTCAGAATTCAGGCAACAGAGAAACAAATATCCAAAGTAGAAGCTGAGCAAACTGAAACTCTCTCCATAAATTTCATAACAGACCCCTGTTACATAGATTGAACCATAATTAATAATTGAATTATGATAATTGCTCCTATATATTCAAGATTCCATAAAAATTAGATAGCAAAAAAGAACTTAGTTTGAATAGCCACCTCAGAAAATCTAGAAAATTAAATCAGGGTCTTTATGCACAAAAGCAATGAAACTTTCTGGAAATTTCATTGAGATTAATAACAGAGCACCAGGAGCTGAAGGGCCTAGAGCTAGCACAACACTACTTTACTTAAATTCCGGGTAAAAGTGCCTGGATTAAGAATGCTGTCACATGCAATAACAAAACTGAATAAGGTAGTTAGAGGTTTATTTTTCCCCATAAATGGAAGTCTGAAGATAGTTGACTTCAGGCACTGATACATGGCTAGCATCTTTGCAGTTTTTTTGGCATTTCCCTCATGCTTTACATTTTATTGTTATAAGATGGTCTCCATCTTCAAATATCTGATGAAGATAAGATAGAATAAGATAGAATAAATGACAAATGCCTCATTTATCACTTTTATTCCAGAAAAGAAAAATCTTTCCCCCAAATACTTGGCAGATGTAAGCTTTTGTTTCATATACTGAAAGTTATCACATGGTCAATTCTAAAAATAGAAACGTGAGTCAAAATTTAGCCTATAGAGAAAGGAGTTTCTCACATAAGCAGAAATTACTACAATAAATAGATATCCAAGAACATCAGTATAGCTTTTCCCAAATTATTTGAGAGAGGAGATTGTAAGGTTTGAAGAAACTGAATATTCTTTGTGTAAAGTAATGCAAGTGTTGTAATAACATCAAGGAAGGCAATCAACGTGAAAGCAGCAAGGTTAGTATTTGCACTTTCTGTGGTGTTAGTAACAGAAGTTTAAAAAGGTAGCCTTAGAACAAAGATTGGACTCCTAGTAGCGGCATAAGCGATTTCCATGACTGGTGAAGTGGCATAAACAGAGAGTATCAAGGAAAAAAGGACAACGTAGCAGGTTTGGGATACCAGGGCTGTACTAATCAACACTCAAATTAATGATCATTGGAATTAGTGACCACATCTTAGATTTTCATGACTCTTTCTTTCTCTGATCCGGTCTAGTCTTCCAACCATTTTTGCCTCAACATCAAGGCCATTGTGTTCACAAATCAAATTATACCCATTGAGTTGAAACAAATATGAGACAAGGCCATGTACTATTTCTTGTGTCAGGTAAACTCTCTCCAAGTGAGTTCCCTTCAAAGAAGTATAGTTTCATCGTTGATTTTATACATGATAGATTTTGTAATATGAATATTATTTAAGGGAAATTACTTTCTTACAGTCTCTTAAAACACAATGTTTAAGAACTGAGTTTTTTTTAAAATTAAATAATAGTTGCGGGAAATAAGCATTGTGTCTTACTACCAAGCCCAAGATATTTATGAGCCAAATCCATCTATAATTTTAACATACTGGTTTTACTTACCAAGTTTAGAGTTCCTATTGGTTGGGTTATTGAAAATATAGAATATACCTTATTTGTTATAAAAATCATCCAATCACAGTCTGGTAAGTAATCTGACTTTTAATAAGAATCATTTTCTTCCTACAAATCCACATTCTATTGTTTAATTATAATTTCCCATGCAAAATAATAATATCTACCATTTATCCAGTGACTGCTATGTAAGAGGTACTATGTTGTATATTAAGTGTATTAAATAAAAAATATGAAACTGCCTGTAATTTGAAATTTAAAACAATATAATTTATAATAATACTCATAAAAATGAAATAAATACATATAAACCTAATAAAATGTGTATTAGATACAAACCTAATACTATATGTATTAGAGCTGTATGTGGAAAACTACAAAACACAAATAAAAATCAAAGATCTATATATATGGAAATACATATTTTTTTCATGGATTAGACTCACTATTGTTAAGATATCAGTGCCTCTCCATATGATCTATAGATTCAAAGTCAAAATCCCAGCAAGCTATTTTGTAGATATTGTCAAATTCTAAAGTTTATGTAAAGAGGCAAGGGACCTAGAACAGCCATCAAAATACTAACGAAGAAGAAGAAGAACAAAGTTGGATGACTCACACTACCTGATATTACCATTTACTCTATGGGTATGATAATCAAGACAGCATGATATTAAAGAAAAAAAGAGACCCAAAAATAAATGGACAGAATAAAAAGCCTATATAGACCCATATAAAGGAAGTCAACTAATCTTTTTCAAAGGAATAAAAACCAAATAATGGAGAAAAGATGGTCTTCTCAACAAGTGGTGTTGGGATGATTGGAAATGTTCCATGAAAAGTAAAACATACTTAGACATAGATGGTACAACTTTCATAAAAATTAACTAGAAATAAAACATAGACTAAATAAAATTTCAAAAGCATAAGACATCCTGAAGTAAACATAGGGGAAAATATTCCTGACTATGGTTTTGGTGATGAGTTTTTAAATTTAAAAAAAATGTTAATTTTTTGGAGAGAGAGAAAGGCAGAGCAAAGCAGGGGAGAGGCAGAAAGAAGGGAAGACTTAGGATCTGGAGCAGACTCCAGGTTCCAAGCTGTCAGCACAGAATCCAAAGCAAGACTTGAACCCACGAACTGTGAGATCATGACTGAGCCAAAGTTGGATGCTTACTTGACTGAGCCATCCAGAAGCCCCTGAGATGAATTTTTAAATGCAACAACAGTAGCATGATCCATGCTTTATTAAAATTAAAATTAAAAACTTCTGGTCTTCCAAAGATATTCTTAATAAAATGAAAAAATGTTACACTGAGAGAAACCATTTTCAAAGTACATACAGATGGAAAATGTATACAGACAGTTTAAAGAATGCTTAAATCTCAAAAATAAACAAGTTCTCCAATTAAAATATAGGCGTAAGAGGTTAACAGACTCATCACCAAAGAAAACATATACATGACCACGCTCAGAAGGAAATTATAGCTGTGTACATCTACATTAAAAAAGAAGAAAAATCTAAAATTAATAACGTTTATACTTGAAGGAACAACAACAACAACAACAACAAAAAGAACAAACTAAAGTCAAAGCAACCAGAGTAAAAGAAATAACAAAGATGAAAGTGGAAATTAACACAACAGGAAATAGGAAAACAACACAGAAAATGAACAAAACCAAAAGTGTGCTTTTTAAAAAGATTAACATAATTGGCAAACCAATTATGTTAGGTTTTATTGACTAAGAACAAAAGAGAGAAGACACAAATCACTAACATCAGAAATAAAAGTAGAACCATTACTACAGACCTTAAAGAAATAAAAAGCATTATAAGAAAACACTTACATATGAACACTTTTTCTTAAAGCTTATTTATTTTGAAAGGGGGTGGTGGGGCAGAGAGAGAGAGAGAGAGAATCCCAAGCAGGCTCCACGAACTCAGCACAGAGCCTGATGCGGGGCTTGAACCCACAAACTGTGAGATTATGACCTGAGCCAAAATCAAGCATCACATGCTTACACAAGTGACCCACCCACGCACCCCTATATATGAACACTTTTACACCAACAAATTAGATAGCCAAATAGACTAAAGAAAAGATAAAATCTGAATCAAACTATAACAAATAGAAAGGTTGAATCAATAATAAAAATCTCAACAAATAAAATGCCAGAACCAGATGGCTTCATTGGTGAATTCTGCCAATTTCTAATGAAGAATTAATACCAATCCATCTGAAATTATTCCAAAACATAGAAGAAGAGAGAAAATTTCCTAATTCATTTTATTAGGTCAGTATAACAAGGATACCAAGACTAGATACTTGTTTTCAATATTTCTCTCCAACACAGACTTACGTATCATCAGAAAAAGAAATAAATAGCATCCAAATACAACAGGAAGAAGTAACACTGTCTCTATTTATATATGACATGATTTTATATGTAAAAAACATTAAATAAGCCACACAAAGAAACAGAGCTCATAAATGAATTCAGCAGAGTTGTAAGACACAAGATCTACACTAAAAAATCAGTTGTATTTCCACACAGTTGCAATGAACAATCCAAAAAGGAAATTAAGAAAACAATGCCATCTACAATAGCATCAAAAAAGATAAAATACTAGAAATTAATTTAACAAAGTAAATGCAAGAAAATTACAATACATTACTGAAAGGAGTTAAAGAAGATATAGGGGCACCTTGGTGTCTCAGTTGGTTGGGCAGCTGACTTCAGCTTAGGTCATGATCTCACGGCTCCTGAGTTGGAGCCCCGCATCGGGCTCTGACAGCTCAGAGCCTAGAGCCTGCTCTGGATTCTGTGTCTCCATCTCTCTCTACCCCTCCCCAGCTCTCACTCTGTCTCTCTCTGTCTCAAAGGTAAATACACATTAAAACAAAAAGGAATTAGAGAAGACATAAACAAATGAAAAGGCAATCCACATTTATGGATTGGAAGACAATATTTTTAAAAATGGAAATAATCTCTAAAGCAATCTACAGATTCAAGGCATTTCTATCAAAATCACAATTGAAAAGGAAATGAATCCTTTTTCACATGGAACTGCAAAAAATCTGGAATAGCCTACACAATCTTAAAAAAAAAAAGTTGGAAGATTCATACTTCCCAACTTTGAAATTTAATACAGAGCTATATTAATAAAAAATATAGTATTGGTATAAGGTTAGATATAAGGATTAATGGAATAAAATTGAGAGTCCTGAAGTTAATCCATACATCTATGGTCACTTGACTTTTGGCAAGGGTACCAAAATCAATAATAAGATGATCTCTTCAACAAGTTGTGCTAAGACAACTTGATATCTACATGCAAAGCAATGAAGTTGGGTTCTTACCTCATACAACATAACAAAAATTAACTCAAAGCTTATTAAAAGTCTATATACAAAAACAAATTCAAAATGGATGAAAGACCTAAATGTGAGATAGGAAACCATCAAAATCCTACAGGAGAAAACAGACAACAACCTCTTTGACCTTGGCCTCAGAAACTGCTTATGAGACATGTCTCTGGAGGCAAGAGAAACAAAAGCAAAAATGAACTATTAGGACCTTATCAAGATAAAATTTTCTGCACAGCAAATCAAACAATTAACAAAACTAAAAGGCAACTGACAGAATGGGACAAGATATTTGCAAATGACATATCTGATAAACGTTTAATATCAAAAATCTATAAAGAACTTACCAAACTCGACATCCAAAAAAACCCAAATAATCCAGTGAATAAATGGGCAAAAAACATGAATAGACACTTTTCCAAAGAAGATGTCCAGATGGCTAACAGACACATGAAAAGATGCTCAACATCACTCATCGTCAGGAAAATACAAATCAAAACCACAAAGAGATATCACCTCATATGTGTCAGAATGGCTAAAATGAACAACTCAGGAAACAGTAGATGTTGACAAGGATGTGGAGAAGGGGAACGCTTTTGCACTGCTGGTGTAGTAACTCTGGAAAACAGTATGGAAGGTCCTCAAAAAATTAAAAACAGAGCTATGCTATGACCCAGCAATTGTGCTACTGGGTATTTATTAAAAGGATACAAAATGCTTATTCAAAGGGGTACATGCACCCCAATGTTTATAGCAACACCATCAATAACAGCCAAAGTACGGAAAGAGCCCAATACCCATCAACTGATGAGTGGATAAATAAGAGGTGGTATACAATGGAATACTACCTGGCGATCAAGAAGAATGAAATCTTGCCATTTGCAACAATGTGGATTGACACTGTGGTATCTAAGCAAAATAAATAAGAGAAAGACAAATGTCATAAAATTTCACTCATATGAAAAATTTAAGAAACACAACAGATGAACATAGAGGAAGAGAAGGAAAAATAAGATAAAAACATGAGGGAGGTAAACCATAAAAGTCTCTTAAATACAGAGAACAAACTGAGGGTTGCTGGAGAGGAGATGGGTGGGGGGATGGGCTAAATGGGTGATAGGCATAAGGAGGGCACTTGTTGGGATGAACACTGGGTGTTATATGAAAGTGATGAATCCCTGGGCTCTACTCCTGAAACCAATATTACATTGTATGTCAAGTAATTTTAATTTAAATAAATAAATAAATAAATGTTGATCAAAGGTCTAAGTATGGACTAATACCATAAAACTCTTTGAAGAAGACATAGAAGTACCTTCTCAAGAGGTTTTGGCAAGGCATTCTTGATATGAAACCAAACATGCAAGCAACAATAACAAAAAATATATAAGTTGCACCTCATCAAAATTTAAAATGTTGTGCATCAAAGGATACTTTCAAGAAAGTGAAAAAACAACCCACAAAGTGGGAGAAAATATTTACAAATCATTTATATGATAAAAGGCTAATGACTCCTATAATTCAACAACAGTAACACAATAAACAATCGAGTGAAAAAATAAGCAAAGGAATTGAAAAGGCATTTCTCTAAATATATTTATTTATAATAATATATATTAATAAAATGTATATTATATAAATTATATATATCTCATATATTAGATATATATTATATAAATTATATATTTTTATATATGAGATATATAAGATATATATGATAGTTTATATAAAGATATTATATATATAAGATAATCTGCAATAAGATATCACTTTACTAGATCAGCCATAATAAAAAGAAAGAAAGAAAAATAAGTGTTGGCAAAGATTTGGAAAAATTTGGAACCTTCATACATTGCAGATGAGAACAAAATGGTACAGCTTTTGTGGAAAACACTTTGTCAATTCTCCAACAGATTAAACAAAGAACTACCATACGAACCTGCCAAATCTTGTCCATATATATACCCAAAAGAATTGAAAAGAGATATTCAAACCAAAACTTGTATGCAAATGTTTTTAGCAGCAATATACAAATAGTCAAAAAATGGAAACAACTCAAATGTCTATCAGTGGATTGATGGTTTAACAAATGTGGTATATCCATACAGAGAAATAATTATTTCACCACGAAGGGGAATTAAATACTATAACATGGTACAATGTAGATAAACCACAAAAATATTATGCTGAATGAAAGAAGCAAATACAAAGGCCACATATTGTATATTTGCATGAAATATCCAAAATGGTAAACTATAGAGACAGAAATGAGTAATGTTTGCCAGGGACTATAGGGAGGGCAAATAGGGAGTGGGTGCTCAATTGGTATAAAACCCAGTTTGGGATGACAAAAAGTTCTGGAACTAGATAGTTACCCAACATTGTGAATATAGTTAATGCCACTGAATTGTACATCTTAAAATGATTAAACTGGAAAATTTTATGTTGTAAATATTTTACCAAAATTAATACAAATCAAATTCATTCTTAGAATCAAGTGGAGGTCAGGAAGAAGGAGAAGAAAACTGACTTGGGAATAATTGCCAGCCATATATAAAAAAATTAGATCCTCCCTGCTCTGTTATTTCCTAAATGGGTTGTGGGATATGGGTTTTCGTGAACAATTTAGGTTAGATTTATATGTTTCCACCCCTAATGTAGACAAAAACTTTAAAGGGTCTTTCACCCTCTTTTTTCATTGCACCTTTTCCCTGGCATTACTTTGCCTAAGGCAGTTTCCAGATTGCTAAAGACATCTACTGAATCCTCTGCTTGCTGAAATACCTCAAGAGATTTTTTTTTCCTTCCTCATCAAAATTCTTTTGCCTTATATTGTATCCCCTGAGGACTCTGCACTTCAGAGAGAATTTTATAAGCCAACTAATGAAAATATATTAGTGACCAAAAAATTCAATTGACTTAACTCAGTTCGATTCAATAAACACTTATTAGGTAGCTTCTCTAGTCAAGCTGCAGTTCATGTTAATGGAACATAAAGTAAGTATAAAACAGATGCTGTAACATAAAATAATAATCTAATGGGATAGGAAACACATTATACCAGGCAGAATAAAAATCATCATCCTAAATAATAATAATAATAAAAAATAATAATAGAGAATATTTATCAAATACTCATTCCATTCCATGTTTAACATTTGTTCCACATTTAACATTTTAATCTATTATCTCATATTCTCAAAATGACTTAATGAATTAGATCCTAATTTGATCTCATTTCTACAAATGAAGAAACTTAAAGTCAAAGACTTTACATGATTTGTTCAATTTTGGCAAGTGGAAAAAATAGAATTTGAATCCAGATATATCTAGTCTTAAAGTGTACTCTCCATGGAACCCATTGTATTGTCTACTTTGCCTAATTCATTAGATGTGCATATAGAAAATATATATATTTATTATGGAATATGATTTTTTGTATATCAGTCCAACTTATATTTTAAACCTCCATTCTATAACTTGGGGAATACAGTCTCAGCTAATTCAAGATGTCTGTCTCTCTTTACTAGGATTGTTTCTGAATTCAAGTGTATTTCAAGAGAGGTGTGTGTGTGTGTGTGTGTGCGCGTGTGTGTGTATGAGTGTGTATAGCAGAAAATCATAAGCATTTAATCAGAGATTTTATCTCTTTATTCTGCCATTGAGTTTGATGTCCTTATTCTATTCCGAAGTTTAATCTATGGCCTACACAGATCCCTGCTGTGTTATCTCTTAATCTTATCCAGAAGTTCCCTTGGATCCTACTCTCCTCTGTCAAATATTCAGAATCCAGTCTTTGGGACATGAGAATTTTACATACCCATTAACGTCATACTTCACTTATTTTTTTAAAATAGTATCCCACCAGATAGTAAATGTGTTTTTATCTGTTCAGCAACCTTGTTCTTTTTGTATCTCTTCACCAACCATGTTAAGGAATAGAACAAGTAATTTTATATCTATTTTACAAATGAGAAAATTGAAGCTTTCTATGTTATATAACTTTCTAAATGTTATATGACTAAAATCTGGTAGAATGAGTAAAATGATCCAAGTTCTTCTGTATTTCCAGTTTAGAGTTTTTAAAGTAAAATAAAAGTGCTGTGGAAATTTATCAAACGAAGAGATTATGTGTGGTCCGGATGGTGAAATGGCTAGAGAATGGGATCATTAAAATAAGATCAGAAGAGGCTTTGTGACAGAAATATCATTTGAAGTAGATAGTGAATAAAAAAAAGAAAATTTTAGCATTAAAAAGATTAGGATGAGTGGGTGCAGGGGAAAGAAGAAAGTGGTTATTAAAAAAATAATAGAAAAGAATAGTACAAAATTTTCAGGTTTTTGCATCTAACAGAGACTGGTATTAGGGCACCTACTCTGTGTGCAAGTATTCTAATAAAACATAAAGCATCATGAATTCTGCTCCTGTATCCAACTAGTTTACACTCTATTTCATCATGAATTAATGTTTTGTTTATGCCACATAATACATATTTATATTTACAGGACCCTTCAATATTTAATTTAAAACCATGAGTGATGACAATGCTCTATCACATATAGCCGTGGAAAGAATATTTGGATACAAGAAAGCTTTCTGAAATACCTAAATAGACATGCTGCAAACTACTTATGCAAGAAGAGATAATGTTATTCATATTCTATGGTAGTAAGGCATCACTGACAAAGTGAATTAAGGAGCTGAAAAATTTTACAGAAAATTTAGTGGACCATGTCTTAGGCATCCATTATATTAGAGGTACTTTACACAAGTTGATTAATTTAATCTGCATAACCCTACTAGTTTGGCATTGTTTTCCTTACTTTAACAGTAAGGAAAATTTTGGTTTAAGCATAAGAACTTGTTAATAAGATGGCTGGTAATTAAATGCAAGTCTTTTTTATTCCAAAACCCCACAGTTCTCATTTATTTTAGCATAGCAGATTTTCAAATGTAGGGAATAATTGAAAGCACGGAACAATGAGCACACATATGAACAACACTTTCAATATTTATTGACATTTTGCCCTATTTGCTCCATCTATCTAGAGAGATATAATTTACACTAAAAATCCAACTTTTTAAATTAAGAGTTTAGTGAGTTTTGACAGGTGTATACAGTAATGTAAACACTATTACTATAAAGATATAAGGTATTTTCATAACCCTGAAAATTTACCTTTAGTCCCTTTGTATCAATCTCTTTGCCTCATCTGCATCCCTGGAAAATGCTTATCTGCTTTCTTTCCTGCTAGTTTTTTTCTTTTTTACAATTTCTCCAATGTCATATAAATAAATTCAGATCATATTTAATGTTTTGTGTCTGGCTTCTTTCACTTAACATGTTTTTGAGTGTCAACTATTTTGCTGCATGTATTAGTAGTTCATCACATTTTATGGCTAAATAGTATATCATTAATTAATGATATACTAAATTTTTTACCCATTCTCAAATTGTTGGCCACTTGGAATTTCTCCAACATTTAGCTGTTATGAATAGAGCTATTCTTAATAATTATTTGCAGATCGTTGTGTAGTCACATATTTTCATTTCTTCTGAGTAAAACCTAAGAGTGATGTCACAAGATAATATAATAATTATATAAAATTTTATGAGAAACTTCCAAATTGTTTTCTGAAATACCTATACTCTTTTGCACTCCCAGTAGTAATTTGCGAGAGTTCCATTTAATCCACAACTTCACCAAGACTGAACTAACAAGGCTTTCTATATTTTAGCTGTTCTAAACTGAGGTTTGCTGGAGGGGAGGTGGACAGGGGGATGGGCTAAATGAGTGATGGATATTAAGAAAGGCACTTGCTTTGATGAGCACTGGGTATTATATGTAAGTGATGAATCACTAAATTCTACCCCTGAAACTAATATTATCCTATATATCAACTAGAATTTAAATAATAACTTGAAACATGAAATAATGAAATGAAATGCAATGAAGTGAAATGAAATAAAATAAAACATTTAAGAAATATTTAAGAAATAAATTTCAGTCAGTTAAGCATCTGACTCTTGATTTTGTCTTCGGTCATGATCTCACAGTTGGTGAGATTGAGCCCCATGTTGGGCTCGGTGCTGTCAGTGCAGAGCCTGCTTGGGATACTCTCTCCCTCTCTCTCTGCCCCACCTCTGCTGACACACTCTCTCTTTCTCTCTCAAAATAAATAAACATTTAAAAAATAAATTGTAGCTGTTCTAGTTGATATTGGGAGGTAATGCCTTTCTCTGATACATACATACATACATACATACATACATACATACATACATAAAGATGTTTAACATCTTTCCATGTGCTTTTTTGTCATTGTTATATCTTTGTTGATATGCCATTTTAAATATCGTTTATATTTTTATTTGATTATTTTTCTATTATTCAGTTGTAAGAACACTTTAAAAAATATTTTGAACACACTTCTGTTGCTAAGTGTATGTTTTTCCTAAGAGTGTTGAAGAATTAAATATTCTAATTTTGATAAAACCTGTAAACTATAATAGAGTCTCATTACATTTTTAATGTTTATTGACAGCTTTCATGTTCCACTTATATCTCTCTGCCTTCTGCCCCATGTCTAGAAAAGCTGATAAGAAATTACAAATGCTTCCTCATTTGGTGCTGACAGGAAGTTCAAACAAAGCAAGCCCTGCAGTGTGCGTAAGAACCCTAGCCCTAACTCTACCTCCTAACCATCATAAATCTCCCAAAACCAATTACCCTCTTTGATGGCTCAATTTCTTTTTAATGTTTCTTTATTTTTGAGAGAGAGAGAGTGCGAACGGGAGAGGGGCAGGGAGAGAGGGAAACACAGAATCGGAAGCAGGCTCCAGGCTCTGAGTTGTCAGCGCAGAGCCCAAGGTGAGCTTGAACTCACCGGGAGATCATGAACTGAGCCAAAGTCTGACGCTTAACCGACTGAGCCATCCAGGTGCCCCTGCTGTCTCAGTTTTTGAACGGGCTTGAGAGCCGACCCTGATCTCCCCAGAAAGACTTATTATATGATTAATAAATCTTTTCATCCCCTCTCGGTGCATATGTGACATCAGTCTGACATCTGTATTAATTATCTATTGTGGCTGTAACAAATTACCACACACTCTGTGGCTTAAAATAGCTCAGTTCTGTAATAGAAGTTTTATTGGACTGCAATCAATGTGTTGGCCTGGCTTTATGCCTTCATGGAGGGTCTAGGAGAAAATTTATTGCTTTGCCTTTCCTGGCTTCTGGACACCATCTGCAATCCTTAGCTGATGGTTCCTTTCTCTACCTTCGAACCAGCGGTATAGCTTCTTCAAACCTGTTTCTTAGTCTGATCCCTCTGCTTCCCTATTTCAGTTTTAGGAACTGTTATTTTTACATTGGATTCATCCACATAATCTAGGATAATCTCCCTATTTTAAGGGCAGCTAATTAACAGCATTAATTCCATTTGCATCTTAATTCACCTTTATCAAATAATATAACGTATTCACAAGTGATAGGGATTAGGATGCTGACATCCTTGAGGGACCATTATTTTGTGTACCACAACATCTGAAACAACTTCCTCCATAGGGTGAACATAACAAAATGAAAAGTTACAAATATTTATTTTTACTGTTTTCTTACAGAAATTTTATAATTTTAGCCTTTATATTTAGGTCTATTTTCCATTTTTCATTACTTATTTGGATTAATATTTTGAATATGGCTTAAGATACAGGTAGAGGTTCAATTTCATAGATATATTTCCAAAATAGATATATATTTCTTAATATGATTATTTAATTGTTCCAGCAGTATTTGTTGAAAAGTTACCCTTTTTCCACTGAATTGTATTGACATCTTTCGTAAAACCTATTGCCAATATATGTGAGGATGTATTTATGGACTATATTCTGTTCTATTGATCTATGTGTCTATCTTCATAGTCCACCAATGTATTTATTATTATAAAATTTTGGTTGGTCTTAAAGTCAGTTAGTGTACATCCTCGAATAATGCTGTCATTCAAATTATTTTGGCTACTTTTAGTCATTCCAAGTTTTCATATATAGGCTTGAAACAAATTCTACAAAAAAAAAATAATAAAATAAACTTAGAATTTACAGTCTTGTTGACTCAATAGACCAGTTTGGGAAGAATTGGCATCCTAACAATACTGTCTTCTTATCCACTTCACATTAAAATTATTTCTAAATATTTCTTGCTATTTTTACCTTATTATATAAAGAATTTTTCAACTAAATTCCTAGTTATTTTGCTGCTAGTGTAGAGAAAATTGATTTTGGCATAATGACCTTTTACATGTGATCTTGGTAACACATTTACAAGTTGTAGTTGATTATTTCATTCATCCTCTAGGATTTTCTGTGAGTACTTTATGTTGGCCACAAGTGACGCCTTTGATTCTTCCATACCAATTGTGTGACTTTTATATCTATTTTTTACTTTATTATACTTACTATATTCATTGCATCCTCTAGAGTGTTGAATAGAACAGGTAAGGATATATATCCCTGATTCATTCCCAGTCTTCACAGAGACTTACTCAGTTTTCACCATTAATTATATTGGCGGTGCATTTCTCTTAGATATGTTTTGTTTTGTTTTCAGATGGTGGAAGATCTCCTATTCTTTGTTTTTTGAAAATATTCATTTTTCCATTAAATGAATCAATTTTTACTTTTGTATTTAAGATGATAAGCTTGTTTTGTTTTGTCTTTTGTTTCTTGATATGGTGAATGCCTCTGACAAGTTTCTGAATTTTGATGCAATCTTGAATTCCTGCCATAAACTTCCTATGCCACCTTTGTCTCTTTCATGATGTATTATAATTTTTCTATACAGACAGTTCCCAATTTATGATAGTCCCACTTAGAAATTTTCAACTTTACAATCGTGTGAAAGTGATACACATTCAGTAGAAGTTGTACTTTGAATTTTGACCTTTTCCTTGACTAAGGAAATGCAGCACAGCACCATCTCATGATGCTGTGCAGCAGCGGCATGCTGAGGCTCCTAGTTAGCCAGGCAATCATGAGGGTGAATAACTGATACACTTAAACCTTTCCATACCTACACAACCATCCTGTTTTTCACTTTCAGTACAATATTCAATAAATTACATGAGATATTCAACACTTTATTATAAAATAAGCTTTGTGTTAGATGATTTTGCCCAACTGTAGGCTGATGTAGGTGTTCCAAGTATGTTTTAGGTAGTGTAGGCTAAGCCATGATATTTGGTAGGTTAGGCATATTAAATGGATTTTTGACTTATGGTATTTTCCACTTATGATGAGTTTATCGTGATGTAACTGATTATTGATCTAATTTGTTAATAGTTTGTTAAAGTTTTTTTGGTCTATTATAAAGTATATTGAGCTATAATTCTCTTTATTATAATTATTTTGTCTGTCTTTGGTATTACAGTAATGTGAGTTTCCTAAAATGACTTGGAATGTATCTCCCCCTCTTCTATTGTCTGGAAAAAGTTTTGTAGAAGTGATATTTATCTATTTAATGTGTAGCAGAACTTACCAGTGGGGCCTACTGCACTGGGAGTTTTCTTTCTGGGAAGATGTAACTACAAATTCAAGATACATACTTTTCAGCTATTTATTTCTTCCTGAGTGAGGTTTGTATATTTCAAGGTATTTTGCAATTCATCTACTTTTTAAAGGTTTCTAGTTTTTATGACATTTTCATATTATTCATTTAAATTCTGTAGAATTTGTAATGATGTCCCCTTTCTGATTTCAGTTATTGGTAATTTGTGATGTCTTTATTTCTTGGTAAGGACTGGTGAGAAATTTATCACTTGTGCTGATTATTTCCAAATATATATTTTGCTTTCATTAATTTTTTCTATTATTTTCCTTTTTCTGATTTCATTAACTTTTACTTTTACCTCAAAAATTTTCCTTCCTTTTTCTGACTTTGTATTTCCTTTGCTCATCTTTTTCTAGTTTCTTAAGTTGAAAGTTTGGATCACTAGTTTGAGATCTTTCTTTTCTCTAAAACAAGCACTTAAACTACATATTTCTCTTTAAGCATTGATTTTGTTTAATCTATGAATTGTGATATGTTGCATTTTTATTTTTGTCTGTAAAACACATTTTCTATTTTCCTTAGTGATTTCACTCCAAGGGTGATTTACAATTTATCTACAAGTGAGCTCTCTAATTTCTAAATATTTTAACATTTTCAATATGTCTTTCTGTTACTGATTTATAGTTTAATTCTACTATGGTCAAAGTGTGTGACTTATAGTATGTTGATTCTTCCAAATGTTATAAGGTGTTAGGTTCAGAACTTCAGTGAATGTCCTATTTACATTTAAAAATAACTTGTTTTCTAAAAAAAAGTGTTTTCTGCTGTTAATTGGGATGTTCTATAAATGACAATTAGGTCAAGCTGGTTGTAGTGTTATTTCAATCTTCTATATACTTACTGGTTTTTGGTGGGTTTTTTTGTTTTTTTTATTTTTTGTTTTTTGGTCTACTTGTTTTATTAGTTACAAAGAGAGAAGTGTCAAAATCTCAAGTGATAATTGTGTATTTGTCTATTTCTTCCTTCGATTCTATTGTTTTTTAATTTTTTTCATTCATTCTGAAGCCCTGTTATTAAATACATACCCATTTAGGGTGTTGTGTCTTCTTAGGACACCTGGATGGCTCGTTCAGATAAGCCTCTCACTCTTGCTTTCGGCTCAGATCAGGATCTCAGCATCATGAGATGGAGCTCTGTATTGAGCCCCAGTGGAGATTCTAGTCAAGCCCTGCCTTGAGCTCTGAATCAGTGCTCTGCACTGGGTGTGGAGCCTCTTTAAGATTCTCTCTCCCTCTGCCCCTCCCCTGCTCATGCTCTTTTCTCTTTCTCAAAAAAAAAAAAAAATTGTTTTGTCTTCTTGATGAGTTTGATGAGTTGACCCATTATATTTCTGTAATAACCACCTTTATCCCTCAGTAAAATTCCTTCTTCTGAAATCTTCTTTGTGTGACCTTAATATTTTCTGTTGATTAGTATTGTCATGGTATAACTTTTCCTGCCCTTTTGTCTTTCATTTCTTTACAGTTGTAATGGGTTTCTTATAGATGTCGTACTATCAGGTCTATTTTTAAAAAATCAAATCTTACAATATCTGCCTTTAATTGGAGCATTTATATTATTGATTTTCAAGGTAATTATTGATATATATAGGGGTTTCAAATCTATCATTTATATATAGTTCATTCTTTTTTTACTTGTTTGGGGTTATTTTAAATTGACTGAGCATTTTTTATTTTTCTATTTTATCTCCCTATTGACTAGTTAGCTACACATTTCAATATTATTTTAGGGATTTTAGAATTACAGCTTGAATCTGTAGCTTACACAGACTACTTTCAAGTATTATTATGTCTTCATATATAATGTAATACGTCTACAAGAACATAATTTTATTTCCTCCCTATCATACATTGAACTATTTTTGTCACATATTTTATTTTATATATATTATAAAATCACAATACAGTACTTTTTTTTATTAAAATAGTTGTCATTTAAAGAGATTAAAAGTAAAGCAAATTTAGTTTATATTACCCAAATTCTTACCATTGTCTCTGGTCTTAATTTTTTCCATAAATTCAAATTTCAATCTGCTGTTCTATTATTTATACCTAAGGAACTCCCATTAATATTTGTTTTACTCTAAGTGCTGCAATGAATTCTTGCCCCTCCCCTTTTTAATGTCTTTATTTGTATTTCATTTGTGAAAAATAGTTTTGTAGGCTATGGGAATTCTAAAATAATATTTTTCAGTATGTCTCTCCACTGACATATGACAAAATTTTTGACAAGAAATTTCATTTCACTGAATGAAATAATTACTTTTTCTTTGATTTCATTCAAGATTTTCTCATTATGCTTGTTTTTCAGCAGCTGAAAAATTATGTGTCTATTGTTTGGTTTGTTGGTTGATTGGTCTTTTTTTATTGCTCTTACTTTTCCTACTTAGGGTTTTCAGAGCTTCCTCAATCTGTGCTTTTTTTTAAAGCTTTCATTCATGTTGGAAAATTTTTATGCAGTTTCTTTCAGTATTTCTTATTTCTTCTTCATTCTTCTTTCAGTGACAGTGCTTATAAATATTTTAGATTATTTGATATTGAGACAATGTTTCCTTCTGTGTTCTTCCCCACTTTTCCGTTTTTGTGTTTCTATTAGATTATTTCTATTCACATATATTCAAGCCAACTGATTCTTTTCTTTGCTATGTAGAATATAAAATAACCCATAAAAATAGTCTTCATTGCTCATATCATATTTTTGATTTCTACCATTTTAAATTATTTTTTTTATATCTGTCTACTGAAATTTCCTATTTATCCACTTGTGGCTAGTTTTTCACTGGATTTTAAAAAATATTAATTATTGTTATTTTAAAATCCTTTACTGATAGTTTTACCATCTAGATCATTTCTAAATTTGTTTGACAAATTTTTCTCATAATAATGCATAATTTTTCTCTTCTTTTCCCATATGTGTTTTATAATTTTTTTCTAAATTGCCAAACATTGCTTATAAAGGAAAATATGTGGCCAACACAAATAACATTAATGTCCAAAAATGGACCCTTTCTACTGTCAGGCCATTAGTGTGGTAAGTTGAATCAATATGCTCTAGGTAGGATTCACTTTGCTGTTGTTGTGGTTACCTTAAGTGTATAATAGACTTCAAACCTTTTCAGTGCTGGACCACTGCTGTTTCCTTAGTGCTAGTGGGAGGTCTAAAGTGACGGGAGGTTTTTCAAAAGGATCTGGGCACCTAAAAACAACACAGAGAGGATCTTTTTGTAAGCTCTTTCCCATCCCAAACAATAGACTATAGTAATTTTTATCTCATTGAAAGGTTCTTATGGAAGCGGGGTGGAGGTAGGGAATTTTCAGTTCTGCTCCACGTTCAGTTGTAGTCAATTCTTAAGCACCTGAGCTGCTGTGGTGGGCCCAATATTCCTGCACCTCTCTCATTCAGTGACAGGCAAGCTGTCTCCTACTCAGTGTGGGCTCTAGAACACAGGTGGGTGTCTTCGCCTTCCTTCAGTGACAGTAGACCTCTGCTTTGCATTAGTGAAGAATCCTGGATAAAAGCAGTTGTCCTGCTGTCCTCCAGCAGCAGATAATTTTTACTTAGTATTAATAAACTGAAAAGTAGGGATGGGAACTGAATGTATTACTCCTCTTTCAGCAGAAGTTCGTCCTTCCTTGGAGCATGGGTTGGGGTTTTTCTTCTTTACCCCCAGTAGTAGACAGAGTTTGCTACATATTAGAGAATTTGGTACATAGGTAACATTTGTTCCTGTCATTCAATGGCAGACATTTGTCACTTTGAATTCAAATAGGGCCCAGAGTGGGAATGGGATTCATCAGAAACTCCAGACCCAGCCTCAAACTTCAGCATTCCTGAATGCCTGTGACACTAAAGGAGAATCTAACAAGTCATATCTTCTATATTTCTAGTGGGTTCCTGACAGAAACTTATTGAAAAGAATCGTTCATGAATTAGATAATTCTTTTTGTTTGGGTCTCCCAAAGATTTTAAACTGTCACAATAACCTATACTTGGGTTTTAAGAATTCATTACAATTTCAGGGCTTTTCTGTTTTTGGGGTGTGTGTGTGTGTGTGTGTGTGTGTGTATTCTATCTGTTTTTATGATTTCCACTTCCTTCTCTTATTCTCTGACAATGTTGAGACATTTTGTGTGTCTCTGTCTCTCCTCAGAGGAGTTTGATACACTCAGAAATTTAGTTAATTTGGTTGCCTTGAAACCTTAGCTCTCAGGCTCAAAATGTATCATTTTGTAATTTATTCAGTTTTCTATTCTTTTTTCTTTCTTCCTTTTTTCTTGAGTATGGAATTCACTTGCAGGTTTCTTCATTTTAAGTAGAAATACAACCTGACAAATTACTGTTTAAAATTCTTTCAGGGCTAACAGTTGGGTCCACATATAGAAGATTAATCTTCTAAATCAAAGTTTTGACACAGTTATATGGCCTCACTGTATGACTAAACCTATGTTTTCTTCTCAAGTAATAATGACACACATTTTTTGAAAAATTAGAATAGCTGAGCACAGTGCTAATTGTTTTTCATGCATTTTTCTCATTTAATCATCAAATCAACCCCTTAAGGAACAGTATTATGATCCTCATTTATATAAGGAGATTGTGAAATGCCTACAGGTACACAGCTGAAGTGTGGCAGAAAAGGGATCCAAGTTATTTGATTTCAGACCTGTACCCTTAATCACTAATTAATAAGGAGTCCCCATTTAATAATCCATTCTGTTCCTATGGAAAAGTCACCAACTTCTGCTTCTTTTTGTCAGTCATGACAAAGCCTGAAGCACAGATTTCTGAAATATGTAATCACACTAGATCTTTCAACCAAGCCTCCATAAATGTGTGAACCCAGTCTAAATCTTCAGTTATGAAAATAACCCTTGTTCATGTTTTTGTATTCCTCCTTTTAATGGGACTCCTGCCACAAGTTTCAGGTTCATGCCAGATGGTTGTAAATTGAAAAACAAATAAAAAGAGAAATAAAATATCCTTATCCTTCTGCTCCCTGGCCACATGTATCCAATAAAAACAATAGAAAGCAGATTAGTTCTGATAATTAATAGACTATTTTACCAGCTAGCATGTTAGCTTAAGAAAAATCTGATAAAAATGTTTTATGCAACATTAGGGAATAGGTGTCTTTTTTTTACAAAATAAGAGAAAAAAAAACATCAAGCAGAGGTTTAATTTTTAAAATATATTTCTAGAAATGAAAGTATTTAGGTCAGTTACATTCTAAATATCTCACTGGTAGGGGAGGTTGGCTGAAGATGGTGATAGTGGAAGAGGGATTTTACTGAACCATAGAAAATATGTCAAATGGTTGAATTCTCTTTTTGACCTGTTCTTCAGCTTTGTCAGCTTACTTTTTTCATTACATTTAAGAATTTAACAGGGAAGAGGCAGACTCAATCTCAAAAAGTGCCAAGGGAAAATGGATATGTCTTCATTCTTTTTGCAAATATTCTCCCTTGTTATGGGGAAGGAAAGCCATTCTGACAGAGAAAGTGAAGATTTTGCTTGCTGAATCTCTTTTCTTTATTCAATCCCATCTCTTTTCCTCTGTCTACCTTGTTATGTTTCATAGTCATTTCTTTACCTTTTCTCATCAAGACTTTTACCTTTTTCAGATTTTTCTTATTCTATCAGTCTCTTTTCTTCATCTACCTTTCCAAGATATATTATATTTCATTTTTACACAGTATGTATTTCTTTTTTCTTCAGTGTGACACTAATTCCTTACTTCTAAATTGAGTAATAGGAAATTGAATCACTACCTATTTCCTTCTGGTCTAAGTGAAATAGCCAAAAATCAATAACTGGAGACAGGTCAACCAAAGACCTTGTAGGGGACTATTAATCAGTGAAATAACAGCTTCTCTGTTTCTCTGTTTCTCACTCTCTCTCTCTCTCTCTCTCTCTCTCTCTCTCTTTGTGTGTGTGTGTGTGTGTGTGTGTGTGTGTATCTATGTATGGTGCAGATTGCTGTTTATGTGTCCATGTGTATATGGTGTCTGCAGATACATGTGTCTGATTGTGAGTATATGAGATGTAAAAATATCCAATGCATAGATAGCTCATGTCAGGCCTGACAAAAAATGGGAATTGACTCAGTCTTGAGTATATTTTAAATAGATTTGTGGTGAAATCAGAAACCATTAAATGGTTTAAAATTAAAACCATTAGGGGCGCCTGGGTGGCGCAGTCGGTTGAGCGTCCGACTTCAGCCAGGTCACGATCTCACGGTCCGTGAGTTCGAGCCCCGCGTCGGGCTCTGGGCTGATGGCTCAGAGCCTGGAGCCTGTTTCCGATTCTGTGTCTCCCTCTTTCTCTGTCCCTCCCCCGTTCATGCTCTGTCTCTCTCTGTCCCAAAAATAAAAAAAAAAAAAAAAAAAAAATTAAAAAAAAAAAAAAATTAAAACCATTAAATGGTTTAAATCTTAAATTTAAGCCTGATGTGGCAAAAAATGTAAAAAAACCAAAGACTTGCAAAAATATTTCCCTAATAAAGAAAATAGAAATAAATTATTTATTTTGTTAATATATTACAATTAATAATGCAATTTCACTAGTAATATAAGTTAATAACCCCAATTCTCCTGTGTATCCATTGTATATAGAAAAAGGCAATCTCTGTTCACAAAAGTAGACAACTCGTTTTAGGTTCATTCTTTTCTGTGTTGTGATCATTGTTGAGACCAGTGCAATTCCTACATGTCCACTCCTATTAACCATTAATATAGTTATGATAAAACATTTCTGATGATAATAATGACCTTCCTGGATTGACTATGATGAGGTTCCATTGGTGGGATCTGAAAGTTCTTATAATCAGTACTGAAATACCTGCCTAAATACTAGATTCAGTTGGGTATATGGACATGGACATGACTTCAGGGAATTCTTTTAAAAGTATGCTTTAAATGTCACTTTTGGGGTCTATTCATTTGTAAACACAATTTAAAAAGTGCAACTATCTAGACCAATGATGAAAAGGCTAAAATTCTCATTCCAATAAATACTCCAATAAAATTAATAAATGGTGTTTCTTCTTCAGACCAAAAGTAGATGCCAAGCAGCATGTTTCTCTTAATATAAAATTCTTGGTTGGTGTTTCTAGTCTACCAGCATTATTTTAAAACACCCTTATTTAAGACTTACCCTTACAGATGTTCTTTCAAAGAGATAGTTCACAAATTTGTCTATTTCTGGAAAAGAAAAAATGTGAGAAGTAAGATTGTATAGGTGAGGGTGTTGTCTGAGATTTTCCTTGGCAGAAAATATGAAGAATCTAATGCAGTTGAACTAAGTAAGCCCTTAGGAAATTAAAGGGAATCACATCCCTTATTTGATTCCACACAAATATTCCACATTTAAAAACTATCATATAATTGTAAACAGTTATTTCTGGTAGAGAGGTACTGAAGGAAATCTTTTATAATAATACAAATAAAATGAAGAATAACATGTAGAACTGTAATAGTGAGCTTATTTTTAGCTCATCATAGTGAGTTTTAGGCAAAACTCAATACTAGAATTTGTTTTTGTGTTGTAAAGTGTACATAAATCTAGTAACTAACTCGGAAAGCCAAGATATTCAAGTAGAATATTTATCACACCCTGTTCTGTTTTAACAGCCTTTTTCTAGATAACTTGGTGCTAGATATAATGGGAAGACAAATGTAGATAACAAGTTATCCAGAAAGGTTTAAGAAAATAATTTCTTTTTCTTCAATAACTCAGATTAGAAACATAGATTTATAGATTACATTGGCTAAAATAGAGACTAAGGGTGCCTGGGTGGCCCAGTCAGTTAAGCATCTGACTTGATTTCAGCTCAGGTCATGACCTCATGGTCCATGAATTTGAGCCCCATGTTGGGCTCCGTGCTGATGGTGCAGAGCTTGCTTGGGATTCTCCTTTTCTCCCTCTCTCTCTACCCCTCCTCTGCTTATGCTCTCTCTGTGTCTCTCAAAAAAAATAAACTTTAAATAAATAAATAAATAAATAAATAAATAAATAAATAAAATGGACCATAAAGTAAGAAAAATATCTGGACTCTCTGTGTCTATAATTGCTGATACGTGATCTGAATGTGAAATTTGATTGTTTTGAAATCTCTACCTTTAAAATATTTTTAGGACTTTATCTGTCCTGGTTATGCAAATATAGCTAAGTAAGACAAGAATCTTGGAATGTGATTTTATTATATTCCTTTAAAATACTCTCCAAGTCTATGTGTTGTTAACAATCATTTCTGACAACTGTTATGAAAGTGCTGTAGAAGAAGTCTATTATTGGTCAATGCATGATCTAAGAAAATTTTTGGCTTTTCCTCAAAATATCCATCATCTTCTCTTATTTTTTCTCTTATGTGACATGTCTTGGTGAATGACAGCAAAATTACACTTAAATAGTTAACATTTCAGACATTATTGAGGGCAATAAATCTGGAAACAGAAATAAAGAGTCTTGAAATAGTCGGTGAAGAGAAAGAGTAATTCTGGAAATATTCTGTAGTTAGAATCAGTCCAGCTTGGTAAATAATTGAATGTGAGACAATAAGGAAAAAATGAATCAAGGTGACTTTTCTCTCATAGTTCACCAAATTGAGCATAATTGTATTGGGAATATATATTTAGTTTAAAACTGAACTAATTTTTAAAATGAAATAACCTCCTCTAATTTGCTCTCTGAAAAAAAACTACTATCAATATTTTTGTAAATATTCTTTATTTTATTCCAATGTGTATATGTGTGTTTGTGTGTGTGTGTGTGATGGAATGAAACTTATTTTATGGGTTACACATTATAGACACCACTATTAGTAATGAATTCATATATAAGCTAATTTTTACAACCAACAATAACTATACCATACAAACAACTTTTACACATTTAAAAAATTTTAACAGTATATATAACCTGTGCATCTTTATATGTCATTCATTTTTTTTCCTCTAATGTTACCTAAATAGCTATATTTTAGTCAAATATTTGGATATATCATGAATTATTTAACTCATGCACTATTTTTAGAAGTGTGAATGGTTTGTAGATTTTCACTGTTATAAACAATGCAGTAGTATATATGATAGCAATAATTTAAGGTACACTTCTAGAAATGGATTTGATGGGTGAGCATGTTTTATAAAATTTAGTTCATTTTCCTATATTTTATATCCTTTCAAAATGAATGAAATGAATAATAGAATTGTAACTTGCTCTTAGATAACACATCAGAAATCTGCCCTTGGCAAAATATTCTTTCTCTGGTGTTTGCCTGCAATTATTGATAATTTGATGTAAATTATAATACTTGAATCCTTGTTCAAATTTACCCTGCTTACTACTCAGTTAGTTTATATGTGAAAATATTTAGTGGTACAAAAGTGCTACCTCCCTGGTATGCCATTTCAGACTGGGAAATTCTCTCATCACGTTTTTCTTTAAATATATATTTTCATTTGTCTGGTCCTTGCTTATTGCTTTAGGGGCCAACAAAACAAATGTAATTTATTTTCTGTATGACAGATAAATGCATTTAATGGGGGTGTAGTTTCCTCTACTTTTTTGTTTTCTTTTCTTTGTTTTGTTTTGCTTACTTCCTATAACATGATCTTAAATATTACATTTCCCATTAGACCCTGATTTTTTTAATGTGGCACCTATAAATAAAAGCAATACCCCATGTATAAATTTGCATTCCATTTAATGGTATGAACATCTAATTATTAAATCAAACTAAGATTTATGTTACTAAATCCCTTTCCTTTTAACATAACACTTTAAAAATCCCTATATTTCTATGGATTTATGTGCCTATTTAATCTCTTTCTCTCCCTCCCTCTCTCTTTTTCTCTCTCTTCCCCTGTTTTTTTTTGCAACATGGATTATAAATTCAGGTAATAAGAATGTAAGACTGGGGAGTTCTTTTCTTGGCTATTATGAGATATGAGACCATCTTTTCTGTACTATTTTCCATAAGATGGAGAAGATGTTATATGTACACATTTTTTAAAGAAATATTAAACTATGTAATAGCCTAATTAATCATATGATTTAAAATATAACAACAAATAATATATGTGAAATAAAGATTTTATGCATAAATTCATCTGGACATTTTTTTCCCCCTGTGGAAAATCTCTGATTAACTGTGTTCCATGCTAACTCATTTCTGTTCTGAGATTTGAAATTTTTCTATCTCGCTTATTAATTCAATAACTGTTTACCTTGGTAAACCAACCTTGGGACAGATAGTTTACTAGGTACCAGGAATAGGTCAGTAAACAAATGACTCCATATCCTTGTGCTCATGTAGCTTACAACCTAGTAGGGAGAAACAGACAATTAACACACAACTGAAATCTGTAGTCTGTCATATGGTGATAAAGACTAGGGAAAAATTGAGCAAGGAAGAACATTAGCAAAGGTCAGAGTATAATTGTTAATAGAGTATGCAAACAAGTCCTCACTGTCAAGGTGTCATTTGTGTAAAGACTTGAAAAGATGAAGGAAATGAGCCATGCAGAGATCAGGCTAAGACCATTTGAGGCTTGGGAACGAAATGGTGCAGAATCCATACAGTGGGTGCTTGGCTGGCAAGGAAGCCAGTATGATTTGGGAGACAATAACTTGTGTGGTTAGAGGGGTATGAGGGCTGAAATAACGAGTGAAGAGTCCTGTAAGGAGTTCCTGTAGGCCTTTGGCTTTACTCTCAGTGAAAGGGAAAAGTATTGGGAGTTTGAGAAGCAAAATGATGTTATTAGTCATATTTTTTTCTGCTTTTTGAGAAAATTGACAAAATTGTAGGACATTTAAAGCATACAATGTGATGATTTGATCTATTATATACATTGTGAAATGATTTCCTCCCATCAAATTAATTGACACATTATTATTTCACATACTTTCCTTTTTCGTGGTGAGAAGTCATATTTTTAAAGGAGCACTCTGTGCTCTGGCACTTGAGAATAAGCTCTAGGTAGGTAAGGGTAGAAGCTGACACAGTGACAAATCTCGTGTTATACTTTTTTGCAGCTTTTCTATGCTTGGAATTTTATCTTGCCAAGCATTGCCTTATGTTGCTACTTATTTATGGCTGCATAAAATCCTTTCCCACAATTACATCACATGGTGTTCTGTGGTTTTCTTCTATATTACAACTGATAAAAAACATGGTCCCCCTGAGGAATGTTATATGACCAAGGTGAGTGGCAAGGTAATTACAAAGAGTCTCCCTCCATGTTTCATAAGTTTTAATTAAGTCCTATAGTGTCCTTCTCTATTGCACAAATCCTATTAAACCTATTTAGCAGAGGGTGAGAAAGAAGCAAGGTGAAAACGAACCAATCAAAAAATTCCAAGATCAGAATTATTTTTCCTACAAAAAATGTGCACAAACTTTTTCACAGGTAAAAAACTGTTATATCTATATCATTTATTTCTTACTACTTTCCCAATGTTCTGTTTTTGGCTTGTAGACTTTCTCCTCCAGGAGAGAATTAGGACATATAGTCATGTGAGGTGCTGAATTGAGCTCTGAAGTTCATACATGGTAGGTGAACTGTTGGAGATTAATTGCTTACTGATGCTGTCACTGCTGAGCATTCAGGATTTTTAGCTTTGCTGGTTTCATTAAACCTGTAGTAAGAAAAGCATTTGGGCTATTGGAAAATTATTCATGCAGCTGAAGAGAAGGGTAAGATGTGAAGAAGCAAAGAAAGTAACAAAACCTTGAGATTATATTTCTTTGTGAGAGGTGGTTAAAATGATATAAAAGATACTTCCAACCACCACATATTGATTATTTCAAGATTTTGTATTCATTTTACTAAAAATATTTTATTTAGTATATTCCTTTATTGAGATCTATGTTCTGCACAAAGGAAATATGAAGATAGTCATTGCTAAAAGCACAGGCACAAAAGTCAAACAACTTGTTTTTAAATGGATCCTCTATTGTATTTCCTTGTAAACTTTACTAAGCTTTCTGTGACTCATTTCTTCAGCTACAAAAGTGGGAATAATAATATTTGCTTCATTGGGTTTGGTAAGGCATAAAATGTTATTTTTTGTGTGTGTGCTGCTGTTAATATCTTTATATAAGGCATGTCCCTGCCTCAAGGGGTTTACAATCTACCCTGAATTTAAAAAGTAAGATTTTCTAAGTATTTCATACGTGGTAAAACCATTAGTCCTGCAGAAATTCTGAACAGGAAATCATGAATAATGGGTATGATGAGCAGAGAAGGATATGGAAAACTTTAAATCTGAACTAAGTCTCGAAAAATGAAGTGTATTAGAATTGAAGTGGAAAGGATTCAGTTCAGGGAAAATGGCAACTCAAAGCATAAGGAATGTGTGTAAAATTGAAAAAGCTGCAATGAGTTTGCACATTTTATATGAGAGGAAGAAAATAAGGTCATATGTTAGAGTATGAGTAGACTATGAAAAACACCAAAGACCATGGATGACTTTGAGCATGATAGAAAAAATAAAGCATTGGATGCTTTTGAGAAGAAAACTCATATGATGAAAGAAGTAGGATAAAGTGGCAGCAGAGTGGTAGAGAGCTGAATAATTTCAATTTGAGTAAGCAGCTCTGGGGCTGATTCAATGAAAAAGTTGTAAGGTGTGAGAACCCAAAGCTACAATGAAGGCACATGTAGAGATTAGAAATTTTTCCAAAAATGTCCTTACAGTCACAATGTCTAATCAGAGAGAGATAGAGGACAAAACCCAAAGATGACTGAATAAGTGGAAGAAGCTCCAAAGTTTTGAACAAAGATACTCTGAAAAATGTTGATAGAGACTTGGAAATATGAGGAATTATTGGAAGGAGGGGAAGGGGAGGTATGTTTGTGAGTTCAAATTTGGAAATGTTAAGTTCACAATGACATAGGAGTTTCAAATGGAAAATGTATGCATTGGACTGAGGTAACTGAAGAAAATAATATAGATATGAAATATGACAAAGGTACACAGTTTCTAGCATTTATTTAAGTCACAATATTTAAAAAAATTTTTTTAATGTTTTATCTATTTTTGAGAGAGACAGAGACAGAATGCGAGTGGGGTAGGGGCAGAGAGAGAGGGAGACACAGAATCCAATCTGAAGCAGGCTCCAGGCTCTGAGCTGTCAGCACAGAGCCGGAGGCAGAGCTCCAACTCACAAGCTGTGAGATCGTGACCTGAGCCGAAGTCAGACGCTCAACCGACTGAGCCACCCAGGCGCCCCTAAGTCAAAATATATTCAACATGTTTCCACATATTTGTTTGTATTATAACATCCAGAAGTCTATGGAAACCAAGTTTAGAACAGTTAAAATCTATGAACATAGTGAACATTTTTTGCATTGTCATATTAAGTAAAGAATTTTTAAGATAATACATACTTAAAAAAAAACCCTCTACCTTAAGCCCACTTTCTTCTTTCTCTACCTAATGCCTATGTATAGACTAACTCACCACCACAGACTCCTTCCTACCCAAACTTCTATGCTCACAGCTGACTTCTGGGATTTAGTGCTCCAGATATAACTTGAATATCCAAATTGAAATGTCCCACGGTGCTTCAAACTCAGTGTTTCTTAAAGTTTGTCAATGTCCTCTGGCTTCCAGATCCATGCTCCTATGGTATCATAAATGATACCATTCAGTTAAAAGTCTGGGTGTTTTCCCTAGTTCATCCCTCTTTCTGTCACTTCACATCCAACTCATCACGAGTCCTATTGATATTATTTAGCACACATAGGCACTTGTCTCTTTTGTTTCTTCCTTATATATCTTACCTGGTTTCACTAATTCCCCATTAGCTCCCTTCTGATCCATTTTTCACATTGTAGCACAGGTCAATCTCTGTATAAAACAAAAGCAAATAATGCACTTTCCTTCCTGAAAATTCTTCGATAATTTCCCATACTCTATCATGTAATTTCTGATTACCTTATCTCTATTTGGCTTTAGAAAGTAAAATTACAATGCCAAGGCCACACTTATCTATCTTATTTCTAACATTTTCCCAAACTAAACTTAGGATATAGCACACGTTAAATACTCAGTAAAGATACATTAAGTGATTGAAGAAATAATAAATGCAAAATTATTCAAGTTAAAATGATAGTGAAAAATAAAATGTACATTGGAATCAGTTTAAATGTGTAAGAAAAGCATTAGCTTAATATGACCTCTCAAGTCCCAATGAATTCTAATTGAACCAATGATATTTGTAATAAATGAAATGTATCTTAATAAAACCATCTTAATAATGTATATAAAGTTTATTGTTTACTAAAGCTAATTATTCTTTTGTCTCTTAAAAATCTAAATAGAAACAGAACATCTGGGTGGCTCAGTCGATTAAGCATCTGACTCTTGATTTGGACTCAGGTCATGATCTTACGGTTTGTGAGATTGAGCCCTGCATTAGGCTTTGCACTGACAGCAGGGAGCCTGCTAGGGATTCTCTCTCTCCCTCTTTCTTTGCCCCTCCCCTGTGCTCTCTCTCTCAGACTCTCTCAAAATGAATAAATGAACAAAAAAAATCTAAATAGAAACAATTCTATTAGGAGGTTTGGAATAAAAAAAAATAATCCATTTGGAATATTGACATGGAAAGCCATAGCCTCACACTTGATTATTTTATTATATTAGTTTCTATATCCATAGAGAATTGAAACAATTTTTTTTCTGAAAATTTATTCTGTCCCGTGGGGCTTCAAATCGAAGGTGCAAATGGATAGAGCAGGTACAATACTTTATACTAAATGGATGCAGCCAGTTATGTTTTTCAAGTTCTTGAATTTACAGTTTCCCTTAAAGTGGTTATATCGGCTATGGGAAGGTAATGCCAATAGTCAAGTTTATTAGATGTGTGTGTAATTAAAGCTAATAGTCTTGAGGGCCCTTCAATGAAGAAATGGCATTAGATTTTAAAGCCTAGACTTCATGAAATTTCTTTTGCTCAAACATACTTTGTATTTTTTGTTCCAGGGTAAATTTGGGAATACGTCAAATAAATAGTGTTACTATAAATAAATCTATACATTTCTTTTTCTTGCCATGATATATGCCTTATTAAATTTTCTGTTTAATTCTGAAATTATATCTAATGCATGTTGAAAATATGGAATATTTTTATTATGCAAATAATTTATTAAGAATGTTGAGTTTAATATTGAGTGATATGATGAATTGAAATACCAAAATTTAAAAGTACAGTTTAAGGCATGTACTTTTAGGACATGTACTTGTGAGGTATTCAAAATTTACTGAAATGATTTTAATCCCATTTTATAAAATTAAGAATGAATGAATCCTGACTCTTTCATACCAATAAAAATAGTTGGGAGTCCTCATGCAAGAGTGATTCCTCGCTTTATAAATTATATTGTGAAATTCCAGACCCCATTCTGTGAGTGTGCCAGAAAGCATTAACTTCACACTTTTCAGCCCTATCCCCCACACGTATCCTTGTCACATATGTGGCTAGATTCTAGGAGAAGCATATAGTACCAATTAATTATTTTAAATTGTCTCTGGTATTAGGTCATTAGGATATATCACTAGGCCATGCTCGAGCCAGGGAATGGTATTTATAACACTTCACCACATTCTGGAGACCATAGACATTCCCACCTCATTTCCATAGCTAGGGTATGGGAAATTCTATGATTGTCTACAGCAATAGCTGTCTAAATGAGCTGCATTTGACTATTAGAAAATTCTGCATGGGGCATGTCTTTTTTATCCCTTCAACTTCTCATCCTCCTCCCTGACCAGCAAATCTTTATTTATAATGAGATCTGAAGTAGAGTGGCAAGGCTATCACTTTCTCTTATTTCTTTCAAATATTTTGTTTTCTGGAAATTGAATCCTCTTAGTTCCAAAAAAAGCTTATGAAGACAAAGTCATGGAAATCAAGCTTCTTTGTGCCTTTTGTCACACAACATGTCTTCCCTTTGGCAAGATCACAGGACCCAGTTCTAATTATCTGCCTGTATTGGAATAGGAAAAGGGGGCACCATGGAGGATGGGTAGGTTGTAGACCATGAAGGTAACACACTGAGCGTAACATGGAGCAGAATGGATTGATACTCAGAAATGTTTTGTCAAAATAAAATTGGGCTTAAATATGTTATTTAGATGAAGCAGGTGCTTTCTGATTTGACACAACCCTCCAGAGCCCTAGTTTCTTAAATATAATTGCTTCTATTTATTTTACATGTTTGTCCTTGTATTCTTATAGGTATTTGGGTTTAAAGTATTATGCTGTGACATAACTGTCACCAGAGTAAATAATATGTAGGTAACTCAGCATGCATAAGAATTATTATGATCGTATTTAGCTTCATCATTTAGAAGCAGAATCTCTAAATCAGTGACTCTTAGTGGTAGAGTTTCACCCCACCATAGTATATTAGAACTGCCAGAGTTCATGTTCAGAAAGACGATGTAGTAATAAAACATTGCTAGGTTTAATGGAGATCACTTTACCATCACAACATTATCTTTCACTTCCTTAAACTTCTCTTTTGAGAATTTCATGGGCTCAAATGTAGTAATTAGAAATGATCTCTGTTTACCTATCTCTCTGTTGTCTTTAAATAGGAAGCATTAGATGACCTGAGATAATTTGTGGCTTTAATAGTTAGAAGGTTATGTACAGCAGCTGTAAGTTAAAATGATTCTATAAGACTAGGGTTGCAGAAATGCGTGGTCTCATTGTGATGGAAAGAGTGATACTAACAAAATTTCCCCAGACCTCGAAGTAAAAAAATCCTACTTATTCATTCTCATCTCTCTTTCAAATTACCTTCTGAAACTAAAGAGGGTAAAAACACCAGTTATAATAGTTGACTCGTTAGCAACAGAGCCAATTTGGCTTCTGATAGAAATTCAAATTCATAAACTCTCCCTTGGCCTCATTTCCTGCACACACACCCATTTATCTTAAATATTAGAAATTAAGGCCTGCAAGACCTTTATTTATTGGTTTACTGATCCCCAATGCCCAAAATAGTGTCTGGCACATAGTATGCATTCATTAAATATTTGTTGAATAAATATATACAGTATTTTGTTGTGAACATACAGCATACTGTGACACTGTAGGTAGGGAAGCAGACATATTTAAAAAATGTAGTTTGTATGTGTGTGCAGATGTGCACACATGCACATGTGTGTCTATAAAGGAGTGAAAAATTGATTTATAATTTTTCTGTTTTAATTATACAAGTAAAATATGGAAGCATTTTTTTTCTTCTGTAAACATTTGAAACATTATGATATATATATATATATATATATATATATATATATATAAATTTGACTCTAATTCCTTTTAAGTGGTAGCTACTGATAACACTTTGGTATTATTACCTTCAGGCTTCATTCATTTAGAAACTTTAATATGTTTAAATATCACCTATATTGCACATAATGTATAGTACATACACTTTTATAGGAGTGTGGGAGGTATTTGTGTCAAAATATTTTTTATCAACCTGAAACTTCCTCTTGCTCTCAACAATATGTTCCAGAGATCCATCAATGATGCTACATATAGCTACCTTGTGTCAAAAATCCACATGACATGCATATGTGCTGTTTGTGTAGTCCTTCCCTAATATAGATGCACATTGATGTCATGTCTAATATTATGTCATTGCAGACAATTAAATAATGAATCCACTTTTATACAAATTCATATGCATATTTTTCTAGAAAAATTCCTGAAAATTATCATTTTTAGAATCTATGTATTTTCATTTTTAGTTGTACAGTCAAATTGCCTTTCCAAATGTCTGCATCCCTTTTCTCTTACTATGTAAGAGTAACACTTTCCCTATCCTTGCTAACAATTATTTCATGTTATGTTTGTTATGTTATGTTATGTTATGTTATGTTATGTTATGTTATGTTATGTTTGTTATTTTATTTTTAAAGCCTACATATTTAGAGACAGAGTGCAAGTGGGGAAGGGCAGAGAGGGAGAGGAAGAGAGAGAGAATCCCAAGCAAGCAGGTTCCACACCAACATTATAGAGCCCCATATGGGCTCAAACTAATGAACAGTGAGATCATGACCTGAGCTTAAGCCAGACACTTAACCATCTGAGCCACCCAGGTGCCCGCACATTATTTTAAAACAAAATTTAGATTAAACTTCTACATTTCTTTAATTACTCTTAAAGATTTTAAAAAATTATTTGAAATGCATATTTACTGTTTTAAAACTATTATTAATCTGTGTCATATGTCCTGGTTTTTTTTCTTGTGGTTTTTCAGTTTGTTGCACATTAAAGATATTCTTCCATAATGGATATTCTGTCCATTATATCTGTAAAAATTATTTTCAACCAGTCTGTTTCTTTTTCTTTTAAACTTATTTATGGTGACTTTAGAATTTATAAATTTTATAGATTTTTTTCATGTCTTTCTTTTTGATCTTGTTGAATATGAACTTTCTTATTCCAAAGTTAAAAACATACTTTTTCTATATTATTATGTTAAAATATATGGCATATGTTCATAATATATAATATACATACATACATATATACATACATAATTCAGGATTAAATCCAATAAAATATTTTTCTATTTGTAATTTTATTATTTTGCCCTTTTTGTTATATTTGATTTGATAACATTATATTCATAGCTTTTGCATTTATGTTTATAAGTACAATAAGCTCTATTTTTTATTTTCTTAAAAAGTCCTTATCTAATTTGGGTACTAAAAACACATTAGCCATTTAAAATGAATTGAGTCACTCCCATTAATTCTCGTAACAAATTATATAAGGTGGAATTGATCTGCCCCTGGTGATTTGGTGAAACTTGACTTTAAAATTGTTTCTGCCATGTCTTACTTGTTTATTTTGCAAATGTTTGATTCAGGAACAGGCAACTTTTAAATTTCAATTTAATTTCTTCAATAACTATATTCTATAAAATATATTTATTCTGGTGGTTTGAAGATTTATAACATTTTCTGAGTTTTCAAATTTATTATGATTATTCATGGAATTCAGTTGTAATTTTAAATCAATGAGGTATTTTAAAAATTATTTAAATTATAATACTCCACACCCTCCTTCATTGTGGAAAGTAAACAACATTTCTGAAGGTTGAAAGTATAAAATGTTTCAAAGAATCAGCTCTTAGTTATATTTGTAATAACTAGTCTTTTATTTTTGCAAATTATTTTACAATAAAGTACAGGTTTGATAATTATGCAATATAATTGATATGAATGTAAGTATATCAATGTCATATTGTCATTTGGTCTCATTTTGCCTGCTACAGTCAGAAGTATATTGCTAGCTGCATATTTCTACCTTAAAAATGTGTCACAACTTTCCTATCTTTCTTTCTCATTAGATTTAAGATCTTTGAAGGCAGGAATTAAATTTTTATATTCCTAGTGTTTAGCACAGTACCTAAACATTTTAATTAATATGTTTCTTAAATGAAGTGAATGAATAACCTAAATTAAAAATTGTGTAAATTTTATACAAAAGCATTCTTTCTTTCTTTAAGATTTTAAACAAATTAGCTTGCATCTCTATCTTACATGTAGTGGGTAATCCAAAATCTTCTTCCAAAATCTGTAAATTATGAACAGTTTATAATAGCAGGGTCAGTTCTAGCTGTGAGTATTTTGACTAATGAAATGTTACTATTCATGTTTCAGTGTTGCAGTCCTGTTATTATATCTGGCACAAAGCCAACAGTCATATTATACAGCTCTTTTTTTGATATGCTACTCCCACCCCAACTATTCACACAATTTATGTTTGTGGCAGATTTTACTGAAAGGTTAGGAGTAATGCAAGCATTTTACCTACAGAAATAACAGCAGCTTTAAATAAATAAAAATAAACAAACTGGGCACCTGTGTGGCTCAGTTGGTTAAGTGCATGACTCTTGATTTGGGCTCAGGTCATGATCTCACAGTTCCTGGGATCCAGCACTGAGACTGAGTCAGCTTGGAGCCTGTTTGAGATTCTCTCTCTCCACCTCTCTTTCTGCTATTCCCTGTGTGTCCTGTCTCTCTTTCAAAATAAACAAACATTAAAAAAATAGTAAAACCCAACCCATATGACACCTAATGTGCATCAGCCTAAGTGATTATATATTTTAGTACATTTGATTCTCACAACAACCTCATCAGGTAGATACTAGAACGATTATTTTCATTTCTTTCACGTGAAGAAATTAACACATAAAGTTAAAGCAGAGGTTGCACAGCTAACAGTTGTCATCCCAAGATTTTATATATATATATATATATATATATATATATATATATATATATATATATATACTTTTCATTAAAAAACTGAGAGGCACCTGGGTGGTTCAGTCAGTTTAGCCTCCAACTATTGATTTCTGCTCAGGTTATGATCTCACAGTTTGTGAGTTCAGGCCCTGTATCAGGCTTTGCACTGAGGTGGAGTCTGCTTAAGATTCTCTCTCTTTCTCTCCCTCTGCTCCTCCCCTGCTCTCTCTCTCTCAAAAATAAATAAACTTAAAAAAAAACCCTCTTTGAATACACTGTTGGATTTTTGCCACCACTTAGAATTTTTCACCAGTTGACTGCTCCCACAGTGGCAGCCTCCTGCTGTTTTGTTATCTACTCTCCATTTTTCTCCACGAATTGTCTCTCTCTTTTCTTCCCATCCGTATACATTTCTGTTGACTTATAGGGAACTTGGCCGTCTCTCTCTTTTTTTTTTTTCTTTTGTATCTCATTCATACAGCAGAAGTTAAGTTCACAACTCAACAGTACTTGTAAATTTATTTCCTGTACAAAGAGAGTTCCCTGTTAAGATAACAATATTATTTTTCTTTCACCTACAATATGTGGTTATAACTTATACTGCTTTATTCAATATCTAGTTAACGATATTGCTTTGCATTAGCATAATACAGCTCCTGAAAAACTTCTGTTTCTTTTATTTCCTGGAAACTTGGGAAATACGGTTGGTCACACAACTAGACTGGTCTTTTGTTTCTTAGATGTCCAATATCACACAAAACATTGAAATTAGTTAAGGTATTATCCAAGTCCAATGAATATGAGCATTCTTTTCATTTCAGCTGGAAATACGCTTACAGTTTTTATCTACAAATTCTAAGGCATATATTGTCTTGACAATTTACAATAAAATGAAGCAAGAAATATTTCTCTATGTGGGAATAAAGGAATACAAGTTTATGATACTAACACAAATTTGTAGTTTATTGACGTATGTGGAAAAAATTCTGATTTTTTTATCTCTGCAAATGGATATATAGTTAGCTTTTATGATAGATACTAATGAGATTCCACACTGAGGAAAAAAAATGAACCAACTTTGTTTACAGGATATTTCAGAGTAAATAGCCCTAAACCATATGTGGTTTGTTTCTAGATGCTAAGTAGAAATTACCTTCATTTGATCAAGAATTGAAAAAAAAGGTGAAAATAAAACAAGAGTGATGATCAGAAACCAGAGCAGAATATGAAACTGAAAAAATCTGGATTTATACTTAACATTTCACACTCTTATTTTGTGATATGCACTTCACATAAATGTTGGCATTACCCTCAAAATGACTGTATGAAAGTATGACTACCTTAACACTCTCTTCACCTAAATGCAATCACTCCCAACAGCCCAAGTTAATAACTTGGTGGGTATCCTTCCTTACTTTCCCCATGTTCATTATATGTAAATGATATACATACAGACCTATAATACACATAGTATAACTATAGAACTTTTTGTTACAATTTTCCTTTTTTTAGAATGGAGTTATTTTGTATACACTTTTCTGCATTTTGTTTTTTCTTTTTTATTTAATTTTAAAATTTTTGTTTATTTTTATTGAGATATAATTGACATATCACATTGTATTGGTTTCAGGTATATAACATAATGGTTCAATATTTCTATATGTTGCAGAATGATCACCATAATATGTCTAGTTAACATCCATCACCACACACAGTTATAATTTTCTTTGTGTGATAAGGACTATTAAGATCTATTCTCTTAGCAATTTTCAAATATGCAACATAGTATTGTTAACTATAGTTACCATGCTGTACATTATGTCCCTGTGACTAATTATTTTAAAAATTTTTTTAAAGAGAGAGAGAGAGAAAGAGAGCATGAGCAAGGGAGGGACAGATAGAGGGAGAGAGAAAGAATCCCAAGCAGGATCCACACTACCACTGCAGAGTCTGACTCTGTGCTCACACTCAGAAACCATGAAATCATGACCTGAGCCATAATCAAGCCAGTCACTTAACCGACAGAGCCACCCAGGCGTCCCATGACTTAATTACTTTATAACTGGGTGTTTGTGGTTTTTGAACCCTTTTACTCATTTCTCTCAAACCCCACCTCTTTGTACCACCAGTGTGTTCTCTGTATCTATTAGGTTGTGGGTTTTTTTTTTTCTTTTGTTGTTTTTGTTGTTGTCTTCATTCTACATATAAATGAGTCGTACATTGTTGGTCTTTTTCTATTTTAACTTAGCATAATTCCCTCAAGGTACACCCATGTTATCACCCCTGGAAAGATTTCATTATTTATTTTAAAATGTATTTATTTTGATGGGGAGCTTGGGTGCCTCAGTTGGTTAAGTGTCCAACTTCAGCTCAGGTCATAATCCCACTGTTCGTGAACTGTAGTCCCACATAAGGCTCTGGGCTGATGGCTCAGAGCCTGGAGACTGCTTCAGATTTTGTGTCTTCTCTCTCTGCCCCTCCCCTGCTCATGTTCTGTCTCTCTTTCTCAAAATAAATAAACATTAAGAAAAACTTTTTAAAAAGTTTATTTATTTTGAAAGAGACAGAGAGAAAGTGTGAGTACGGGAGGGGCAGAGAGACAGGGAGAGAGAGAATCCCAAGCAGGCTCTGCACTGTCAGAGCAGAGCTGGACATGGGGCTCAGACTCACAAATGGTGAGATTGTGACCTGATCCAAAATCAAGAGTTGGATGCTTAACGGATTGAGCCACCCAGCTGCCCCAATTTCATTATTGTTACTACTGAATACTATTATATTGTATGCGTATACCACATCTTCTTTATCCGTTCATCATCCATCAATGAACACTAAGGTTGTTTCCATATCTTGGGTAGTGTGAAAAATACTGCAAAGAATAGATTCTGCAGGGGGTGCAAATATCTTTTCAAGTTAGTGTTTTTATTTTCTTCAGATAAGTACCCAGAAGTATAATCAGGTACTTAGGACCTATGGTAATACTATTTTTTTTTAATTGTTTGAGTATTCTCCATACTATTTTTCACAGTGGCTGCACCAAATTACATTCCTGTCAACAGTGCCTGAGGGTCCCCGTTTCTCCACATCCTCGCCAACACTTCTTTCTTTTTGATGATGGCATTCTTACAGGTGTAGAATAATATCTCATTTGGTTTTGATTTGCCTTGTCCTGATTATTTGTGATATTGGGCATCTTTTGATGTACCTGTTGGCTGTCTGTATATTTTTGGGAAAATGTCTGTTCAGACTCTGACAATTTTTAAAAATGTTTATTTATTTTGAAAGAGAGGTAGAGCAAGCAGGGAAGGAGCAGATGGAGAGAGAGAGAGAGAGAGACAGAGAGAGAGAGAGAGAGAGAGAGAGAGAGAGAGAGAATCCCAAGGAGGCTCCACCATGCTAGCTGCAGAGCTCAAAGTGGGGCTCTAACCCATGAAGCACAAGATTATGACCTGAGCTGAAACGAAGACTCAAAGGTTAAATGACTGAGCCACTCAGGTGCTCCTGCCCATTTTTAATAGCATGGTTTTTTTTTGTTTGTTTTTACTCTTGAGTTCTATGAGTTCTTTATATATATTATGTACATACTGTATGAATACTTTGTACATATTAACCCTTTATCAGATATATAATTTGCAAATATTTTCTCCCATTCAGTAGGTTGCCTTTTCATTTTGTTAATGAACATTTTATTTCTCTTAATATGATCTTACAAAATCTAACCAATCCTCACCCCTAGCCTGCCAACTTGTAGGGCAAAATTTATTCTTGTGAATACCTGTATATTATTTAATGGTGGACATACAACACAATTTATTTAACCATTACTCTGTTACTGATCATTCATTTCACTTAAATTTTTGGCCACAATAGACAAATATCCTTGAACATGTAATGTTTCCTAATGATGTACTTGTATTTTGTTGTTTGTTTATTTATTGATTTTCAGAGAAGGAGGGACAGAGCACATGAGCCAGGGAGGGCAGAGAGAGAGTTTCCCAAGCAAGTTCCACACTGCCAGCACATAGCCCAATGTGGGGCTCAAACTCATGAACCATAAGATCATGACCTGAGCCAAAGTCAAGAGCAGGACAGTTAACTGGCTGAGCCACCCAGGCCCTCACAACTGGTGTACTTTTTATTTATTATTTATTTATTTATTTATTTATTTATTTATTTATTATTTTATTTTTTAAAATCACATCTAAATTATTTAGCATATAGTGCAACAATGATTTCAGTAGATTCCTCAATACCCTTTACCCATTTAGCCCACCCGCCCTCCTACAACGACTCCAGTAACCCTGTGTTTATTCTCCATGTTTAAGAGTTTCTTATGTTTTGTCCTCCTCCCTGTTTTTATATTATTTTTGTTTCCTTTCCCTTATGTTCATCTGTTTTGTCTCTTAAAGTCCTCATGTGACTGAAGTCATATGATATTTGTCTTTCTATGACTGAATAATTTTGCTTAGCATAATACCCTCCAGTTCCATCCATGTAGTTGCAAATGGCAAGATGTCATTCTTTTTGATTGCCGAGTAATACTCCATTATATATATATATATATATATATATATATATATATATATATATACATACCACATCTTCTTTATCCATTCATCCATCGATGGACACTTGGGCTCTTTCCATACTTTGGCTATTGTTGATAGTGCTGCTATAAACATTAGGGTACATGTGTCCCTTTGAAACAGCACATCTGTATCCCTTGGATAAATACCTAGTACTGTAATTGCTGGGTCATAGGGTACTTCTATTTTTAATTTTTTGAGGAACCTCCATACTCTTTTCGAGTGGCTGCAACCAGTTTGTATTCCCACCAACAATGCAAAAGAGATCCTCTTTCTCTGCATCCTCGCCAACATCTGTTGTTGCCTGAGTTGTTAATGTTAGCCATTCTGACAGGTGTAAGGTGGTATCTCACTGTGGTTATGATTTGTATTTCCCTGATGATGAGTGATGTTGAGCATTTTTTCATGTGTCAGTTGGCTATCTGTATGTCTTCCTTGGAGAAGTGTCTATTCTTGTCTTTTGCCCATTTTTTCACTGTATTATTTGTTTTCTGGGTTTTGAGTTTGATAAGTTCTTTATAGATTTTGGATACTAACCCTTTATCTCATATGTCGTTTGCAAATATCTTCTTCCATTCTGTCGGTTGCCTTTTAATTTTGCTGACTGTTTCCTTTGCTGTGCAGAAGCTTTTTATTTTGATGAGGTCCCAGTAGTTCATTTTTGCTTTTGTTTCCCTTGCCTCCAGAGACGTGTTGAGTAAGAAGTTGCTGCAGCCAAGATCAAAGAGGTTTTTGTGTGCTTTCTCCTCAAGGATTTTGATGGCTTCCTTTCTTACATTGAGGTCTTTCATCCATTTTGAGTTTATTTTTGTATATGATGTAAGAAAGTGGTCCAGGTTCATTCTTCTGCATGTTGCTGTCCAGTTTTCCCAGCACCACTTTCTGAAGAGACTGTCTTTATTCCATTGGATATCCTTTCCTGCTTTGTCAAAGATTAGTTGGCCATACGTTTGTGGGTCCATTTGTGGGTTCTCTCTTCTGTTCCATTGATCTGAGTGTCTGTTCTTGTGCCAGTACCATACTGTCTTGATGATTACAAGTTTGTATAGCTTGAAGTCTGGGATTGTGATGCCTCCTGCTTTGGTTTTCTTTTTCAAGATTGCTTTGGCTATTCAGGGTCTTTTCTGGTTCCATACAAATTTTAGGATTATTTGTTCTAGCTCTGGGAAGAATTGTGGTGTTATTTTGATAAGGATTGCATTGAATATGTAGATTGCTTTGGGTAGTATCGACATTTTAACAATATTTGTTCTTCTTATCCAGGAGCATGGAATCTTTTTCCATTTTTTTGTGTCTTCTTCAATTTCTTTCATAAGATTTCTATAGTTTTCAAAGTATACATTTTTCACCTCTTTGGTTAGATTTATTCCTAGGTATTTTATGCTTTTTGGTGCAATTGTAAATGGGATCGATTCCTTGATTTCTCTTTCTGTTGCTTCATTGTTAGTGAATAGGAATACAATCGATTTCCATGCGTTGATTTTATATCCTGCAACTTTGCTGAATTCATGAATCAGTTCTAGCAGTTTTTTGATGGAATCTTTTGGGTTTTCCATATTGAGTATCATGTCATCTGTGAAGAGTGAAAGTTTGATGTTCACCTGGCCTATTTGGATGCCTTTTATTTCTTTGTGTTGTCTGATTGCAGAGGCTAACACTTCCAATACTATGTTGAATAACAGTGGTGAGAGTGGACACTCCTGTCTTGTTCCTGACCTTAGGGGGAAAGCTCTCAGTTCTTCCCCATTGAGGATGATATTAGTATTGGGTTATTCATATATGGCATTTATGATCTAAAGGTATGATCCTTCTATCCCTACTTTCTTAAGGGTTTTTATCAAGAAAGGATGCTGTATGTTGTCAAATGCTTTCTCTGCATCTATTGAGAGGATCATATGGTTCTTGTCCTTTCTTTTATTGATGTGACAAACCACGTTAATTGTTTTGCGGATATTGAACCAGCCCTGTATCCCAGGTATAAATCCCACTTGGTCGTGGTGAATAATTTTTTAAATGTATTGTTGGATCCTGTTGGCTAATATCTTGTTGAGTATTTTTGCATCCATGTTCATCAGGGAAATTGGTCTATAGTTCTCTTTTTTAGTGTGGTCTCTGTCTGGTTTTGGAATCAGGGTAATGCTGGCTTTATAGAAAGAGTTTGGAAGTTTTCCTTCCATTTCTATTTTTTGGAACAGCTTCAAGAGATTAGGTGTTAACTCTTCATTAAATGTTTGGTAGAATTCCCCTGGAAAGCCATCTGGCCCTGGACTCTTGTTTTTTGGGAGAGTTTTGATTACTACTTCGATTTCCTTACTGGTTATGGGTCTGTTGAAATTTGCTATTTCTTCCTGTTTCAGTTTTGGTAGTGTATATGTTTCTAGGAATTTGTCCATTTCTTCCAGATTTCCCATATAATTGGCATATCATTGCTCATAATATTCTCTTATTATTGTTTTTTATTTCTTCTGTGTTGGTTGTGATCTCTCCTCTTTCATTCTTGATTTTATTTATTTGGGTCCTTTCCTTTTTGTTTTTGATCAAACTGGCTAGTGGTTTATCAATTTTGTTAATTCTTTCAAAGAACCAGCTTCTGGTTTCATTGATCTGTTCTACTGTTTTTTTTTTTTTTTTTTTTTTTTTGGTTTCAATAACATTAATTTCCACACTAATCTTCATTATTTCCTGTCTTATGCTGGTTTGGGGTTTTATTTGCTATTCTTTTTCCAGCTCCTTAAGGCATAAGGTTAGGTTATCTATCTGAGATCTTCCTTCCGTCTTTAGGAAGGCCTGGATTGCCAAGTACTTTCCTTTTATGACCGCCTTTGCTGCGTCCCAGAGGTTTTGGGTTGTGGTATTATCATTTTCATTGGCTTCCGTATACTTTTTAATTTCCTCTTTAACTTCTTGGTTGGCCCATTCATTCTTTAGTAGAATATTCTTTAGCCTCCAAGTATTTGTTACCCTTCCAAATTTTTTCCTGTGGTTGATTTCGAGTTTCATAGCGTTGTGGTCTGAAAATATGCACAGTATGATCTCAGTGTTTTTGTACTGAGGCTGATTTGTGTCCCAGTATCTGGTGTATTCTGGAGAACATTCCGTGTAAACTGGAGAAGAATGTATATTCCACTGCAGATGTTCTGAATATATCTGTGAAGTCCATCTGGTCCAGTGTGTCATTCAAAGCCATTGTTTCCTTGTTGATTTTTTTATTAGATTATCTGTCCATTGCTGTGAGCGAGGTGTTGAATTCTCCTATTATTATGGTATTACTATCGATGAGTTTGTTTATGTTTGTGATTAATTAATTTATATATTTGTGTGCTATCACATTTGGAGCATAAATGTTCACAATTGTTAGGTCTTCTTGGTGGATAGACCCCTTGATTATGATATAATGCCCTTCTGCATCTCTTGATACAGTCTTTATTTTAAAGTCTAGATTGTCAAATATAAGAATGACTACTCTGGCTTTCTTTTGTTGACCATTAGCATGATAGATGGTTCTCCATTCCCTTACTTTCCATCTGAAAGTGTCTTTGGGTCTAAAGTGGGTCTCTGTAAACTGCATATAGATTGATCTTGATTTCTTATCCATGCTGTTACCCTATGTCTTTTTATTGGAACATTTAGTCCATGGACTTTTAGAGTGAGTACTGAAAAGTATGAAATTATTGCCATTATGTTGCTTGTAGAGTTGGAGTTTCTGGTGGTGTTCTCTGGTCCTTTCTAATCTTCGTTGCTTTTGGTATTTGTTTATTTGTTTGTTTTTTTGTTTATTATTTTTTATCTTTTCTACCCTCAGAGAGTCCCCCTGAAAATTTCTTGCAGGGCTGGTTTAGTGGTCACAAATTTACCCAAAAGTAAAAAATATAGTAGAAAAGAAATAAAGAAAAATATTTTTAATAAAAATTGAAAATAAAAATGAATTTTTCCTCTTTCTGTATTCAAGAAAAGAAACAAAAATGAGGGAAAAAAAATGAAGAAAGAAAGAAAATTGAATAGTTGGACCAGCTAACAGACTGAAATATGACTGAAATTACTTTGTTTTCCCCTAGAAGTCAAACTATGAAGCACTTTGTAGTCCATAAACTAAGCAGGTGGTGAGACTTGTGTTCTTGAGGAGCGCAGTTGGCCCAGTTGGGCGGGGCTTAATATAATGGCTCCGTTCTCCACTAGATGGCTCTGCTAGCCTACTGGTGTGGATTGTTGTGGCGCTTGTAGGTGTGTCTCCACATGCACGGGAGTGGTGAAAATGGCATCACCCAGGTACCCAGTCTCTAGTATCAGAACTCTGTTCTCCCTGATCAGCAATCACGCACCCGTCCTTCTTCTTCAGCTTCTGTCCACTCCCCACTTCCACACTGTCCATGACCAAACTCCAGGTAACACCTTCCTCCTGAGTTTTGTAACAGATGCAGCTGCCTTCCCCTGCCCCCCACTTCTGAGGGACTGTGGCTTTGACTTGCTCCACCCTTCTGTGGAAGGTCTCACTGAGCAATGGCAATGGCGGGTGCTGGCCACACCCAGGAACGCTTGCAGGACCATGCTGCTGCCGATGCCCAGAAACTGCGGCCAGGTGCCAGCCCGCCCCAGAAAAAGTTTGTGAGACAGTGTAGCAGCAGCACCTCAGGGATTATAGACAATCACAACACACATCTGGCACCAGGCTTCACCCCCAATGACCTTTTCCAGCACCAGCGAATGTGGCCATTCTCTATGGTCTGCTGGGCCAGGTGGCTTCAACAGCCTCTACCAAGTGCCCTTCCAGCAGTGGAACTGCTTTTCCCCCTGTGGTCTGAGAATATTCCAGACCCCACTTTGTTCCTGGGGATTCGCCCTTCCCACCAGAGCACTGCCAGGTATGGAGCTGCAGAGTTGCAGACTTTGCTTTCCCCTTGTTCACAGTCTTAATGGAATTTAAACCCTCTCCTTTCTCCTTTCTCCCTTTTTATTTCAGTCCCTACAGCTGTTTCAAATTTTCCACTTTCTCTTCAGCTGCTTTTGGGTGGGGTGATTTTCCCATATACCACCCCCCCACCCATCTCCGTCCTCTCTCCACACACAAAAGCATCTCCCTGCCTTCCGTGGTTTCTCTCTCCCCAAGTTCACCTCTCTATGCTGTGTACCTGCTGAATTCTTTGGTTCAGGTTGTTCAGATTGTTGTGTTAATCCTCAGATCAGTTTTCTAGATGTGCAGGATGGTTTAGTGTTGGTCTGGCTGTATTTCATGGGCATGAGACACACAAAAAACTTCCATAGTGTTCTGCTATCTTGGCTTTTCCTCTGGTTTACTTATTTTTAAGGATAGATTTCCTGAAGTAAATTCCTCTGTTGAAGGCATAAGCATTGTTTTTTGTTTTTCTTAAAGGATGTTGCAAGAATATTTTCCTCAAAGGATGTAGTATATTTCTACCTACATCACTGACTTCATGTATATTAAATTTTTTCCAGTCATAAAAGTGTAAAGAAGGAGGATTCAACATGATGGAGAAGTAGGGATGCCCTAGTTCCTCGTCCATCAAACACAACAGTATTGAGGCCAAAAGACTTGGAATTCCAGGAACCCATGCTACACAGTGACAGAAATATCTCCAGGGGCCCATGGGGACAGCTTGGCAAACCATAGATGTATGATTGAGAATTGGGGGAGATAAAATGGGTGGCATAGGCAGAGGAGAGGGATCCCCTTCTATGGAGAGACAAAAGGAAGAGAAAGAGAAGCTGTGGAAGTGTGGGATTTTATTTGGAAAGAGAGTGTCTTCTCTGGACCTTGGACTGGGAAATGGAGAAAACTGAGAGTCAGTTTATACCTTTCAAACAGCCTTAGGAGTGACAATCCAGGGTGGCGGGCGTTCTCTGGACTGGGGCCTGCTGTCCTCTATTTTGTCATTCAGAATAGAAGGAGAGATAAAGGCTTTCCCAGACAAACAAAACCTGAACATTTCATGACGACTAAAACAGCTCTTCAGGAGATCCTAAGAGGCACTCTGTGAGTGGAACAATGCAAAGACTACAAAGGACTATAGACATCACCACAAACAAAACCTACAGATAACACAATGACATTTAATCCATACCTTTCAATAATCACTCTGAATGTAAATGGACTAAATGCTCCAATCTAAAGACATAGGGTATCATAATGGATAAAAAAACCCAAGATCCATCTATATGCTGTCTACAAGAGACTCATTTTAGACCTAAGAACACCTTCAGATTGAAAGTGAGGGGATGGAGAACTGTCTATCATGCTATCGGAAGTCAAAAGAAAGCTGGAGCAGCCATACTTATATCAAACAAGTTATAGTTTAAACTAAAGACTGTAACAAGAGATGAAGAAGGGCATTATATCATAATTAAGGGGTCTATCCATCAAGAAGAGCAACAATTATAAATGTTGATGCCCCCAGCTTGGAAGTCACAAATATAAAATCGATCACAAACATAAACAATCTTATTGCTAATATTACAGTAATTGTAGGTGAGGTTAACACTCCACTTATAATAATTGACAGATCATCTAGGAGGAAAATCAATAAAGAAACAATGTCTCTTAATGATACACTGGACCAGAGGGACTTAACAGATATATTCACAACTTTTCATTCAAAAGCAGCAGAATACACATCCTTCTTGAATGCACATGGAACATTTTCCAAAATAAATCACATACTGGGTCGCAAAACAGTCCTCAACAAAAATAAAAGGATTGAAATCATGCCATATATATTTTCAGATGTGAAACTTGAAATCAACCACAAGGGAAAATTTGGAAAGTTTCCAAAGCGTGGAGGTTAAAGAATATCCTACCTAAGAAAGAATGGGTCAACCAGGCAATTAAAGAAGAAATTAAATGTACATATATATATATATATATATATATATATATATAAATGGAAGCAAAAGAAAATAAAAACACAACAGTCTGAACACTTTGGGATGTAGCAAAGGCAGTCCTAAGAGGAAAATATATTGCAAACCAGGCCTATCTCAAGAAGCAAGAAAATACCAAATATGGAACCTAACCTCACACCTAAAGGAACTAGAAGCAGAGCAGCAAAGAAAACCCAAAGCCAGCAGAGGAAGATAAATATTAAAGATTAGAGTAGTAATAAACAATATAGAATCCAAAAGAATAGTAGAACAGACCAATGAATCTAAGAGCTGGTTTTTTCAAAGAATATACAAAATTGACAAACCTCTAGCCAGACTTCTCAAAAAGAAAAGAGAGGGGGCCTAAGTAGATAAAATCACAAATGAAAGGGGAGAATTCACAATAACACCACAGAAATACAATTATGAGACAATACTAAGAAAAATTATATGCCCAAAACTGGACTACCTTGAAGACATGGACAAATTCCTAGACACCCACACACTACCAAAACTCAAATGGGAAGAAAGAGAAAATTTGAACAGATCCATAACCAGTGAAAAAAAACTGAATCAGTTATCAAAAATCTCCTAACAAATAAGAGTCCTGTGCCAGATGGCTTCCCAGGGGAATTCTACCAGACATTTAAAACAGAATTAATACCTATTATTCTCAAACTGTTCTAAAAAATAGAAATGAAAGGAAAGCTTCCAAACTCATTCTGTGAAGCCAGCATTACTTTGATCCTAAAACCAGATGGAGATCCCACTAAAAAGGAGAATTACAGGCCAATATCCGATGATTGATTATTCACCATGATCAAGTAGGATTCACTGCTGGGCCGCAGGGCTGGTTTATACCCACAAATCAATGAGATACACCTATTAATAGAAGAAAGCATAAGAACCATATGACGCTGTCAATAGATGCAGAAAAAGCATTTGACAAAATACAACATTGTTTCTTAGTAAAAACCCTCAAGAAAGTTGGGATATAAGGAACATACTTTAACATCATAAACGCCATGTATGAAAGGCCCACAGTTAATATCATCTTCAATGGGAAAAAACTGAAAGGTTTCCCCCTGAGATCAGGAATACAATAGGGATGTCCACTCTCACCACTGTGGTTTAACATAGTGTTGGAAGTCCTAGCATCAGCAATCAGACAACAAAATGAAATAAAATGCTCCAAATTGGAAAAGAAGCCAAACTTGCAGTTTTTGCAGATGACATGATACTTTACATGGAAAACCCAAAATACTCCACCATAAGGGTGCTAGAACTGATACATGAATTCAGTAAAGCCACAGGATGTAAAATCAATGCACAGAAGTTGGTTGCATTTCTATATACCAATAATGAAACAACAGAAAGAGAAATCAAGGAATCTATCCCATTTATAATTGCATCAAGAACCATAAAGTATCTAGGAATAAAGCTAACCAAAGATGTAAAATATCTGTATGCTGAAAACTATAAAAAACACTTACGAAAAAAAAGTGAAGAAGACACAAAGAAATGGAAAAACATTCCATGCTCATGGATTGGAAGAACAAATATTGTTAAAATGTCAATACTACCCAAAGCTATGTACACATTCAACGCAATCCCAATAAAAATTTCACTGGCATTTTTCTCAGAGCCAGAATAAACAATCCTATAATTTGTATGGAACCACAAAAGCCCAATATAGCCCAAATAGCCCCGAATAGCCAAAGTAATGTTGAAAAAGAAAACCAAATCTGGAGGCATCACAATCCCAGACTCTAGCCTTTACTACAAAACTATAATCTTCAAGACGGTATTGTTTTGGCATGAAAACAGACACATAGACCAACGGAATAGAATTGTGGACCCACAAATGTATGGACAACTAATCTTTGACAAAGCAGGAAAGAGTATCTGATGGAAAAAAGACAGTCTCTTTAGCAAATGGTGCTAGGAGAACTGGACAGCAACATGCAGAAGAATGAAATTGGACCACTTCCTTACACCATACACAAAAATAAGCTCAAAATGGATAAAAGACCTAAATGTGAGACAGGAAACCATCAATATCCTAGAGGAGAAAGCAGGCAACCACCTCTTAGACATCAGCTGCAGCAACCTTTTATTCTACACAGCTCCGAAGGCAAGGGAAATAAAAGCAAAAATGAACTCTTGGGACCTCGTCAAGATAAAAACCTTCTGCATAGCAAAACAAACAATCAACAAAACTAAAAGACAACCAAGGGAATGGGAGAAGCAAATGATATATCAGGTAAAGGGTTAGTATCCAAAATCTATAAAGAACTTAGCAAACTCAACACAGGAAAAACAAATAATCCAGTGAAGACATGGGCAGAAGACATGAATAGACACTTTTCCAAAGAAGACATCCAGATGGCCAACAGACACATGAAAAGATGGTCAGCATTGCTCATCATCAGGGAAATAGAAATTAAAACCACATTGAGATACCTCCTTACACCAGTCAGAGTGGCTAAAATCAACAACTCAGGAAAACAACAGATGTTGACAAGGATATGGAGAAAGGGAAACCCTCCTACACTGTTGGTAGGAATGCAAACTGGTGCAGTGCTCTGGAAAACTGTGAAAGTTCCTCAAAAAAATTAAAAATAGAATGGGGAGCCTGGGTGGCTCAGTTGGTTAAGCGTCTGACTTCAGCTCAGGGCATGATCTTGCAGTCTATGAGTTCAAGGCCCGCATTGGGCTCTGTGCTGACAGCTCAGAGCCTGGAGCCTGCTTCGGATTCTGTGTCTTCCTCTCTCTCTGCCCCTCCCCTGCTCTCTCTCTCTCTCTCTCTCAAAAGTAAACATTAAAAATATTTTAAAAAAAATTAAAAATAGAAATACCCTATGACCTAGCAATAGCACTACTAGGAATTTATCCAAAGGATATGGAGTGCTGATTCATAGAGTACATGTACCCCAATGTTTATAGCAGTGCTATCAAAATAGCCAAATTATGGTAAGATCCCAAATATCCATCAACTGATGAATGGATAAAGAAGATGTGGTTTATATATACAATGGAATACTACTTGGCAATAAGAAGTAATGAAATCTTGCCATTTGCAACAACATGAATAGAACTGGAGGGTATTGTGCTAAATGAAATAAGTTAGTCAGAGAAAGACAGATATCATATGTTTTCACTCATGTGGAATTAGAAACTTAACAGAAGACCATGGGGGAAGGAAAGGGGAAGAAAATAGTTTGAAACATAGAAAGAATCAAACCACAAAAGACTCGTAAATACAGAGAACAAACTGAGGGGTGTTTGGGGGTGTGGGGGAGGGGAAAATGGGTGATGGGCATTGAGGAAGACACTTTTTGGGATGAGCACTTGGTGTTGTATGTAAGCGATGAATCATGGAAATCTACTCCCGAAACCAAGAGCACACTGTATACACTGTATGTTAGCTAACTTGATAATAAATTATATAGAATGAATGAATGAATGAGTGAATGAATGAATGAATGAACAGGTAAGTACCACGAAGTATGGAAAGCATTCAGCATGACTTTTAACAATGTAGTAAGCAGATGGCTAAAGCTGTCACTCTAAGATTTCCATCCCCTGGTTATTCAACCACACACTAATGTAGACATTAGACACACTAATGTAGACATACATGCTGTGAAGGGACCCTACAGGTGTAATTAAGGATACTAACCAGTTGATCCTAAAATAGATCGTCCTGGATTATCTGGATGGGTCCCCTGTAATCATATGAGCCCTTAAAAGCCTAAGAGGAAGGCAGAAACATCAGTCAGAAAGATGTGGCACAAGAAGTCAGAGACATGGTAAGCATAAGAAAGACTTAGGCCAATGTTGCTGTGAACCAAGGAATGTGGGGAACCTCTAGAAGTGGAGAGCAACCTCTAGACAACAGCCAATATGGAAATAGGTACTCTGGTCCTAAAATGGCATGGATCCAAATTCTGCCAACAACCAATTGAACTTTGAAGCAGATTTGTCTCCAGGGCCTCCAGCAGGAAACACAGCCCTGTTAACACCTCGATTTCAGCATTGTGGATCCAGGAAACAATCTGACCTTCAGAACTATGCAATAATAAACTTGTGTTGGTTTGGTAAGAAAGCAAGAAAGCAAGAAAGAAAGCAAGAAAGCAAGAAAGCAAGAAAGACCTTGTTTTGATTACATTTCCTTTACTTCTAGTGAGTTTATACATCTTTTTATATTACTTGACCATTTGCTATTCTGTGATTCATTATTCATATACGTTTGCCCAATTTTACATTGGCTTACATACCTGTTTATGGTCTGTAAGTTTTCACTTTATATTACAGGTATCATATTTTATCTGTCATTTTTGCTGCACATTTTTTTCAAATCTATCATTTTTATAGACTTACATGGTATGTTTTACCACATAAAGGCTTTTCATGTTTATGTGGTCAAATATGTGCTTTTTTATGGCTTTTGTGTTTTTAGCATTTTCTGTCATAGAGTACGCATCACTGATTTTTGTTTTATATTTTAATCCATCGGGAACTAATTTTGTAAATTGTTAAATGGTGTTCCAACTTTACAGTCTTTTAAATGGATAACCTGTATTATTTTATTTCTAAATAAACTGTTATTTTCCCACTGAGTTGAAACAACACATTCTTTGTATATTAGAATCTCATTTTGGGGAATGTATTCTGAATTGGATAGTCAGTTTCAGAGGTCACTGCCTTTACAGCTAAGTTCTGATAACTGAAAAAAAAAACATTAACAATTCATCACTCTATTTCTCCTTGTATTTTTTAACTCATCACCAGCATGTATCTTTCTATATGACTTTTAAGAAGAATGAACACTGTTTAAAACAGAAGATATTTTAATTAGAACTGTTTTAAATTTGTATACTATTTCAAATTTAGCTGAATCATTATACTGATGTACTGCTTTTACTTTTAAGAAAATATCAAACATAATATGCACTATTCATTTGTTAAGGTTAGTTTTCTGTCAACAGATTTATACCCTCCTTTATAGGTCCTAGGTCTTTGTTAAAATTAATCTTTAAAACCTAGAGATTTTCACCACCATGACAGCAGTTTTTCCCATTTTTTTCAGTGTTCAATTTAGCATAAAGTTTTTATTTTTCCTTTTCTTCTTTGATATAACTGATATGTAGCATTGTATGAGTTTAAGGTATACTGAGCAATGATTTAATACACATATATTTGTAAAATTATTACCAAAACATTTTTATCAACTCGAATAATTTCTTCCTTTCTTCTTTCCTTTCTCCCTTTCTCCCTTTCTTTTTCTCTTTCTTTCTTTCTTTCTTTCTTTCTTTCTTTCTTTCTTTCCTTCTTTCTTTCTTTCTTTTTTCTTTCTCTTCCTTCCTTCCTTCCTTTTTCTTTCTTTCTCTTTCTTTCTCTTTCTTTCTTTCTTTCTTTCTTTCTTTCTTTCTTTCTTTTCCTTCCTTCCTTCCTTCCTTCCTTCCTTCCTTCCTTCCTTCTTCCCTTCCTCTCTCTTTCTCATTCTTTCTTCCTCTTTCTGTCTTTTTTTTGTGGTGAGGACCTTTAGACCTATCTCTTAGCAACTTGTAATTACATAATGCAGTATTTTTAACTATATTCACCATGATGTGTATTAGATCCCCAGAATGTATTCATCTTTACCTGGAAGTTTGCACCCTTTATCCAACATCTCCCCACTTCTCCCACCCCTGGCCCTTGGTAACCACCATTGGACTCTGCTGCTATAAGTTCAATATTTTTAGTTTCTTCATGTAAGCAAGGTCATACAGCATTTGGCCTTATATATTTGGTCTGACTTATTTCAGGTGGTGCAATGACCTCGAGGTCCATCACCATCCATGTTGTCACAAATCACAAATGGCATGATTTCTTTCTTTCTCAGGCTGAATAATGTGCGTGTGTGTGTGTGTGTGTGTGTGTGTATGTGTGTGTGTATTTTCTTTACCCATGCATCCATGAATGATAGGTTGTTTCCATATCTTAGCTAGTGTGAATAATGCTGCAACAAACTTGAGAGTGAAGACACTCTTTGATATCTTTTTATTTGCTTTGGAGTTATACACAGAAATGAGACTGCTGAATCATATGATAGTTCTATTTTCAATTGTTTGGGGAGCCTACATACTGTGTTCCATAGTGGCTGCGCCAATTTACATTCTCACCAACGGTGTACAAGGGTTCCCTTTTTCTCCACATCCTCATAAGCATTTGTTATCTCTTTTTGATAATAGCTATTCTAACATGTGTGAGGTGATCCCTCATTGTGGTTTTGATTTGCATTTCTGTGATGAATTGTGATGTGAAGCATCTTTTTTTAAAGCAACTTTTTATATACTTGTGGCCATCTGTATGTCTTCTTTCAGAAAATGTCTATTCAGATCTCTTGCCCATTTTTTAAATCAGTGCTGTTTTATTGCTGTTGAGTTGTATGAGTTCCTTATATATTTTGGTATTTTTTTAAGTTTTTATTTTAATTCCAGTTAGTGAACAACAGCATTATATTAGTTTCAGGTATACAATATAGTGATTCAACACTTCCATACAACACCCTGTGCTCATCACGAGAAGTGTGCTCCTTCATCTCTGTCATCTATTTTACCCACCCCTCCACCCACCTCCCTTCTGGTAACCATCAGGTTGTTCTCTACAGTTAAGAGCCTGTTTCTTGGTTTGCCTCTCTCTCTCTTTTTCCCCCTTTGCTCTTTTATTTTCTTAAATTCCACATATTAGTGAAACCATATGGTATTTGTCTTTCTCTGACTGATTTATTTTGCTTAACATAGTAGTCTAGCTCCATCCATGTCATTGCAAATAGCCAGATTTCATTCTTTTGTATGGCAGAATTATATATATATATATATATATATATATATATATATATATATATATATATATAATTTATATATATATATTATATATTATATGAAAAAACCATTAACAATTCATCACTCTATTTCTCCACATATTTTTAAACTCATCACCAGCATGTATCTTTCTATATGACTTTTAAGAAGAATGAACACTGTTTAAAACAGAAGATATTTTAATTAGAACCATTTTAAATTTGTATAATATTTCAAATTTAGCTGAATAGTTATATTAATATACTGTATATTAATATGCATATTAATACTGTATACACATACTATATATATCACATCTTCTATATCCATTCATCAACTGATGGACGCTTGGGCTGTTTCCATATCCTGCCTACTATAGATAATACTGCTGTAAACATAGGGGTGCATGTACCCCTTTGAATTATTGTTCTTGCATTCTTTGGATAAATATTCAGTAGTGCAATTGTTGGAGCATTACCAAGGTAGTTCTGTTTTAACTTTTTGAGGAACTTCCATAGCGTTTGCCACAGTGGCTGCACCAGTTTGCATTCCCACCAATAGCACATGAGTGTTCCTTTTTCTTCACACAATATAGTTTGAAGTCACATGAGTGTTCCTTTTTCTTCACACAATATAGCTTGAAGTCAGGAAGTGGAATGCCTCAAATTGTGCTCTTCTTTCTCATGATTGCTTTGGTTATTTGGGGTCTTTTGTGGTTCCATACACACTTTAGGATTGTTTTGTTTCTAATTATGTGAAAAATGCCATTGGACCTTTTTTAAAATTTTTATTTATTTTGAGAGAGAGAGAGAGAGAGAGAGAGAGAGAGAAGATGCACATAAGCAGGGGAGGGACAGAGAAAGAGGAGAAAGAATCCCAACCAGGCTTCATGCTGTCAGCGCAGGGACTGATACAGTCCCACAAACTGTGAGATCACAACCTGAGCCCAAATCAGGAGTCATATGTGTAACCAACTGAACCACCCAGGCACTCCTGTGTTGGACTTTTGATACGGATTGCAATGAATTTGTAAATGGCTTTGGTAGTATGGACATTTTCAACAATATTAATTCAGTTGATCCATGAATACAGGATAACTGTCTATTTATTTGTGTATTCTTTAGTTTCTTTCATTAAAGTATTATAGTTTTCAGTACAGATCTTTCATTGCCTCAGTTGAATTTATTAAGTACTTTATTGTTTGTGATGTTACTATAAATGAGATTCTTTCATTTCTTTTTCGAATGTTTCATTGTTAGTGTATAGAAATACAGCTGATTTCTATATGCTGATATTGTACCCTGCTAAATTACTGAATTTGTTTATTAATTCTAACAGCTTTCTGTGGAGTATTTAGGATTTCCTATTTATAATCTTATCATCTGTAAACAGAAACAATTTTAACTCTTCCTTTCCAATTTGCCTTTTATTTCTTTTTCTGGCTTAATTACTATTTTGAATAAGAATGATAAGAGTAGACACCCGTGTCTTGGTTTTGGTCATAAAGGAAAAGCTTTTAACTTTTCACCATCAAGTATAATGTTAACAGTGCTTTTGTTGTATTTTGGCCTTTATTATGTTGAGGTACCTTTCTTCCATACCTAGTTTGTTGAAAATTTTTATCAGAAAAGGATGTTGAATTTGGCCAATATTTTTTCTACACCTGTTGAGAGATGATGCTACAATTTGTGTCTTTCATTCTATTAGTGTAGTATAATACATTTATTGATTTCACATGTTGCACAATTCTTGCATCCTTAGGGTAAGTGCCACTTGATTATGATGTATGATGCTTTTAATATGCTGTTGAATTTGGTTTCTAAGTATTCTGTTGAGAATTCTTGCATCTATATTCATCAGGAATTTTGGCCTTTAGTTTTCTTTTCTTGTAGTGTCCTTATCTGGCTTCAGTATCAGGGTAATGCTGGCCTTATAAAATCTATTTGAGAGTTTTCCTTCCTCTTCAACTTTTTGAAAGAGTTTGAGAAGAATTAATATTAATTATTCTTTAATGTCTGATAGAAAGAGTGAAAATACATGGTCCTGGGCTTTTGTTGTTGGTAAGATTTTTATTAGTGATTCAATCTACCTCATTATTGGTCTGTTCAGATTTTCTGTTTCTTCTGACTCAGGCACGGGTTATACGTTTCTAGGAATTTATCCACATCTTCTAGTCTATCTGATTTTTAATTATAGTCTGTTATTAGCCTGATTTGTAGGCTATCCATATCTTCTAGGCTATATAATTTTTCATTACAGTCTTATTAGCCTTTGTATTTTTGTTGTATCAATCATAGTGTCTACTCTTTTGCTTCTGATTTTGAGTCTTCTCCCTTTGTTCCTTAGTCTAACTAAAGTTTTGTCAATTTTACTTATCCTTTCAAAGAACTAGCCCTTAGTTTTGTTAATTTTTCTGTTGTTTTTCTATTTCATTATCTGTTTCATTATTTCTGCTCTAATCTCTATTTCCTTTCTTCTGTGAACTTTGGGCTTAGTTTGTTCTTTTTCTAGTTACATGAGGGATAAGTTAGATTGTTTATTTCAGACCTTTCTTGTGTCTTCATGTGGGTGTTCATTATTCTAATCTTCCCTGTTAAAACCACTTTTGCTTCATTTCATAAGTTTTGGTATGTTGTGTTTCCATTTTTGTTCTTTTCAAGATATTTTTAAAATTTCTCTTGATTTAGTCTTTGACGCATTGGTTGTTCAGGAGAAAGTTTTAAACTCCTCAAATAAGTTTACCTTATTTGATCATGATATCTTTTACCTCAAAAATATTAAACAGGTGGCAATACTGAACATACTTACCTTGTTAGAAGGGAAAATTTTTTTTCTATCAAGTACATTGTTCACTTTTAGGATTATATGTATTTTCTAATATTAAAAACATCCCGTTGATTATAATTAATAAAGTTCGTTGAATGTTTTCAATGCTTTTTCAACATTCCTAATATAAAGTATATATTTTATCTCCATAGATTAATTAACACAACTTTTGATAGATTTCTTTTTCTTTAATTTTTTTACTTAAAAAATTTTTAATGTTTATTTTTGAGAGAGAGAAAGAGTGCAAATGGGGGAGAGGCAGAGACAGAGGGAGACACAGAATCTAAAGCAGGCTCCTGGCTCCAAGCTATCAGCATAGAGCCCAAGGTAAGGCTTGAACCCACGAGCCGTGAGATCATGACCTGAGCTGAAGTCAGACACTTAACCGACTGAGCCACCCAGGTGCCCATTGACAGAGATTTCTTAACATCAAATCATGCTTGATTTTCTTGAAGAAACTTGCATGCTCATAATACATTATTTTTAGAGGGATATCTGATTCTATTTAACACTGTATGTGAGATGGTTGCAATGATGTTTATAAAAGAGAGTATAGGGGGTTTTTTTGGTGAACATTTATTGAGTGTTTGCATTATTGTTATACTTGTCTCATAAAAAGCTTGTAGTTTTCTTTCTTTCCCTAAACTCTGGGATTTCTTAAGAACATGGGGTTTATCTCTTTATCACTGATCAAATTTAACTCTGAAACTACCGAGGTCTAATATTGATATAAAACTCTATTTCTATGACAATTTTCTGTGTTGACTTCCTATCTCCCGTGGGTCCATAGAGCAAAACTATTTTTTTCTTAGAAAACTTGCCACTTTATCTACATTTTCAACTGTATTCACATAGGAATGCAGAAAGACTTCTTATTTTATTTATTTATTTTTTCCATCTTGTAGGTTTACTTCCCTCTTGCCATTTTTCATTTTCTATATATGTGCTTTCTCCCTTGTCTCTTTAACTATATTGAAATAGCTTGTCTCTTTTGTTGATTACGATTTCGTCAATGCATTAGGTTTTCCATCAAAACCCTAGAGGAGAAAGCAGGAAAAAACCTCTTTGACCTCAGCTGCAGCAATTTCTTACTTGACACATCTCCAAAGGCAAGGGAATTAAAAGCAAAAATGAACTATTGGGACCTCATCAAGATAAAAAGCTTCTGCACTGCAAAGGAAACAATCGACAAAACTAAAAGGAAACTGACAGAAAGGGAAAAGATATTTGCAAATGACATATCGGACAAAGGGCTAGTATCCAAAATATATAAAGAACTCACCAAACTCCACACACAAAAACAAATAATCCAGTGAAGAAATGGCAGAAAACATGAATAGACACTTCTCTAAAGAAGGCATCTAACCAACAGGCACATGAAAAGATGCTCAACATCACTCCTCATCAGGGAAATACAAATCAAAACCACACAGAGATATCACCTCACACAAGTCAGAGTGTCTAAAATGAACAAATCAGGAGACTAAAGATGCTGGAGAGGATGTGGAGAAATGGAAACCCTCTTGCACTGTTGGTGGGAATACAAACTGATGCAGCCACTCATGAAAACAGTGTGGAGGTTCCTCAAAAAATTAAAAATAGATCTACCCTATGACCCAGAAATAACACTGACAGGAATTTACCCAAGGGATACAGGAGTGCTGATGCATAAGGGCACTTGTACCCCCAATGTTTATAGCAGCACTTTCTTTTATATTTATTTATTTATTTATTTATTTATTTATTTATTTATTTTAAATATTTTTAACGTTTTATTTATTTTTGAGACAGAGAGAGACAGAGCATGAATGGGGGAGGGGCAGAGAGAGAGGGAGACACAGAATCGGAAGCAGGCTCCACGCTCTGAGCCATCAGCCCAGAGCCCGACGCGGGGCTCGGACCGCGAGATCGTGACCTGAGCTGAAGTCGGACGCTTAACCGACTGAGCCACCCAGGCGCCCCAGCAGCACTTTCAACAATGGCCAAATTATGGAAAAAGCCTAAATGTCCGTCAATTGATGAATGGATAAAGAAGTTGTGGTTTATATATACAATGGAATACTACATGGCAATGAGAAAGAATGAAATACGTCCTTTTGTAGCAATGTGGATGGAACTGGAGAGTGTTATGCTAAGTGAAATAAGTCATACAGAGAAAGACAGATACCATATGTTTTCAGTCTTATGTGGATCCTGAGAAACTTAACAGAAGACCATGGGGGAGGGGAAGGGGAAAAAAACTTACACAGAGAGGGAAGGAGGCAAACCATAAGAGACTCTTAAAAACTGAGAATAAACTGAGGGCTGATGGGGGGTGGGAGGGAGGGGAAATTGGGTGATGGGCATTGAGGAGGGCACCTGTTGGGATAAGCACTGGGTGTTGTATGGAAACCAATTTGACCATAAATTTCATATTAAAAAAAATTGAAAAATAATGAATTAGGTTTTCAATGTATTTATATTTGATAATATTCATTTGTTTTCTAATTCAAGTCTCCCTAACTTTATTTCCTTTCTTTGGTTCCCCTTCTCCCAAGAGAGGGACCTGTTTTTTCTTTTTCTTTTCGTTTATTTTCTTTCTCTTTCCTTCTTAAAAGTTTTCATAGTTCCTAATTTTGCTACTGTCATGGGTCAGGAGATCATAGATATATATCACTACTGACAATACAAATAGAAAGTATGGCATATTGGGGGGAAACACACAAGCAGAGAAGTAGCAGAGCACACCCAGTCCTGTGAACTCTCATTTCACGGCATAAGCTAAGCATAGCTGTGCTGAATGCACTGTGAACAAGGATCCAGCCACCTGGACATCTGACTCAGAGGCCACTGAGACCAATTATGAGCTCTGCTCAACATTATGTTTGTAGCTTAGCCTAAAAGGGACTGGGAAACAGCTAGTTTCTCCATGTAACAAAGACTAGATCAAGGAATCTTCAGGAACAAGCGTGATAGTAATGATTCTACATTCGAAAGGCTGAGGTCTTCATAGTAAGGTTCCAGGGGAATGAATTTGCATGCCAAAATGATAACAAAAGCCAATGATCTTACCTTTGTACAAATATCTTCAGTCAAATTGACCAACTCACTGGTAAGCCGCCAAAAGGAGGAAGAAAATAAGCTTCTGATGTCATCTAGTTATGTCTTCTATTAGTTGTACTGCAGTCAGAGAAAACTGTAATATTTACCTTTTGGCAATTTTATTGGCATTTTCTTAGTCCCCTAGAATGTGATCAAATATCATATTCTTGAAGAGGTTTATGCCTCATATTGGCATGTAAAGCTTGATATGTGCCTATAACATCTACTTAATTGTTTACATCTAAGTGAGAGAGAAGTGAATTAAAATCTGGGGGTTTTTTTTTGGTCTATGTCTACTTTTCCTTTATTTTTTTCTATAAAGTATACTGTTAGTTTAGTTGGTACACTGATATTAATAATTGTTATACTTCATTGGGAATTATAGCTTTTTGTATTACTATAATTTATTTGTCTTATTTAGCACTTCTGTTCTATTTAATGCTCTCTAATCTTGTCTGGGTGCTATTCTCCAGTAAGAGAACCACTAAATGAGGGTGCCTGTGCAGGCATGCGAATGGGCCAGAGAAGCTTTGTCAACTTTCCAGATTTATGTCTTCAATGAGGTTGTCACAGTGAGGCATGCAAAATGTTAAATCTTTTTGTGACCTTTTCTTTCTCTCACAGCTAAGTCACATTCAGGAATGTGTTTTCCTGCTTCCAGATCAGTGATTCCCAAAGTCATTCAGGCCTTGTTTTCCAAACCAGGAAATTTTATTTTACTGGTACAGTAATTTCTGGACTTTCATTCCCCTGAGTTCCTCATACCTTAAAATCTGAACCTTCTCTCTTTCCTACCTATGGTGTTTTCGTTCTGCTCAACTTGGTTCTTCTTTCAATTTCCTCTCTAAATTAATCTCAGTCCTCATGGGAGAGAGTATTTTTTTAATATATATATTTCTGAAAACCACAGCATTATTTGATATTCTTATGTTAAATACTTAAGGGTATTCTTTGTTTGTCTTTACTTAAAACTTAATGGTATATGAGAAAGTAGCCCATATGTGCCCTTGGACTCAGTCAATCAGGTTTCTACTTGAAGTTGATTTTTTTTTCCATTTGGGGTTTTATTTTATTTTATTTTATTTTATTTTATTATTTTTATTTATTTTTTCTTTTTGGCAATAACAGAGTTCCACAGCTCAGAATGCAGTTGCCCTTTCATTCCTACTATTCCTGCCAACAGATTTCTCATTCTGTGCTGGTCTTGCTACTGGTGGTTTGGTCATACAGCTGTCCACTCCACATCCTGAGTTTCATGGAGATTCATTGTTTTATAGTTTTCATTGAAGATGTCATCTGTGGAATATTTCTTTTGCTAGCCAGATTGATCCCTTTGGTTTTTAGGAGGAGTTTTGGGATGATTCCAGAATAATGTTGCTGCTGTGATCCCGCCACTCACGATAACATTTTGTTTTTATTTTAGAACTATCAGAGATTTAAAGTTGCAAAAAATAAGATTATTTTTTCCACAGAATAATGAAAGTTTCTGGCTTCTGTTTCGTGCAACAATTTTCTGAATTTTCATCCTTTTTCTCTTAAGTTGTTCAGTATTATTAAATCCTCACTTTTTTTTTATGGCGTTCATTTTGTTTCATGTTCAGAGTCTCCTCCCTTAATTCTAGCCAGCTATTTACTTTCTATATCCAACCAAGTGGAAATCCCCTCCAATCCTTCCTTGATAATCACTTGTTATAATCACCACCAGTAGCAATTTTTGAATCAGTGAGGTTTCTTCATTTGAAAGCATTGAAAGCAATCCAGTTGTAAGCAAGATTTTTGTTTATTAAAATGATAGAAAGCCACTTAATTTCTTAAGAGAGCTTGGAAGTCATGTAGCCAGGACCTATGCCCAAAATCATTCAGACTTGTTTAGTCATGGAGAGAGTTACTTCTGCCAATGCACCTGGGTAGAGTTATTATAGCTTGCCCTGCTAATATCATTCACCTTGGCCTTGGAAGCTGCTCCTAGAAACAATGTCACTGGTGCCTCTGACAACCAATATGTGGAAGTACTGCTGCTACCCATTGCTTCAATGGATCTTCATGGTCTTCTGATTCAGTTTCTGAGGTGGACAATCAGATTAAGGAGCCTATGATATGCAATCATTTTCTAGTTGCACAAGTAAAAAAAAAATCAAAACCTTATATGTTTAGCCTCTTTAGTGGGCAATAGTTACTGCCTTTTAAATTAGGGATTATCCCGTGGTGCTGGGGAAGCTCTGTTGGTTAAGCATCCAACTTCTGATTTCAACCCAGGTTGTGATCCCAGGGTCATAGGATCAAGCCCCGCTTTGGGCTCCATGCTGAGCATGGAGTCTGCTTATGATTCTCTCCCTCCCTCTCCTTCCACCCCTCCTCCACTTTCATGTGCATGCACTCTGTCTCTCAAAAAAATAAAGAAATAAAAAATAAATAGGGACGATCTCAGTAATGTCAGTGTATTCACTTACAACAGAGAGGAATGAAGAATGCCACTATAATTACAACACAAATTTGCCTCCCCATATTCTGACTGATTAAAAGAAACATGAACCTTTTATGGTTATTATATGTAGACTGACTTTGAAAGAAAACTATGTGTGTTTATATATATGTGTATGTACATATGTATGTGTATATCTGTATTTATTAATCAGATTTACACATGAAGAATGTTAAAAACAATATAATAAGATTATAAGTAAATAAATTTAAAATTATTTTGGAATACAAAAAGGTAATAACTCAAAGTACTTTAAAACATTTAAATGCATAAGATTTAACTATAATCCAAAATGCAATTACTCATATTTTCATTTTGGCATTTAGTTAGCACTACAAATAATTGAAATAAAATCCCAAAACATAAAATGTTATGCCTGTGAAATGCAAAGAATGTTAGCAGATAGGATAGTTATGAAATTTAATACTAGCATGCTGTAAATACACTCATTCTAAAGCATGAACTTGATATCTTCAGTCAATTTATTTCTAGAAAATTTCTTTCTGCATAAGATAACCATTTTCTATTTTAAAGACTTGATATTTTTTATTAATGAAATATGACTACATTTCAAAACATGTTGTCATAAATATAATAAATTTGAACTCAAAATAAAATGGGGCAGCATTTGTTGTGGTTGTGGTTGTTTAGATAATATTTGGTTTCAGTAGCCCAATTTTTTCATAGTCTCTCTTTGCTGATGTTATGGTTAACTATGTACACTAAGATACAAAATTCCCTCTTAACAAAATGAGTCATAGTTTACTCCTTTTGCCATTGTCCTGCCGATTCAGGAGATGGAAGAAGGGACTCATCAGGGGTTTCATTTATGACTCTAGAGTCATAAACTTATTATTAAGTACTATTTCCTTCCTTCATTTATTTCACTTTGTTTCTCTAGTGGTAGAGATTATGAAACAAATTGCCCTTTGATCAGAACCAGACAAAGGGGAATAGAATGGGTTAATGGCTTAAGAAAACTTACCAAAATTTGATTGCTTTATTATATATGAAGAGATAGTTTATTCTCAGTAAGTGAAACAAGAGACTAAATGACAGTTTAGAGTATATCAGAGCTGGTTAGGCATATCAGTGTGTGTGCACACATGCACATGTGCATATGTACTTCCAGAACTAGAAAGGGCACCCTTGTCTTCAGAAAGTTTCCCTCAGTAATGTCAGAGTACCATGGGCTTTATTCACTTAATTTAAGTGTGTATGTGTGTGTGTGTAAATTACATGCTGAATTTCAAATTGCATTACTAGATAATGGTATTTTTAATCCACATTTTATCTCCCAGCCACAAATTGGGTATTTATACAACTCCCAATAGATCTTCGAAAGGTAGTTCACAATAAATCTCAAATTATTCAATATGGAGGAAATTTATCTGCAGTATGTTTTGTACTTTATTGTGCTTTGCAGTACATTTCTGACATTGAAGTGAAAAGATTACTTGTTCCAGTAATTAAATAAGATAGGCAGCATTATAATAAAAATATATTTATTAATTATTATTTTATATGCATATGTGATCCTGGTTGTAGATGCATGTGCTTAAATTCAAATACATACAAATTTATGAATGAACTGTGTTTTATGACTTCGCAAATCATTAGCCTTTAAACACAATTTATATAAAATGGTTTCTGTGAGCACTTCTTTAAATTCAAAAAGGTATTAGTAACTAAATATCAACTCATTTTACTTACTAGAATCCAAGAAACTTTCCCATTGTGGGATACATACAAATCAATACTGATGCCAAACAACATTTCACTTATCTCTTTATTATTAAATGGTTTCACTTTTTTGTGAATAGTCATCTCTAAGGCATAAAACCAACAGGGCATATCAACTTGGACATCTTAATATTCACTATGAATGTAGATATCTGGCATATCCTAAAGTATACATATATAGACATATAAATATGAATCAAAAGTCACCAGGTCAGGGAACAATCTCTTCTCACTCTCTTAACAGCTATGGGAAAATCTTGGTTGCAGGCAAGTGTAAAAAGTAATATCTCACTGTTATGATATAAGCATATGACTCTATTGAATGATGATAACTTATAGTCATACATAATTTTTTATGTGTGGGAAAATTCAGAAGAATTGTTTTTTTCAAAAACATTTCACCTGTTAGTGTTGCTACTGATAGGACTTACTTGCTACTTGACAGCAAGTAAGCTGTGTGAAGGATATCTGAAATCCTCTTTGGTATCCCAGTTTTATTTCCCAACACAGGTTAGCATGCTATACTCTACCCTTTATCAAATGACAGAATGATAAAGTGAAAGTAAACACCTCAGTTATTCTTAGATCTTTATTTTGAGTAAAGTTCAACCAAAAAATAAAATAGAAAACAGTCTGGGGTTTTCATTTTTACTTTATATTTTTTTCTGGGCAATGCCACATACAGTTACAGCAAGATTGCCAGAAAACTATGCTGGCATGATCTGTGCTCCTTGGACCCCAGAGACGCCTACCCTTTTTTATCAAAGTAATGTGTCAGTCATTAAAATTTCCTAAAAGGAACTAAAGAATTACCAAGAGCAGATCTAACCTCAGGGCTTACATCATGGGCATAGGGTATGTGCAGTCACATGGGGACACATGCTTAGAAGGGCCTCACACTTGGTCAATGTTCTGCTGTTGCCATCTTGAAATTTATGATAATTATTGAACAAATGGTGACCATTTTTACATTGCACTTCCTTTGCCGATTATGTAGCTAGTCCTGTCCAACCTGTGTAGAAAACCAGCAACCTTTACAGAGATCCCTTGTTTGGTAGATTGTTCTAGGGGCCAACTGATGAAACTGTCAATTGTTCTGTTCTGATTCTTCATTTTCCACCCCATTTTTTGTTCAAAGATTTTGAGCCTCTCCTTTAAGCTGGAACATAGGAAGGAAAGTATGTCTTAGCTATCTTTGTAACCTAAATGTCTGGCACACCCATAGAAAATGTTCATTAAATGCTTGTTTAAGTGAATTTAATTACTTGCTGTAATGTTACAAGGCATTTATTAGAAATGTTGTTCTTTTATAGATTTACTTTTGTCACATTGAATAGTGATGATAAATTTTGTATAAAATATGCATATTTTATGAAACAATTCCAATGCTATCATTTTCAAAAATATACATGATAAAATGACAAATATAATTTCTGCTTTTGAAAATATTTAAACTAAATCATGGCAAAAGAATGAGAAAAAAATTTTAAATGAATGGACATTACTTCTCCCATGTGGAGACTAAGAATATATATGCATACCTACCAAAGAATTTCATAGAAATCAAAATTTTAGGAAATTATTCTCACTCAAAATTATTGGATTCTTTCGTGTGAGTTTAAACAAGAGAGCAAATATTCATATTCCTTATAGTCGTTGCATTACAACTGCCTACTTTCTGGTATTCTTTGAGTCCCAAATTTTCATAAGCTTCCTTTAACACATTTCTTCATAAACAAATAGGTTAATAGTCACACCAAAAATAAACAAATTTGAGGGCACCTGGGTGGCTCAGTTGGTTAAGCATCCGACTTAGGCTGAGGTCATGAATTCACGGTTGGTGAGTTTAAGCCCTGCATCGGGCTCTCTGCTGTCAGCATAGAGCCCACTTCAGATCTTCTGGTTCCCTTTCTCATTGCCCCTCCCCTGCTCATGCTGTCTCTCTTTTTCTAAAATAAATAAATAAATAAATAAATAAATAAATAACAATTTTGAAGTAAGTTTATATTTCATTTTGCATGTTAAGTTTTTTGTATATTTCAGAAAATTATTCAACTCATTTGAAGATTGCTTTATCCAATCAAAGAGAAATTTTCTTCAAATGGGCTGATCAATAGTTTTTTTTCAATATTATTGAAGTATTATTGACATATACAGTTGTCAGATATTTAAAGTATATATTGTAACAATTTGATATATGTGTACATGGTGAAAATTTCTTCCTGTAGATAACAGATCCATCACATCACCTCACATTTTATCAGATTTTGTTTTTGTTTTTGTTTTGTGTTTTTTGGGGGTCTTTTGGGAAGAAAACTTTAAGCAAATTTCACTTATACAAATACAGTGTTATCAACTATAGTTACAATATTATACATTGATCCAAAGATCTCATTCATTTTATAGCTGAAAGTTTGTACCTTTTTACCAAACTCTCCTTATTTCACCTCCTCCTAGTCCCTGGCATCCACAACCACTTTTTACGCTCTCTGTTTCTATGGGTTTGACTTTTTTTTTATTATTATTACATTTATAAATGGTACCATGTAGTACTTTGCTTTCTCTGTCTGGCTTATTTCACTTAGTGTAAGGCCCTCAAGGTCCATCCATGTTGTCGCATATGACAGGATTTCCTTCTTTTTCATGGCTGAATAATGTTCCATTATATACACTCCGCATTTTTTTATCCATTTATCCATAGATGGATACAGGTTTCCACATATTGGCTATTGTGAAAAGTGCTGCAGTTATCAGGCGGTAAAGATATCTCTTCAAGATCCTGATTTATTTCCTTTGGATATATACCTACAAGTGGGATTTCTGGATCACATGATAGTCCTATTTTTAATTTTTTGAGGAACATTCATACCATTTTCCATAGTGGCTGCACCATTTTATATTCTCACCAACAGTGTTCAAGGGTTCCCTTTTCTTTCCATCCTCATAAACATTTATTATCCCTTGCCTTTTTGATAATAGAAACTCTAACAGGTGTGAGGTGATATCTCATGTGACTTTGATTTGCATTTCTCTGATGATTAGTGATGTTGAAATTTTTATTTCCATGACTAGTAATAAGGATCTTTTCCCCCGTGTTTTCCTCTAGGATTTTTATGGTTTCAGGTCTTATGCATGGGGCCATTAGTTTTTTGGCATGCGTATTTCAGTTAATTCAAAGGTTTAATATTGTTAATGGGATTTAGAAGAAATCTCATGATGAAATGGAACATATCTTCATGTACTCTCCTAAGTATCCCTTCTGTAGTTGTAATTTTATGTAGTAGGACTGGAAGAAATAATGAGGAGGAAGAGAAAAGAAAGGAATTAAGGAAAGAAAGAAGGAAAGACGAGAATGACCAAAATCTTCACTAATTGTTATATACAAAAATCAAAATATCGTTACAGTGTTATTTATTATCTACATGCTAATTATTAATTTTCACTTCCTTTAAGTTCATTCTTCTAAAATTGGTCATTATTTCTTAAGGTTATAAAATGTGCTTCCTGAATGTTCCTGTATGTGAACTGATTTATAGGGAATTATGCTCTTGAGACAAACTATATCCTTTAATCATGATTTGTTGAATTACAAAAAGGTTGCATTATAAGCATTAATTTTAATGTTAAATACACACATATATAATTTTCATACTTCTATAAAAATATTAATCTCCAAGGTTTTTCATAGATCATTTGTTAAAGAAAGAAGATTAAACTGATTTTGGGAATAACCATGTTTGTCTGAGGGGTCATCTGGAACCATTGTAGTTAGGAATATAATGGACAAATTATCTTCTGTTATGTCCTCTTTTATGTCTTATATCCCTGATGAGTCTGATACAAATGAATCATAGGATATTCTCTGGATTCTGCATTTCTAGAGACCAGTTTGGTTCTTAAAAACATCAAAAAAGGTACTGACAGGAAGTAGATCTCCTTCCATCCATGAAGAAAGAAGGGTAATAAGAAAGGGAGATTATCATAGATTCAGTTAATACATACTGCACACACAACCATCATAAAAAATAAATGCAGATGAATTTGGAATAACACAGGCTATGTACTTGAATTCCTGCCTTCAGAGAAGAATCAGTTGCCAGAAGTCTTATCCTAAAAACTCTATATAGAATTTAAACTCTAAAATATATTTCTGACTATAATACATGAGTGAAATGTTAGAGAAACTTAATCTCCTTAACTAAAACTCCTAAAACAAAATAATTCTTCATTCCCCTTAATTACAAGAAATAAAACTTTCTGGGGCACCCGTGTGGTTCACTTGGTGGAGGGTCCAACTCTTCATTTCTGCTCAGCTCCTGATTTCACATTTCATGAGTTTGAGGCCTACATTGGGCTCTGTGCTGGTGGTGCAGATCTTGCTAGGGATTGTCTATCTCTCCCTGTCTCTCTCTGCCCCTCTCCTGTTTGTACTGTCTCCAAAATAAATAAACATTAAAAAAAAAAGAAATTAAGCTTTCCAATTTGTTACCACTGAACCTCAGTGTGGGTAACTTCATTTATTCTGCTAAATCACAAAGATATTCTACTACAAAAAAAATTGCATGCATATATATATATATGTATACATATATATGTATATATATATATACAAACATATGTACATGCATATACTAATGTTTGTATAGATGGATAGATAAGTAGATAGATAGATAGATAGACAGAATTTTGTCATGCCAGAGTTAAATGTACTCACCTTATCCCAATCTTAGCTCAGTTCCTTCCTCTATGCTGTGAAAAAATACTTGCTTATCATGTAATTTTACAGCAACTGGGGCCTTTTGTATTTTTACTCTAGAGGTCGAAGGTTTCATTAGAGATGCAAGTATACCTTCATTCATACACTACCTTTTTTCATTCCACTTCAGTTTTGACTTTGGTTTTTAATATCTAGTCCTTGGTGGCTTCGTAAAGCTAGTAAAAAAAAAAAAAAGAGAGATTAATGCATCATTAAAAGCACCAGTAAAATATTATCAGACAAAAATGTTAAATGTATTATAAAGATAAAAATAGTAAGGCAATACAAACATTCCAACACTTCATCCAAAAATTTGAAGAATTTTCAAGAAACTTACCACAGGAAAATGTAATAATGCCTAGACTATAGATGGCAGTAATGATAACAAAGGAAGGTATCTAAATTCTATACATGGCTTGTAATATACGTTCTCCAAAAGTCAGTTTACAATCAGTAGCAAAGCAGGCTATCAATAGCAAATAACATTGTCTATGAAGAGTCTTTCCTTAGAAACAGGAGTTTGTTTCAGAATAAGGAAGTATATTTCTCACAACATTAAAATAACCTACTATAACATGACTCACTTATATGGAACCAGTTGTTATCATGTATGTTCATAAAGGAATCATACCTGATCAATAGAACATGTTATTAATGTTTGTGAAGATGATCAGTTAACTAACAACCAGATCTGTCTTCTGAATCCATTTTTATGCCTTTGGATTAAAGAGTTCCCCAAAAGAGTAACACTCAATTCTAAATTCTGAATATTGAATAAAGCTGCAATTTGAAAACATTGAAAAATATTGAAAAATTTACTCCTTGATTGAGAAGGTTAAGATATGTTTTACTCATCTGTCACAGTCAGCCTTCTGTCCTTGGCTTTGTGAAAGATTAGGCATTTATTACACCTTTGTTTTTCCCATTATTCATCCATATTATAGTGATGGGAGGAGGAAAGACACATAAGATGGAGAGAAAATGCAAAAACTTTATCCAAAATGCATACTACATCCAATGTTCTACATACATGTATGTAAAGTCTCAAATGCTTTTCTAAGGTACAGAGTAGTATAAAGTGCATGGAATAAACTCAGGCCACATGGAATTCAAAACAGATTGGAAGAAGGAGCATCTCTCAATGTCCAGCTGGCAGTGTTACTCTCACATTGGGTTTCCCAAAAATAGAATATAGATACAGGTTTATCCAACCACTCTTATTATCACAAAGGACTCCCTGAAAAACCCACTGGATAATTTCTATATCAAAAATAAAAGATTGAGTTAAATAAGAAGCTATTTTTTGCAATATCCTGCCTTCCCACTACTACATTTGGAACTGCAGAACCTCTAAAAAAATGAAAAGTAAAAGAAATTAAAGAAGCTTAAATCTGGATAGATCAAATAAAATAAATGTAGTGAAATTAACTAAATTAAAGGCTTAACTAATTAAAAAAATAATTTCAGAGAAGTTAATTAATATCAATATTGAATTTGGTATTGATTATTGTTATTTATGATAATATGTTTTTAAATTATTTTAGTTTTTTATTTTTTATTAAAATTATTTTAATATATATTTATCTTCAAGAGAGAGAGAGAGCACAATTGGGAGAGGAGCAGAGAGAGAGGGAGACACAGAATTCAAAGCAGACTTCAGGATCTAAGCTGTCAGCACAGAGTGCGATATGGGGCTCTAACCCATGAACTGTAAGATCATGACTGAGCCAAAGTCAGACACTCAGCCTACCGAGCCACCCAGGCGTCCTTATTTTTTTTTTAATTTTAGGGAGAGTGAGTGTGAGAGTGGAGGAAAGAGGCAGAGGGAGAGAAAAAGAGAATCTTATGAGAGCAGTCTCCATGATCAGCACAGAGCCTGATGCAGGGCTTGATCCCATGATGGGGGATCCTGACCTGAGTCAAAATCAAGATTTGGATACTCCATCAACTGAGCTACCCAGGTTCCCCATATTATCTTTCTTAATGACAGGATTTCATATACTTCTAAGCAAATATGACACATGACAAAACTTGCAAGAATTATATTAAGCTATATTTGTGAGAGGGTCTGCTTTTCTTTACATATATAAGTATACTTGTGCCTTAGTAGGTATTAATCAATAATGAAGCAGACAAAAAAATTGTTTTCAGTAACCACTTAATAAAATTAATATGAACATTAATTTATTTATATGTTTTAATTCAGTGATTACCATATTATACTGAAGTCAGCACTGGAAAGATAATAACAAACAAGACAGGCACAGCTCCTGTTTTATAAGACACAAAGACCAGTATCTTTTTAAGGACAATGTTTATTGAAAAGCAGTAAGTAGGTGAACTTATGTATCTATTGAATATAATCATTTTGGGGTGGCTCAGTCAGTTAAGCGTCAGACTTCGGCTCAGGTCTTGATCTCACGGTTTGTGGCTTGGAGCCCCGCCTCAGGCTCTGTGCTGACAGCTTGGAGCCTGGAGCCTGCTTCGGATTCTGTGTCTCCCTCTCTGTCTGCCCCTCCCCCGCCCTCGCTCAAAAATAAAATAAAAACAGTAAAAAAAAAAGGAAAATAATCATTTTTGTTTGATTTACCATATGATTTACCATAAAAATGTACCTAAGAACTTAGAAATAAAGAGATAAAGACTGTCTTCTAAGCTAAAAGTTAATTCAGTATATTCTGGATTAGAAAAAAGATCAACAGTCATCTTGAAAATAATGGCTTCCAAACTTTCAAGACAAACCATAGCTTAGGTGACTATATTAACATATCAAGGAAATAATGTCATTCAAAAGGAGGTTATCAATCTTGGAAGAAAGGAAAAGAGAGACACTTAGAAAAACTTTAGCAGACCTCATGCAAACACTTTTCTGTTGCAAAGAGAGTGTGTTCTTAAACAATGGATGCTTTCTTAAAACCAGAATTAAGATGTAATAGTCTTAAAAAGCCTGTAACTTAATAGTGTGCATACCAAGCAAATCTCCAAATGTAATTTGCTTTCTAATGGGATCTACTTTCAAGGAAAGAAGTGGGTCACATTGATGAAAGTTTTATAGTTTGTGTGATGGTTTAAATTCTGGTTGTAAAAAGAGACATTGACATTCTGATTTTATACATCAGTCTCTGTGACTTTAGTGAATGTGAGTCTGACTCTGAAAACAGCCCTTGCTCAATATGCTGAAGCAATGAGGAGCCAAAATCTGAAAGCCTGAGAGCTGGATCATAACAAATGTATTAAGGTAATAAAATGCACTGTATCAAAATACATTACTTGGCTTTTCCAGGCCATAGTCCAATTTGATGGTGAATTGCTGGCCATACATGACATTATTACCCTGAATTTCTACATTTTCTAATGTTTTAGGTTTCTGGGTGAAAAACAGAACTACAACTAATAAGTATTAGGTGCTATTTTGAGATGTATACACCTAACTTACATCCCATGAGGTATATTACACAAATTTCAGGTTGTGGGCATTGAAACTTGACATTCACTTTAGCGTGCTAAGTAATATTTTATAAACAGCAGTGTATTGGAAGAAATGAACATGGGCAGAGACTATGGAAAGGTTATTTCAGGAAAGGAACTCTGAACAAACATGTTTTCATGGCACAGTATATCTTAGGACCTAGTGAACAGAATCATTCTAGTAAATCATCTCTAACAATTGTGTTTAACCACAAGTATTTGAGTTGGAAGCTAAACATAGGCCTTTATCAAAAACAAACAAACAAACAAACAAACAAAAAACACAGGCCTTTATCATCCCAAGTGAAGCCTTCTAAAATTCTTATCTCTTATATTTATTAGAGATATATTTCTCTTATATATATTTCTAAGAGATTTATTTCTCATTTAGATCTTTGCTTCTAAATTCTCTGATATGAAATTTTACTCTGGATATGATTCTCAAAGTAGGTGGCAGAGAGAAAATGTTTCCTAAATAGATATGATAATAATAATAATAATAATAATAATAAGCCTTCAGGGGGTGTCTGTTTTCAGTACTTCTTTCAAGCATCTGTTTTCTATTCTTAAATTTTTTTTCTAAATAATTTTCATTTACTTTTCTCTCTCTCTCTCTCTTTCTCTCTTTAATCTTCCTGATGGCATTACATTAGTCAAATTATCATGACAAGAATTTGTCCTCACAGTCTTAAATTGAAAATTCTGGAGACGCCTGGGTGGCTCAGGTCATGATCATGATCGCAAGGTTTGTGAGATCTAGCCCCACACTGGGCTCTAGAACCTGCTTCGGATTCTCTCTCTCCCTCTCTGTCTGCCACTCCCCCACTCACTCTCTCTCTCTTTATCAAAACAAATAAATAAACTAAGGAAAAAAAAGAAAAAGGAAATTCTAAAATAGAAAGAAAGAAATAAAATAGTTCTAAGAGGACTGTTGTCAGTGTTCATTTTATTGTTGTTTTAGCCACGACTGCACTGGCAAAGTGCTAACTGAACTAGAAATATCAAGCAGCTCTGTCCAAAGATTAGCTCCTTGATGGGGGCAAGGGTTGGGGAGAGGGCAGAGTAAAGAAGAACAGACGGCTCTAATTAAGTACAGATCCACTGGCTTTCTCCCAATGATTACCAGGAAGATTTTAAGGGCAGAAGGCTTTCGTTATATTCTTGGTCCACGGTAGTAGAAGTGGTGTTACAAGTAGTACTGTGTATTGATTGAGTGCAAAACGTGTTTTCCCACGCATTTTTATCAATGAATAAAACAAGACCATAAAATTTAGTTACTTTGGTAGAATGTGTTGGAAGCCGAGGATAATGAAAAAAAAATAAAAGTGTATCAACGTTTTTATGTACCCTTTCTATCCACTCAACTATTAATCATTAAACAGACTTTTAATGTGCACCTGTAACATTCATGAAGAACATAAATTTCAAAAAAGCTAAGACATGAGCGAACCACTGGCTAAAGCCATCACTCTAGCGAAATGATGAGACATTCCTAAAAGAGAACAAGGAGGTCTGGACAGTGTGTAGAATCTGAGGCTGTTCTGGCTCCCTCTACCAAGTGAGATGCTGCCTAGTATCTCCAGCCTTGCCTGTCAGCCTGTCAAACTGAAAATAAACCCTGGGCAGCTTATCTTTTATTCAGATTAATTAGCTACCGAGTGGCACAATGAGAATTAATTAGGAAAACACTGGTTAAGATAACGCACAATGCTATCACTGAGAGCTGCAAAGTCTTACAGTGTTGGACCAATAAAGCAAAACCTGTTTCCACATGTTCAGGGTAAGCCTGTGTTTGTGCTTTGGAGATAATTGCCAGAGGCACTAAGTCAAAGTCACTGATTGAATCCTGGTGATCTGGATTTCCAGTGAATAGTTTGAGTGTGTCTTCTAAACTGCCCCTAGGCACTTTACAAAACACATTAAGTTTTTATTGTTTTTTTTTTTTTTTTTTTTTTTTGGTAGGGGGGTATTTTCAGATAGTAATTTACTAAAAACAAAAACAAATTTAAAACCCCTAATTTCTGGGTAAATGCTTAATGACAATAAAAATATAGGACTTGAGATTAAAATCACTAAAAATGTGAGCCTTTAACACTATTTTTTTAAAAAAATATAATGCTATTTCTCCATAACCACTTTTAGAGCACATCATACCATAAAACTTTATGGATCCCTCACTATTTCAATGAAGACTACAATGATATATTTAGTTAGTGATTATTCATTTTCAATACCTGAAAATCATCTCTGAAAATCTCTATTAGATCTGAAGCTCTCACCTAATTCTGTTTGAACACAGCTCGATTTAACAGATTCTATTAAGTTTCCAGGATAATTATGGTTCCGAAAATATAACTACACACAGTAAAAGCAGCTATACATGGAGGAGCAGCTCTAAGCGGACTCCCCACAACAGAGCTTTAAAGAGCTTCCAGTGTTATTTTCCATAATAAGGCCCACTAGTTGGCAGAACCCCTGGAAGCTATGCAAACAGCAACACATCTGTTCTCTAAGAGGCAAAATGCTGTGTCTCAGTTGAGATGTTTATTCCCTTTACCAGCAACATTGTGAAAGAGCAAAGCCTGGAGCTGACTAGAAACATTTTCCTTTATGGGCTTGCATATCCTTATAGGAAAAGAAAATTGTGGCAGTGGCAAAGACAGTGAACCCTTGTGCTTAATTCATGACACTTAGAGAGCAGCCTCTATTTCATATTGGTAAAAACAAAGTGTATTCAACATTTTGTGTGTATGAAGTCATAAGACTAAAGACAAGTTGAAGTCCACAGCAGGAATGGAAAATTTTGAAGTTCATTAATTAGCTTGTTTAGACTATTGTTTCCACGACTAATTATCTGTTTAAATGAGAGGATCAGCCTTGAGTTTTAGTGCTTGTGAGCAAATGAAATGTTTTTGTGTTTCACAAGCACACTTGAATTTCACGTCTTGTTTTTAACCAAGGAACAAAGTTTAGACAAGAGTTTTGTGCAGTTATACCTCTTTTGAGATATGACTTAATCTGAAGGAATAAATAGTTTCCCTTTACAATAAAATTGGAAGCTCCCTTAGAAATGCCATCATTTCTACTTTACAAAGATCATCTCTATACGAAAAACTTTCAGATTCATATTTATAAGCTTACTGTACTCCTGAGCTCCGATACTCCATGTCCAACTCTTTCCTGAATATTTAGGTATTTTCCCATCTATTCAAAAGACAACAAGTTCAAATCCAAAATTCTTTTCTTCTGTATCCCCCAATTACTCTTCCTTTCTTCTTCCTGCCTTCGTTGCTTTTTGTTGCTGTTTTCAGAAGTACATATTATTTTAACAACACTGTTACTTTCAGTCATCCACATGTCCCCATTCAATATTATCCTTCTCCATTACTACCGGCCTACTTGGAAGCTTCTGTTTCTTCTACATACAAAGAGGAATCTTCTATATTGCTTTCCTGTACCAGCATCTGCCTTTCCAATCTGTTATGAAAAACACAGATTTCTAATTCCCTACCATGCAAAGCACAGAGACTTTAACTCGGTCATCAAGGCTCAGCCCCTGCAAAGAATCAGCATGAATTGTTGAATAAACACGAATGTGGAGCAATTCATTCCTAGTAGCCATCAGGGACTATGCTGTGCACCAGGATGTAATGGAAACTAAACTGAAGTCGCCTTTCTCCTTATCAAGCCTATACCCTACTGGGAAGCTAATCTTGCATTGGTGTTCTTGCTCCACTCATTCCTGGCTGGGTAACTGAACAAGTGACTTAACGCTCTGAATTGTTTTGTGTATAAAATGGTGATTAAGGAAAGGTGAGCACTTACCCTTATTGGGTTGATGTAAAAATTAAATGAGGCAATATTTGCTATGTGCTATGTTCCTGGTCCAGAGCATTCATTTTGAGGTTATTCAATGAAGGGAAGAACTTCTTTCCAGTCTCTCCAATTAGCTACATACCAGAATTAGCAACTTATTCCGCTTTGAAGAGTCATGCCAATGATTGTCTCAAGGCTTCCCCCAAAATCTCTAGTTTCATTTTCTCTGATTTCTACATCTCTACTTATGATGTGCCTTCCTTTATTATTTTAATTAACTTTAGCATAGTCATTGTTACTGTTACCATATTTCTTAACATTCCTTTCACCATAATTGCTATTGTCATTTTTAAAAGCCTTCCTGTGACCTAGGCCTTACATTTATTCAACCATCATTAAAGAAGACATATTATTCCCACTTTGCGGATGAGAAAACTAGAATTTGTTATTAAATGGGAGGGTATTAAGTAGCTTACTAGCTCATAGAGTGTCACTTAGCTAGTAAGTCATGAAATCAGGTTTCAAATCTACATCTGCTAGAGTCCAAAACCCATATTCTTAGCCTCTATGTTATGGATCTTGTCACAGACTACTATCTTGTAATGAACCTGTCTTGGGCAGCCTATTAGAAGATATATTTATTAAAGTATTATATTCCTTAATGCATTTATTAAAAGCATAGATTATACTTTTATATAACATCTCTGTATCATCCCCTGACCTAGGACCTGCCATATGATAAGTGTTGAATACATATTTACTGAATGAATAAATGTATGGCTGAAAGAATGAAGTTGCATTTGTAGAATAGAAAAATCAGGGAGAATGTGAAGAGAAAGGGGCTTTATCAGGGGTTTTTTTGTGTGTATATGTGTGCATCATCCTCTCTAAGCAGCATAGGCAAAAGTGAAATGGAGGGAAAAAGAACTACAGACCATGATGAAGATGATTAAAGAGAGTACAGAGCAGCTGTCAAAGCAAATATCAAGCAACATTAATAACTTTACAGCTCAACATGAGGCTGTCTCAAATATTTCCAGGAAAACAGGATCCTTGCTGTTGCACATAGTAAGTGAGACTAATAATCAAGTGCAGATTCAAAGAATATTTTTCATTGGATACCTTAAGCTGCAAAATTAAAAAAAAAAAAGACTCTTAAGCTAATGGAAAAATACATGACTCAGAGGAAAATATTATTGCATTCTTGGTATTTTAATCTGATGCAGAGTTGATAAGAAACAAGATCTGCAACATTCACCACCTATTATCTAAGTTGTTTGAATAGTCAGATAATATCGCCAAACTTCTGATGCTTATCCAAAAATAACCGTGTTGTGAGACTTACCAGTGAAATGCTTCAGTACTCCCAAGAATTGACTTTACAAGCATTTCAACCTGTCCAGTAGGTTTGAAAGATGATCTACATGGATCAAAGTGAAAACTTGAGATCAGATGCTACTATCTGTTCTAAACGTGAAATTATTTAAAAATAGTTTGTATTTTTAAGTGGCAATGGCTCTACATATAAGTCTCTTGTGTATTAATAACAGATTATCTGCATGATTTCTTGACTATAGTGTCCAGTAAGTCTCTTTATTTGCTCATTTACAGTTTTCCACTGAAATAAGTTTTTGTGGGTTTTGTGTTGTGACATTTGGGTGTCCCTGTATGGAAATAATGTGAGCAACAAAGGAAACAGGAGATTTGGTCTCATCTCAAGGGGTGACATTTACCATTTATAGGCATTAGGAATAAAAAAGCAAACAATTATGCTCTGATTTGGTGATGTAAAAAAATAAATATTATCATTGTTGTTTCAACTTTCATTGCCTTATTTGATTTTGGATAAAAAAGGTAAGAGAATAGCAAGGGGAAAAAAGAGGGATACAAAACGGGAAAGAACAAAAAAGGCTAAGCCAACTTGGAATAAAATGAAAGGTAGGTGGTATAAAGAGAGCTATTGTAGTACTGGACAGTGGCTCCTGTCATTCTACAAGTGGTAGAGTAGAATTTCAGGATGTGTACTTTTAATCTTTGCTTGAAATAGTCTTATTTATCTGGTTATTACTTACACTTCAAACCTCAACTTAAATGTTACCTTTTATGGATACTGGCCCTAACCAAACTTTCTAAAGGGATCTGCTTACAACCATCCAAAGTGATCATTACACAGTCAATAACTGGTCTCAGTCTTTCCCAGCAAAATATTTGTCTCATGAAGCTACTTACTTTCCTATTGTGTTCATTACTATATCCTTTGGGCCTGACACATAATAAGTGCTCAGTAAATTTTTATTGCATGAATAAATGAATGAATGAATTAGCATTCTACTTCTTATTTTTCAAAGGACTATGTCCATATATAACATTAAAAGGTCTTTGTTTTCTTGTTCTTGTTTTTTCTTTTCTCTTTTCTCTCACACATTGTGGAGGATATGCTTATGTAAGGACATGATCCTTATTTATTTAAAACAACTGCTTCCAAGAGTCCAAATGTCTCAGGACAGAATGGCATATCCATACCACTATAAGGAAGGGCTTTCAAGTTTTGATTGAATTTCTCTGTATAGCAGAGTTCTATATCAGTTGCACAACTGTCACACAACATAGTAACTTGACCTTGAATATACTATGTGGAATCCATTTGTTGATGCACCCCCTAAGACTTTGCTTTTATAATACTCAAGTTTATAAAGAAAAAAAATCATAAGTTTATAAAAAGTAGACTAACAGCATGCTCAAAGAGAAAGACCTAGATTAGGTAAAAGAATAATATCTCAGAATAACTCTAAATAAAACTAGTTTTGAAAACAGTAATCATACAAACAAATGGTAGAGCAAATTATACTTTTTTTTTTTTAATTTCTTCAAGAACAAGTAGTAAGAGACTGATGCTATAACTTAGAGGGTTTCTGAGATTGTCAAGCTTAGGGTTCCATACATTCTGTAGGAAAATAAAGCTTTCAAGTCTTTTGCTTGCTAGTCAGGACCAAAAGAGTCAAGGTGAACTGTGGCTTGCTCTCACTTGGCTGACATTTAAGGATGTGTATCTAAATTAAAATGGTAAACTGGAATTCCTAATGTAGGTAAAGACTTTTTTCTTATATCGATGGTATTTCTTTCAACTTAATAAAGAATATAGTAGGAAAAAAAGAGAATATGGTAAGAAATGGTTAATTAAATGGTTATTCAATTATCTTACTGTAGGTTTATAATAAAATGTTAAAATGCTAATCCCTGGATTCTTAGCTTCTAGAATGAGATTCCCACTAGAGACTGGTCTGCTAAATATTTGAAACTTCTATGTATGGCCTCCTAAGCAAGAATGAAGTGAAATGCTCACTTGGTTGGAGAACAAAAAGAGATGAATAAAGTGTATGTTTACTAAAAATAAAAATAATGGAATGAAAACACATTAATTGCTCTTCCTATTTTGGGGAGAATAGGAAGGATATTTTACACTTTATCAGTTAGTTTGGAATGAGGCGAACAAAAGTGTAGATCAGAAAGATATATAGTTTACATGTTTAGAATAATATTTCATCCCTGAATATAGTGGTACCTAATACCTTTATGGTATACTTTAGGTAAAGTGGATTAGTTGCAAGGAATAAGTGGATTTGGAAACAGTGTCTTATATCATAGAGCTTCTGTAAGACTATCCTAAAAGGGTGTTTATGCATTGACTTGAGAAAACCCAGAGATACAATGATGTCTTATATTATGTCTCCATTAGAGAAAATTATGCCAGTTTAGAATTCCACATATCTTTCTTTAGTCCCAGAATAAAACAAGAATTTAGAGAATATCCAAACTGACATTTGAAAACAAAAAACAAAAAACTTCCTTTTTACAACCTCTCTGTTATCAATGAGCACACTCTTACTGTTTTCATTAGTAGTCATAAAGATTGATGTTCCCCTTTCCTTCTCATCTCTTCCTCTTAAAATAGCAAAAGATGCAACATTAACTTTTGTGGATCATATTTGATTTACCTCTTTCCAGATACCAAAAATTTGGGGTATTTATTTTGTAAATCAATTAGAGCTACATGAAATCCTCTTCCTTCTGTTCACGTAGTGAGGGATGCCTAAAGCCACAAGATATGGGGATTATTAGGTATGCTTTTCTAAGGAGGAAGTAGTAAGACAAAAATGGCCTGCCTGAAGTTACAGTTTATAGATTGGAAAAAGGCACAGACAATTAAAAGATGGAGCTACTTAGGGCAAATTACTTGCAATCAAGCTGCAGCTAAATGAGCTTCTTGATGAGGAAGCCAAATTTATGTTGTTTCAAACCACGGAGAGACATTAAAGAAGTTGAAAGGTGAGCAAAATGTTAGTACAATTGGATCCAGATAGGTTGATAAGAGAAGTTATAGAGGCAATTTAAACAGTGTCTTCTGAAACGCACATACACAGGGGTGCGGGTGTGCACGTGCATACACACACAGAATCACACATGAAACGCCTCAAAATAGAAGACTGTATGATTATATACACTTTCAGCCTTCGTTTATGTCTTACATAGATGCCCCTTCTTATCATAAAAGCCCTGTGGCTTAAGAAGCTCAATCACAGAATGTAATCATTTTCCCCCAAATCTGCAATTTACCAGAGACATTTTAATTGAAAATGATGTATTGTTTAAACTCTAAACAACTGTGTTTTCACTTTGTTTCTCCCTGCCCTAAATTATCCCTTGGCAGCTCTTTGACTTGATTTTGAAAGAATATATTTGCTAATGAATTCAGAACTTAACGCAAAGCCCAAAAACCATGTGAAGGCTTCAAATGTGAAATATTACATTTCTTTCCTTGTTGCTAGATATAAATTTTTGCATTCAAGGCTGCATGCATCATTTTCACTGAAAGCAGGATATTGTCTACAGATATTTGTCTGAATGGAATGACTTTAAGGATTTTGTAATTTTGAAAAGGCATCAAGCTAGGCTATCCTTCATCCCATTTCTGTTGCATTGGAATTTTAGGCATAACAAGGTAGACAACAGAAAGGTATAATACAGATCTTTACTGGCAGTCCAAAAGTACAAGTATATATACAAAGAAATACTTTCCTGTTGACATTTTCCCTTACCTTGATTTCTTTATCTTTTCATGTATGAAGTTTTGCATGAACAGAATCTGAAAGAAAAAAAAAAGCAGTCCTTATCTGAAAAAGACTTAAAAAAAAACAACTTTCTCCTTCAAATGATCCCCTTTAGGAAGTAAAAACTCTAATATTCAAGAACTGAAAAGGACAATAAAGAAAATTCCCATATTTAGAGTAATAAATAAGAATGCAATTTTACTGCTAACATGGTTTTCATACAGTTGAAATGTAACATTGTCAGCCCTGCCCTCATTGAGGCTGCCATTGGAAAATAGTGCAGGAAAATGCCAAAAGGCCCACAGTTGTAGCAAAAGGGTGTTTTCTCCATCTGACATGGTCCAGCTACATCTCCCCTTTAACAAAAAGTGAAGAAATTAAGTAGGAAAAATTCTACAGCACGCTAGGGAAAGTTTGGCCCTGAAAATATATTTGTATGTTTTTTTTGTTTCTTCCCAGTGAATTATACATTTTCAGTGACATAACTTAAGCACTTTTGAAAGGCATCTCATTACATTGAACATTGGCCAAAAGAGTGTTTGGCCACTGAGGTCAGTCATATCACCTGAAAGTGTTGGGATTTCCAAATTCCTCCTGAATCAGCCTGGTAAGATCTTAAAGGAAATAGGAACCTAAATGTATAAAATAAAGCTCATTATTAACTGTCCTATTAACAGTTACCTGAGTGACCAAAAATGTGCATAATAGTGATTTTATCTTTAATTGTGAGACAAATGAGGTAGATCTGCATTTATTTATTTGTTTGTTTATTTATAATTTTCAAATTAGTTAACATACAATGTAGTCTTGGCTTCAGGAGTAGAATCCAGTGATTAATCTCTTAACACCCAGTACTTATCCCCCAAAATGCCCTCTTTAACACCTGTCACCCATTTAATACACCCCCCCCCAAACACCCCTTCCTCCAGCAACCCTGTTTGTTCTCTGTATGCTTTGCCTCTTTCTCTGTTCTTATCTTATTTTTCCTTCCCTTCCCTTATGTTCATCTCTTGAGTTTCTCAAATTCCACATATGAGTGAAATCATATATCTTTCTCGGACTTATTTTGCTTAGCGTAATACCCTCCGCTTCTATCCATGTTGTTGCAAATGGCAAGATTTCATTCCTTTTGATCACTGAGTAATATCCATTGTGTGTGTGTATATATATATATATGCATATACACATATACATACATATATATGTGTATATATGCACACTATATATATACAATATAGTGTATATTGTATAGTATATACACTAGTATATAGTATATACACTAGTATATAGTATATACACTAGTGTATATAGTGTATAGTGTATATACACACACTATATGTATACAATATATACAATATGCATACATATACACACAATACATTGTGGATATATATACCACCTCTTCTTTATCCATTCATCAATTGATGGATATTTGGGCTCTTTCCATAATTTGGCTATTGTTGATAGCATTGCCATAAACAATGGGGTGCATGTGCCCCTTCAAATTAGCATTTTTTATCCTTTGGATAAATCCCTAGTAGATCAATTGCTGAGTCATAAAGTAGTTCTATTTTTAATTTTTGGAGGAATCTCCACACTGTTTTCCAGAGTGGCTGCACCAGTTTGCATTCACACCAACAGTGCAAAAGTGTTCTCCTTTCTCCACATCCTTGCCAACATTTGTTGTTTCCTGAGTTGTTATTTTTAGCATTTCTGACAGGTGTGAGGTGATATTGTAGTTTTGATTTGTATTTCACTGATAATGAGCAATATTGAGCATCTTCTCACGTGTCTGTTAGCCATCTGGATGTCTTCTTTGGAAAAGTGTCTATTCTTGTCTTCTGCCCATTTCTTCACTGGGCTATTTGTTGAGTTTGGTAAGTTCTTTATAGTTTTTTGGATACTAACCCTTTATTTGATAGGTCATTTGAAAATATCTTCTCCCATTCCCTTGGTTGCCTGTTAGTTTTGTTGATTGTTTCCTTTTCTGTGCAGAAGATTTTTATCTTGATGAGGTCCCAATATTTCATTGATGATCTTATTTCCCTTGCTTCTGAAGACATATCTAGTAAAAAGTTCCTGCAGTTGAGGTCAAAGAGGTTGCTGCCTGTTTTCTCCTGCAAGATTTTGGTGGTTTTCTGTCTCACATTTAAGTCTTTCATCCATTTTGAATTATTTTTGTGTCTGTTGTAAAAAAGTGGTCCAGTTTCATTCTTCTGCATGTTGCTGTCCAGTTCTCCCAGCACCACTTGCTAAAGAGATTGTCATTTTTTCCATTCCAGATATTCTTTCCTGCTTTGTCAAAGATTTGTTGGCCATACATTTGTGGGTCCAATGCTGGGTTCTCTATTCTATTACATTTGTCTACGTGTCTATTTTTGTGCCAGTGCCATCCTGTCTTGATAATTACAACTTTGTAATACAGGTTAAAGTCCAGGATTGTGATGTCCAGTTTTGGTTTTCTTTTTCAACATTACTTTGGCTATTTAGGGTCTTTTCTGGTTCCTACAAATTTTAGAATTGTTTTCTTTACTTCTACGAAGAATTTTGGTGTTATTTTGATAGGGATTTCATTGAATGCATGGATTGCTTTGGATAGTATTGACAATATTTGTTCTTCTATCCATGAACATGGAATGTTTTTCCTTTTCTGTGTCTTCTTCCATTTCTTTCATAAGCTTTCTAACTTTTCAGCGTATAGCTCTTTTACCTCTTTGGTAAGGTTTATTCCTAAGTATTTTATGGTTTTTGGTGCAATTATAAATGGTTAGATTCCCTGATATCTCTTTCTGTTGCTTCATTGTTGGTTTACATAAATCCAACTGATTTCTATACATTGATTTTACATCCTGGGACTTTGTTCAATTCATGTATCCACTCTAGCAGTTTTTTAATGGAGACTTTCAGGTTTTCCATGTAAAGTATCATGTCATCTGTGAAGAGTGAAAGTTTGACTTATTTTTTGCCAATTTGGATGCCTTTAATTTCTGTTTGTTGTCTGATTGCTGAGTCTAGGACTTCCATTCCTATGTTGAACAACAGTGGTGAGAGTGGACATAACTGTTGCATCCCTGATCTTAGAGGCAAAGCTCTGTTTCTCCCCATTGAGGATGAGATTAGCTGTGGGCCTTTCATATATGACTTTTATAATGTTTAGGTATGTTCCTTCTATCCAGACTTTCTTGAGGGTGTTTATCAAAAAAGGATGCTGTATTTTGTCAAATGCTATTTCTGCATCTATTGACAGAATCATGTGGTTGTTATTCTTCCTTCTATTAATGTGGTGTATCATGTTGATTGATTTGTGCATATTGAACCAGCCCTGCAGCCCAGGAATGAATCCCACTTGATCTTAGTGAATAATTCTTTTATATATATATATATAAAATATATATATATATATATTTTTATATATAATAAAATAATTCTTTTAATATAATTTTAAATTTGATTTGCTAATATCTTGTTGAGAATTTTTGCATCCATGTACATCAGAGATATTGGCCTTTAATTCTTCTTTTTAGTGGGGTCTTTGTCTGGGTTTGAAATCAAGGTAAAGCTGGCATTATAGAATGAACTTGGAAGCTTTCCTTTCTATTCCTATTCCTATTTCCTTTCCTATTCTATTGTTTGGAATAATTTGAAAAGAATAGGTATTAACTCTGTTTTAAACATCTGGTAGAATTCCCCTGGGAAGCCATCTGGGCCAGGACTCTTATGTGTTGGGAGATTTTTGATAACCAAATCAATTTCTTTGCTGCTTATGGATCTGTTCAAATTTTCTATTTCTTCCCATTTGAGTTTTGGTAGTGTGTGGGTGTCTAGGAATTTGTCCATTCCTTCCAAATTGTCCAGTTTGTTGGCATATAATTTTTCATAGTATTGTCTGATAATTGTTTGTATTTCTGTGGTGTTGATTGTGATCTCTCCTTTTTCATTCATGATTTTATCTATTTGTGTCCTCTCTCTCTCTCTCTTTTTTTTTTTTTTTTTTTTGAGAAGTCTTGCTAGGGGTTTTTCAATTTTGTTTATTTTTTCAAAAAACCAGCTCTTAGGTTCATTGATCTTTTCTACTTTTCTTTTGGATTCTATATTTATTTCTGTTCTAATCTTTATTATTTATCTTCTTCTGCTGGCTTTGGGGTTTCTTTGCTGCTCTGCTTCTAGTTCCTTTAGGTGTGAGGTTAAGTTCTGTATTTGGGATTGTTTTTTGCTTCTTGAGATAGGCCTGGATTGCAATGTATTTTCTTCTTAAGATTGCCTTTGCTGCATCCCAAAGTGTTTGGACTGTTGTGTTTCCATTTTCATTTGCTTCCTTATATTTTTAATTTCTTCTTTAATTTCCTGGTTGACAATTTTTTCTTTAGTAGGATTTCGTTACCCTCCATGCATTTGGAGGCTTTCCAAATTTTTTCTTGTAGTTGATTTCAAGTTTAATAGCGTTGTAATCTGAAAATATGCATGGTATGATTTCAGTCTTTTTGTACCTGTTGTATCTGGTAAGTCCATTCTACCAATGTGTCATTCAAAGCCATAGTTTCCTTAGCAATTTTCTGCCTAGATGATCTGTCCATTGTTGTAAGTGGAGTATTAAACTCTCCTACAATTATGGTATTATTATCCAAAAGTTTGTTTATGTTTGTGATTAATTGGCTTATAAACTTGGATGTTTCCATGTCAGGGGCATAAAATTCTTCTTGATGGATAGAACCCTTAATTATGATATAATGCCCTTATTCATTTCTTGTTACAGTCTTTGTTTTAAAATCTAGTTTGTCTGATATAAATATGGCTATTCTAGCTTTCTTTTAACGTCCATTAGCATGATAAATGGTTCTCCATCCCCTCACATACAATCTGGATGTGTCCTCTGGTCTAAAATGGGTCTCTTGTAAGCAGCATATAGACGGATCTTGTGGTTTTTGTTTTTTTTTTTTTTAATCCATTCTGTTACCCTGTGTCTTTTGATTGGGGCATTTAGTCCATTTATATTCATAAAGATGATTGAAAGATATTAATTTAGTGCCATTGTGTTATCTGTAGATTTCATGTTTGTTATAATGTCTCTGGTCCTTTGTAGTCTTTGCTGCTTTGCACTGACAGAGTCCCCCTTAGGATGTCCTGCAGGGCTGGTTTAGTGATAAAACTTTAGTTTTTGTTTGACAAAGTCTTTATCTCTCCATTTTGAATGACAGGCTTGCTGGATAAAGGATTCTTGGCTGCATATTTTTCATATTCAGCACATTGAATATTTCCTGTCACTCCCTTCTGGCTTGCCAAGTTTCAGTGAACAAGTCTGCTACTAACCTTATGCATCTACCCTTGTAGGTTAAGTCCCATTTGTCCATGGCTGCTTTCTTCAGAATTCTCCCTTTATCTTTGTATTTTGCCACTTTCACTATGATATGCCATGGTGTTGACCTGCTTTTGGTGATTTTAAAGAGATTTCCCTTTAAAGAGAATGGACTTGGATGTCTGCTTCCTTCCCCAGATTAAGGAAGTTCTCAGCTATAATTTGTTCAACCTTCTGCCCCTTTCTCTCTTTCTTCTTCTGGAACTCTTGGGATACAGATACTGTTTCATTTCATGGAATCACTTAGTTCTCTAATTCTCTCTTGTGATCTAGCAGTTTCCTTTCCCTCTTTTTTTTCAGCTTTATTATTTTCCATACTTTTACCTTCTATTTCACCTATTCTCTCCTCTGCTTCTTTCATCCTTGCTGCCACTGTATCTAGTTTATTTTGCATCTAGTTATAGAATTTTTTGCATCTAGTTATAGAATTTTTTAATTCATCCTGCCTACTTCTTGGGTCTTTGATCTGTAGCAAGAAATTCTCTGGTGCCTTCTATGCTTTTTTCATGCTCAGCTATTAGTCTTACGACTGTTATTCTAAATTCTTATTCAGATATATTGTTTATATCAGTTTTGATCAATTCTCTGGCTGTTATTTCTTCTGGAACTTTCTTTTAGGGAGAATTTCTCATTTTTTTTTTCATTTTGGCTAAGCTTCTGTCTTTCGTGTGTTTTAAATGCTTGCTGTGTGTCCTGCACCTGAGAGTATTACTATATTAAAAAAGCGGCCATACAATCTCCAGGGCCTGACATTCAGGAAGAGTTTTCCATGTATGTTGCATGTACTCTGTTGTTGTGTTTTTGCTGGTTTATCGCCCTGGTCAGTCCTCTGCAGAGCTCCTCCTTGCTTGTAGTGGTGGAATGTTTGGACCTTAAATTAGATGTACTTTGACTTGTTTGTTGAAGTAATCCTGGGGGAAAAAAAAGGAAAAATGGAGAGTGTGCTGATCCCATAAAAAGAGAAAAATAAAAGGGGGAAAGAACACCAAACAGAGAATCAAAGAGTTAGTTATAAGGCTAAATCCAGAGAATGAGAGTGGAAAATAAAGAAGAAAATGAAAAAGTAGAAAAAGAATAGAACAAAAATGCTTAATCAAACAAATGAATAAACATATGTATATATCCATATATTTATAAATATATATTTATATATTTACATTTTATATATAAGAACTGACCAAAAACAAATCAGAAACTATGAGCCCAATTGCAAAAGAAAAAAAGAAGGAAGAAAGAACAATAAAATAAAATGGAATACAATAAAAAAAAATGAAACAAAACAAAGCAAAACAAACAGTTATCTGTTGGTGCTTGGGACGAGTGGCTGTGCTGGCCTAGAGTAGAGGCCATCTGGTTTGCTCAGTGTCAGTCTTCTCCAGTAAATAAGCAGTTACCAGGCATGGAAGGGCAGGGTTTGGTGTAAGCGGGTCCCACCTCAACTGAGTGCTACTATGTTGTTTTCTGAGGTTTCACTGTATTGGTGTTGGGAAGAAAAATGGCAACACCCCAAATCTGCTGTTTAGGCAGCCCTCACAGAATAGTGAGGGAGGTCAGCTTGCCCTGCTCCACAGTTCTCCCGCAACTTCTAGGTGCTTGGCTGGGATACAAAACTCGACGTATTAAAGGACCCCTGCAAACCCTGTCCAAGAGTAGTAGTGCCACTCAGCTCTGCTGATAAAAGGCCTTTGGCTGGTGTTTGCAGGGCCTTTGTCCTTGGGGAGGCAATAAGCTTTCTCCCCAAAGTGCTCCAGGAAGGGGACTGTTGTCTCCCAGTGTGCCCCTGAGATCACTACACCAAGTTATGCATTCTGGGGTCAGCTCCCTCCTCCCCAGAAGCCAGCTCCCTCCTCCTCAGAAGCATGGCCAGGGCTTCCAGCTCCATTCTGGAGAAAGCCAATCACTTCTGAAACCTCCAAGTTTCAGCTCCTAAGGGTCTATCCTACCAAGCTGTCTTCCTGTGTAGACAACTGTGGTTTATCCTTCTGCCACTCTGAAGATCGATTTTTCAATGTTCCAATTGATCTGACCTCAATACAGCTGTGTTTGAGGGACAAAGAAAATCCAGGTCCCCCTACTTCTTTGCCATCTTAAGTCCGAAAGCTCTAGATCTGCTTTTAATGAATATTGAGAAGGACCTGACCAAGTACCCCTCAAGTCTGAGGCAGCTAAATACCCAACACAAGCAAATCTTAGTACAACCATGGAAATGGAATTCAATTGACCTGGATTCCACACTGGCCACCATAATTATCTAGTGGAAAGCTGTGGAGAATAGTCTACCCTTCTGAAAAAGGCTTCTTCACCTACAAAGTGAAAGGGTTGAACTAAGTAATCACTAAGAGTGTTAAAACTGTAATTCTAAAAATAATTCCATAACCCCAGTTTATTGCAGCCTTGTTAATTTGGTTAAAGGAAAAAAAAAACCTCATAAAAAGTGAAAATCTTTGCATCTTTATGTGGAACAGGGGCCCATATTTACTTCAGGAATATTTGGCTCAGTGACTAGTCTCTGAGGTCCTGTGTTACAGGCTTTAAACAAGATAATCTCATAGCAATTTGATAAATTGCCTGTCTTCTACACTTAAAGCCTTTAGAAGTTATGGTAAATTACTTATTTCACCCAAGTGTGTATTACATTATGTCAAAATGCGTCTATACTTGTCCCTCCATAGTGCTGCAATAACGGCTTGCTTAGGGAAATGCCCATGCCTTTTAACTTATGTCTCATAGTACACAATAAAACACCCATCACATTTTCATTGGCCTTATTTCTTACTACTGTTCTCCTTGGTTCCTCCTTGGTTCATGCCCAATCATGCATAACTCTTTTCACTTCTTTTGGTTTCTTAATTAGTGATTTCTACCTGAGATTATGTTATTTGTTCTGTTTTGAAAATTGTGTTTTGTTTTGAATGATATACTTCCCTTTTAATCCCACAACTCCAACATATACACCCTTCACCTTGTGAATTCTTCCTCATCCTTCAGGACTCAACTTTACCATCTCTTAGATCTCCTTGAACAAATCTTCTTAATAATTCTCCTTTGTAACAAATAACTGATTTTTAATTATCTAATTGATTACATATATCACTTACCTATTCTTTTGTAATAATCAATCACAGAATGTATTGGCTTCAAAATAAACAACAACAACAACAACAACAACAAAATATATTATTGCTCTCATTCTATATGTTGGTTGTGTATTTAATGTCCTGGTGTCTCCCAGACTCACTCACCTACACAGACAAAAATGGCTTTAATCATGTATCTGGAAGTTGGTGCTGACTGATAACCTCTCTTTCTCCAATACATTAAACTGGCTTTCCTACATCATGGCTGTCTCTGGACAGGATTATAAGAGTGCAAGAACAGAAAGTATAAGGCATCTCAAGATCTAGGATCCGGAATTCACACACTAAACTTGTGCTTCACTCTCTTAGCCAAAGCAACTTACAAGGCCAACCCCCATTAAAGATGGTGGAGGGACAGATTTCACTTTTTGTTGGAAGGAACAAAAATATCATACTGTGTAGGGCATGGGCACAAAAAGGCATGATTCATTGGGGGTCATTTTATAACTCTGCAACATTATGTAAAACTATTCATTTAATTTCTTTTTTCCTCACTAGAGGAAACACATATATATCAGTATGTGTGGACAGAGACCATGATTTTTTTATTGAGGGGTAATTGACATACGTTATATTATTAGTTTCAGGTTGATTCAACATTGTATGCATTGTGAAGTGATCACCACAATAAGTCATTATCATCTGTTACCACACAAAGTTAATAAATATTATTGACTATATTCCCCATGACTTATTTATTTTATAACTAGAGTTATAAGTTTGCACTGCTTCATCCCTTTCATCCATTTCACCCCACTCTTCCAACCTCCTTCACTTCTAGCAACCACTGATCTGTTCTCCGTATTTATAAATCTGGGTTTTGTTTTGTTTTGTTTTCAAATTCCACATATAAGTGAAACCATGCAGTATTTGTCTTTCTCTGACTTATTTCATTTAGCAAGGTTTCAACTTTGTTTCAACCTCAAGGTTCATCCATGTTTTCATGTTGTTTAAAATGACAAAATTTTATTCTTTTTTTTTTTTTTTTGTGCCTAACAGTACACTGTCTCGTGTGTGTGTGTGTGTGTGTGTGTGTGTGTGTGTGTGAAATCTTTTCTATCCATTTATCCATTGATGGACACAGGTTGTTTCCATATCTTGGCTATTGTTAATAAATGCGATAATAAACATACAAGTGCATATTTTAGAATTAGTGTTTTTGTTTTCTTCAAATACATACCCAGAAGAGAAATTTCTGGATCTTATTGTTCCATTTAATTTTTGAAGAACCTCTATACTGTTTTCTATTTAGGCTGTACCAACTTACATTCTCACCAATAGTTCACAGAAATTCCTTTTTGTCCACATCCTCACCAACACTTGTTATTTCTTGTTTGTTTGATAACTGCCATTCTGACAGGTAAAAGGTGATATTTCATTTTGGTTTTGATTTGCATTTCCTTAATGATTACTGATGTTGAGCATATTTTCATGTGCCTGTTGGCCATCTATATGTCTTATTTGGAAAAATGTCTGTTTAGGTCCTCTGTCATTTTTTAATTGAATTGTTGTTGTTTTTTTCTCATTGAGTTGTATGAGTTCTTTATATATTTTGTATATTAATCTTTTATCAGGTTTATGATCTGCAAATATATTCTCCCACCAAAAGATTGACTTTTTGTTTTGTTGATGGTTTCCTTCACTCTGTAGAAGCTTGTTATGTAGTCTCATTTGTTTATTTTTGCTCATATTTCCCTTGCCTTTACCCCCCAAGAAAACAATGCCAAGACTGTCAAGCTTACTGCCTATGTTTTCTTCTAAGAGTTTTACAGTTCAAGTCTTTAATCTATTTTGAGTTAATTTCTGTACATTGTATAAGATAACAGGACTGTGAATTTTTAAGTCTCTGCCACATTGCTAACATTTAATATAGTCTTTTGCATGTTCTAGGCATCTATAAATATCCTATGAATGAATAATTAAATGAATGACTCAGTGAATGAATGGCAAATTAATGAAAAATAAGAAATATTTCACAAACTTCTGCCTATGAGGATGGAGTCTAATCCATAGAAAGAGAGTTATTTCTCTTCTCGGCCCCAGGAAAGTAGAAACCCCACAAACAGGGCTATCAGAGTTTACTTACATTTTGTTGAGTATCAGGTACTGCCTTAGTTTTCTATTGCTGCTGTAACAAAATGTAATTTATTAAATTAAGTTTATTAAATTTATTAAATTAAATTAATGCAACATAAATTTGTGAGCTCACAGTCTGCCAGTCCTAAGTATTGCATGGCTCAAGTGGGTACTCTGCTCAGATTTTCACAAGGCAGAAATCAAAATTATCATCTGGCTGGGCTTTTATCTGTAGGAACTGGTAAAGAATCAACTTCTAGAACCTGTAAAATTGAATAGAATCCAATTCCTTGCCATTGGAGAACTAAGTCCCCATTTCTTCCTGGTTGGTGGCTGGGAGTCACCGTCAGCCTCTCCAGGTTATACACATTCCTTGTCACACATCCCCTCCATCTTCAAGCAAATGACATTCATAGCATCTTTCTCATGTTCAAATCTCTCTGACTTCTTCTGTCCTCAACTGTCAGACTGTCTACTTTTAAGCATTCATGTAATTACATGGGGCCTACTTGGATAATCCACGCTAATCTCATTATTTTAAAGTCAATTGGTTATTAACCCTAATTACATGTGCAAAGATATTTTTGCCATGTAATATAATATACTCACAGGTGTGGCACAAGGGGGAAAAGGTCAGGAGGCCAAAATTCTGTCTATCACAGATACTAAACAGCAATAAACTTTGAGTTCCAGGAGGCAAAAAGATGATATAGGGGATGAATTTAAGAAAGGATGATTTCAGAACTCCAAGTCATTCATGTTGTTTCTCCCCGACAATCAAGTACCATTTCATATATCCACTCTAATCTACTTACTTATTGATCCCATGATCTCTGAAGATATTTGTGACACTCCGTTAATTTAACCTAAGGTTTTGTCTCTGATGAGGAGATCTGTATTCGAGCACACACAAAACAAGTTGTGATATGAAAAGACAAAACAGATCCATTGCTGATGGAATTTGGATTACAGAGTATTGGGAGCTGACTTGTACCCCTTAAAATTCATATGTTGAAACTCTAAACCCAAGTACCTCAGAATGAGACTGTATTTCCAGATAGAGTCTTTAAAGAGGGGATTAAATTAAAATGAGGCCCTTACCTCATGAACCTTTATCCAATCTGACTGGGGTTCTTATAAAAAGAGGAAATTGGACATGCAGAGAGACATCAAAGATGTGAATGCATAAAGGAAAGACCTTGTGAAGACACATGAGAAGGTGGCTATCTGCAAGACAAGGAGAGAGGCCTCAGAAGAAATCAAATCTGCTGATACCTTGTCAAGACAAGGACTTCTACTATTCAGAATTGTGAGAAAATAAATTTCTGCTATTTAAGACACCCAACCTCTTGTATTTTGTTATGGCAACCCTAGCAAGGTAATGCATAAGTGAAGGATATTAAACGTGGACATCTTATGAATGGACAGTGGTAAAAATTTATCAGAAAGTTTTATCTACAATTAGACCTTTTTAAAAAAGAATTTAAAGACTTGGAAGAAGATTCAGATTGAGTAGTCATCACTTCATTTTTTTAAATTTCCCAGTGTCAGAAAAAGGAAAGCTAGATGATTAGACAATTATGTGATATAATAATTATAATAGCTGAGAAAAGTGAAAGACTACTGTTGCTGCTTATTCACATACCATTGTTCATAATGATAAAATGATGGGACTTTTATTAACAAAACTATAGAGAAATGCTACATGTGACATTGTTTATCTGTTTTTAAAGCAATATATTTTATTGTAAGCCTCTAATTGGAAATACATTTGTGCTTAAGATTCATTCATTCATTCATCCATTCATTCAGCTAATATGTTTTAAGTACCTACTTATTGTGCCCTGCACATGTTTAGACAACATTGTTAAGTAGTATAGATTAAAGCCTTGATGCCTTCATGTTCAGGAAGATGGAAATAAGCAAAAAAAAAAAAACAAAAACAAAAACAAAAAAAAAAACCAAACACCAAAAACAGGGGCTCTGACATTGTTAGTAATGATGAAGATAAAACACAATACAGAGAGTAAATATGGGAGTTATTTTTTATACGGTGGCCAAGGAGGGACTCTGTGGTGGTAATGCCTAAGCACAAACTTTAACAAAGTAAAGAAACAAGTGATTCAAAGATCTGGGGAGTCAATTTTTCAGATGCAGGGACCAGCAAGTGTCAGAGCCTTAAGCCAGAAACATTCTAGACTTGTGCAAGAAAAATAGCAAATAATGGTTGCTTCAGAAGGTAGGGGGTAGAAATTGTACATGAAATTGGAGAGAATCTCAGAGACCGTTTCATGTAGGGCCATGCAGACTTTACCAAGGATTTTGGATTTTCTGCTTATTATCACAGGAGGCCATTGGAAGGTTAAAAGCATGGGAGTAGCATGATTTGACCTGTGTTTTAAAAGGATTTCTCTGGATACTAGTTTAGAATATATTGTAAAGGAAAAGATGGTTTAGAGTAAAGTAGTGGCAGTGGTTGGGCTTGGGATTTATTTTAAGTTAGAGCTACACTTAAAGAAATCAACTAGTCTCACTGGGTATGAGAAAAGGTAGAGATCAAGGCTGTCACTATGTTTAGCCTGGGCAACTGGTGACTAGCAATGGCATTTTATGAAATAGGAATCAATAAAAGGAAATAAATTTGAGAAGAAAAATTAAGAGTCTTGTTTTGGTAATGTTAAAGTTTGAGAAAACTGTAAGATATTTAACTATTGATAAATTGGCAGTTCAAAATAGTCTGGCATCCAGAGAAGTGATTTGGACGTTAATAAAAATGAAGAGATGAAGTTTAAGGATAAAATTCCAAGGAACTCCAAACTTGGAGAAATTTACAATAAACTTGAAGTTTTTTTAATTTACTATTGTCCATGTTTTTGTTGTTGGTGGTGTATTTCTCACATGAAATATGTTATGTGTCACTTTGGAACAGAATATTTTCATCTTCCATTTATTTAAGCCACTCTTGCTCTCTAAAATATAGTATTTCCCTAAGAAAAGTTGGGTGGATCTGAGGGAGACCATGAAATTTTTGCATGCATTATTATTTTTTTAATGTTTTTATTTATTTATTTTTGAAAGAGATAGAAAGAGAACTCAAGCAGGGGAGGAACAGAGAGAGAGGGAGACAGAGGATTTGAAGTGGGCTCTGTGTTGACAGCAGAAACCCAATGAAGGGCTTAAACTCATGAGCCATGAGATAATGACCTGAACTGAGGTCAGACACTTAACCGACTGAGCCACCCAGTCTCCTCTGCCTGCATTATTTTGTTTTATTTTATTTTATTTTATTTTATTTTATTTTATTTTATTTTATTTTATTTTCTTTTCTTTTCTTATTTTATTTTATTTTTTTGACATTTTAAAATTCATTTTTTTAATGGTTTAAATATAATTTATTGTCAAGTTAGCTAACATAGAGTGTATACAGTGTGTGCTCTTGGCTTCAGAATCAGATTCCCATGATTCATCACTTACATATAACACCCAGTGCTCATCCCAACAAATGCCTTCCTCAATGCCTATCACACATTTTCCCCTCCCTTTATCCTCCTTACAGTGCAAGAGGGGTCCTGTTTCTCCGCATCCCCACCAACATTTGTTGTTTCCTTAGTTGTTTATTTTAGCCACTCTGACCAGTGTGAGCTGGTATCTCAAAGAGGTTTTGATTTGTATTTTTCCCTGATGATGAGCGATATTGAGCATCTTTTCATGTGTCTGTGCCATCTGGATGTCTTTGGAAACGTGTCTATTCTTGTCTTCTGCCCATTTCTTCACTGGGTTATTTGTTGAGTTTGGTAAGTTCTTTATAAATTTTGGATACTAATGCTTTATCTGATATGTCATTTGCAAATATCTTCTCTCATTCCCTTGGTTGCCTTTTAGTTTTGTTTATTGTTTCCTTTTCTGTGCAGATTTCTGTCTTGATGAGGTCCCAATATTCCATTTTCGCTTTTATTTCCCTGGACTCTGGAGACATGTCAAATAAGAAGTTGCTGCGTTTGAGGTCAAAGAGGTTGTTGCCTGTTTTCTCCTGTAAGATTTTGATGGTTTTCTGTCTCATATTTAGGTCTTTTATCCATGTTGAGTTTATTTTTGTGTATGGTGTCAGAAAGTGGTCCAGTTTCATTCTTGTGCATGTTGCTGTCCAGTTTTCTCAGCACCATTTGCTAAAGAGACTTTTTTCTTCCTCTGAATACTCTTTCTTACTTCATTAGGATTAGTTGGCCATACACTTGTGGATCCAATTCTGGGTTCTCTATTATATTCACACTTCCACTGTGGGCCCTTTGTCTGTTTCCTGAAGCCCCACCACATTGGTGATGGGGAAGAAAATGGCGACACCCTACTCTCTCCTCCCTGTACCAGTGTCCAAAACCACAGTGTTCAGGCAGTTCTCACAGAGCCGCCCAGGTGAGTGGACCAGTTTGTCTTGCTCCACATGCTCCCGTGTCTCCTAGGCCCTTGGGCTGGGATTCAAACTCTGATGTCTTAAAGGATCTGGCTCTGTGGGGCCCTGGTTCTGGTGTAGCACCAGACAAAGGGCTTCTGGCTGGTTCCTGCAAGATGTTTTGTCTTAAAGCATGAAATATCGTCTTCCCACAGTACTCAAGGGAGGAGGCTACTTTCTTGAAGGTCATCCCGAGAGTGCTACCAAGCCTGGAGATGGCACCCCACCCACAAGGCACGCAGACTGGCAGTGGCACAAGTGTTCACAAGGTGGCCGGCTCAGTCCAGAGAAAGTTATGCAACCCTGGATCATCACTCTTAAGGCTGTTTGCAAGGTAGAAACTTGCTTTCACCTTTTTTCCATTCCCAGGTCCGTGGTCTGGAAAGGTTTTTCTCTTGTCCAAATACAATCCCACACTTCCACAGCCTCTCTTCTCTTCCTCTTGTCTCTCCACTGAAGGGGTTCCCCCACTCTGTGCGTCCACTGCCTGTTTTATCTCTCCCAATTTGCAAACACACACCTTTGTCTCACTAAGCTGTCTCCATGGGCCCTGGAGATGTTTCTGTCCTGTATGCATTATTTTAAAGAGGAGCATTTATAGTTTTCTTTGGTAGTCTTATCAACTCTAGGATCACGATAATTTTGTCCATTGAAGAAACAAGATTATTTAATGCAATATCACCAAATCCCTAAAATGAATTTTTTGTATTTCGCAAGAGTGCTTAATCATTAACAGTAAATCGCACACATCAAATTCTACTCTCAACACATTTTACCCTGATATAATTGAATAGGTACCTAATACAAACAGCGAAAACAGCGTATTCTTTCTTATTTTGAGGGAAAGCAGAAAAAAGAAAAATAACTGTTTGAAGAAAATAATTTTAATATTTAAATACATCTTCTTACTTGATTTGATTCATTACATATTGAATACATTTGATAAGGAAACAAACACATATTTTTCTCCTTTAAAGGAGGTTATGCAATACCTAAGAAAACTGTTGTGGATTGAAAGTGAAAGACAAGAGCAAAAAAAGACAATAAAATGTATCTTTAAAAGAAGGAGTAGGAGTTGGAAAATGTAAAAAAGTGGGTGGTGAAGATATCTTATTGCTGAAAAAAGTTTTAGAATAATATAAAAAAATACAATAAAGCCGCCAGTGTATTAGCATAAGAGAAAACATATTTCAAATTTGATTTAAAAAGTGGTCTTTCTTAAAACATGAAGGAGGGAGCTGAATTTTTTATACTCATTATGTTCTTACTGTTTATTTTATTCTTCAAAGCTCTGAAAGAAGGTCAAAGTCACCTCTCTGAGGTTGCCCTCCAACATAGTCACTGATTTTCTAAGTGAAATTTTATAACTTAATTTCACTTACTCCAAGTTGAGATTTTTGGAAAAAGGGAGGGGATTTTTAAACTCATTATTAGCATTTATTAAGATACTTTGGACATGAACAATGTCTCATAGTCCATAATAATTAAAGTTGACAGTAAATGTATTTGTGTTCCGACTAAAAGATGTAAATTTACTTCAAGTTTCTTTCACAACCCCATTAAATTTAGATATTTACGAAATGATCTAAGTGTTATATCATTATGTTAAAGTAGGCCAAGGACACTTATTTTATAACTTCAAAGAATAGACACCACGTAACCATAATTTTGGAGGTGAGTGCATTTCTTTAGTGTGAAAATTTCCTTTACATTTGATTGTTTTTTTTAATGTTACCCAGAGCAATTACTTCCAAATTATGAATTAAAACTAACTCTATTTCAAATCTAATTCAGGACACATTCAAACTTTCTAAAACCAAAATCAATAGAAAATTCTAAATTTTTTATTATTTCATAAAATTTTTATTTCATCAAATACACAAAAGGAAAAGGAAGCTTTTTGTCTATCAAGAAATAAGGTTTTATTATGACATAGGATTGCAAAAGTGCATGGCAGAAAGATGTAAAATAAAGGGTATTTCACCAACCCTAAAATGGAGTTATAAATGTTTGGGGGCTCCATTTTACTAATTTTTTAAAAAATAAGTCCAGTTGCACATCTATATTTTAAAAAGAAGAATTAGAGTATATTTCCAACAATATCAATGACCAAGTTTCTGTTTAAAAGACAAGTTTATCTTATTTGGGGACTCTAGGCTTAGCTGCCATATTGGAGGCTGCCAGTAGGTGGCAATGTAATTTATGAGACATTACAAGAAAGAAAGCTGTGTGAAAAAAAAACATCTCTTTAAGAAATGCAATTTATTCTTGGTCAGAGAACCAAGGCCAAATACAAGTGTTTGTTTGAAGATTTTCTTGGGAAAATCTTATGTTACCTTCTATAATTGTTTTCCACCTAGATGAAACAGACTAAAATTTGTGAGCAGATGAAAAGAACATTCTGAAAAGTATATGAATCTGCCAGCTCAGATATTTTAAAGAAATACCTGCAATTAAGTACACTTAATTGGCTTGATTTATTTCTCTAATTGAATTGATAAATCAATTGATAAATAGACTTTGCATAGAATCAACCAACAGCTAGCACTATATCCCTCTGGTAGACCATAGAAATTGCTCTTGACCTTTACCCTTTAAGGTGAAAAGCCAATAACTTCATAACTCTCTTGCTCTGACAGGCTAGTTGTTAATTAACAATATTCTATATGGTTTAGTATATTTGTTTTTGCTAGAATAAATAACCACACTGACTTCCATGTAATCTGTTATTTAGAAGTTGTAGTTAATGGTGTTCTCTGACTCCAGCTCTAAAAATGGTTTGCTGTTGTTCTTGTTTAGTAAATTGGACCAAAACTCCAGTACTAAGTCATACTCTTTTCATTTATACCACCATTTTTCTTTACCCTAGCAAACTATAGCTTTTCCAAAGCAGATTTATGTAGAAAAAGAACAGATAGGAAACAAAATCTTAGGCCAGCGCTTAGACCAGCTCTGCCTTTTGTTAGTTCCATCACCTGGGTCAAGTCATTTAATCTTTCAGAACCCTACATACCTAGTCTGGAAAATGAAAGGATTGTTGTAAATAATCTCTAAGGCCTCTTGCAGTTCTGCAACATTCTGATTCTTTGTATAGGATTTCAAAGTGAGTCATCAACTTTATATTTCCTGTATTTTCTTTTCTTAATCTGTTCTAAGAATTGAATTGGTGATATATAGCTTCACAAGAATAAATTGGTAAACCATTATTTGAGCAAATCACTTGGAAGAGTTCTCAAAATTGTTATTAAAAATATTTCAACTATTATAAATGTCAAATGGTTAGTTACAGATAAGAAATATTTTTTTGTACTGCCAATCTCGTTACTAAGAAAAGTAATCATAATTTTGCAACTTAAATACTTCAATATGGGCACTTATGGTTCACATGAATATTGTGTATTATTTTACCTTACATTCTTTTTCCTCCCATAAGTTTTATTCCTGATCCTTATATAGACTAGCTGCTCCACCTAAACCATTAATGAGGTTTATTTTTATTTAATTTACTAAATGCTACAACTCCTAGCTCCAACTTTCTATGTGTAAGGTGAATAAGAAATTATCTTGAAATTAGCATCGCTATCCTTGAAAAAGCAGTTGACCTAAATAAAAATAATACATTCCATTTGTATGCTGTGATCTTTGGAAAGTACACATTAGAGGTTTATAAATAATATAATGATACTCATCGAGTTAGAGTAATATTATTAACATTGTAATATTATTGTAATTATGTAATATTATACTGTAATATTATTATGCTTTGTCTTCTACCTCTCTTGCTTATGTTACTTTAACAAAAAATGTATGTTACACTATTGGGGAAAACACTGACCTATATGAATTAAGGGGGCTTTGGTTTCCTTCCTAGTTCTTAGCGTCTAGTATCTATACGTACTTGGTATAGTCATTTGAGATTTTATGTGTAAAACAAAGACATAAATTATCCTTAAGTTTCTTTCCTGCTCTTATTTCTGTACATAAGGAAATATTACACTTTCACTTTTCTTACTTGGTTCAATTTATACCACAAATCTTCGTGTTGTAGTGAAGAGAGAGAACCACAGAGATACTCAGAAGGGTATCCTATTCATTCCTTTACATTGGTCCTTTAAGGATAATTTATTCACTTGCTTTTCCTATATTAGATCCAAAGACAAAGCCAAACAAAAATGTATACTAGTAGGATTCTGATATTGGTTACATTTAAATAGAAATCATTAAGCATTTAGAAAACATATTTACTTAATAATCAAAATAATCATATTGTATATCCAAAGAAAACAAAATGCAAAAGTGGAATGAATGAATAGTTGAATCACCACTTTTGAAGCTGTTGCCAGCTTCAGGAAGAGAGGAAAGCATGTTCTATAAAGTACCCACAGAAAATTGCTTCTTTAGAGTTTCAGTAAACATGGATGGGTACCCAATAATGTTTAAGAATGAATCCCTCTTTATGTTCCAAAAGCGTTCATGTTAAATTTCACAATATGTTAAATAATTTGTAATTAATCTCTGTGTGATTTTGCAACAAACCAATAGCTTAAATTTAAGAAGCAGACATAAAGACACACAAGAAAAATTGAACTCAATTGATATCATGTCTTTAGAAGCAAAGGTAGGATTAGAACCCAGAAACATTCCTTATCCTTCTGGATAAGAAGACAAACAGAAAGCCAACAGACATATAAAAAGATGGTCAAGATCTCTGATCATAGGGGAAACAAATCAAAACCACAACAAGATATCACCCTATACCTGTCAGAATTACTAGTAACAAAAAGACAAGATATAACAAGTGCTGATAAGGATGTGGAGAAAAAGAACCCTTGTGTGCTTTTGGTAGGAAAGTGAATTGGTGCAACCACTGTGGAAAACAGTATGGAGTTTCCTCAAAAAATTAAAAAATAGAAATATCATAAGATCTAGTAATTTCACTACTGGATAAAATGAAAACACTAATTAAAAATGATATATGCATCCCTCTGTTTATTACAGTATTATTTACAATAACCAAGATATGGAGGCCATAAAAAAGAATGAAATCTTGCCATTTAAATAAAAAAGGATTGACCTTAAAAGTATTAATGCTAAGTGACAAAGTCAGACAAAGACAAATACCATATGATTTCACTTATTTGTAAAATCTAAAAAACAAAATAAGTGTACAAACAAAAAGCAAAAAGAGACCCATAAATACAAAGAACACACTGGTGGTTGCCAAAGAGGATAGTGTTGAAGGATAGGCAAAATGGGTAAAGATGAGTTGGAGACACAGGCTTCCAATTAAAAAAAAAAAAAAAAAAAGCTACAATAATGAAGAGAAGCAAGCCCACATACCAAACATCTGAACATGTACCATGACAGCTAACCACCAGCTAAACACACACACACACACACACAGAAGAAAACAAAGAGATAAAATAAATTGCTCAGAAGTCATTTTGAGTTTGACACAATGAGCTTCTTCTTTAATTAGAGTAGAATAAACAAATGGGAAGAGATGTGTATGTTGGGCATACGGAGGGTGGGAAGTGAAGATCTTTGACCACAAGACAACAAAGAATTTCGGATTTGATTTGATGTTAGGGTTTTATTTTTCAAAATTATTTAAAAGTGTGGAGTGCTTTTTTTGTTTTTCTTGTTAGATATCATAAGTTTGCAGAACCAAAGCAAATCAGAAGTTTGAGGTAGTATAATTGATCAATCAATTTATTTGGCAGTCAATATGTTTCAAAAGCAAGCCCTAATTTCAGAATGTCTAGATTCTTAACTATTAATGACTTAGGAAAACAATTTGGTTTCCTAAAATGTTCCTCCTATCTGTTCTTTTCAAAGTCCTTACCTCTACCCCAAGTTTGATAAAAGGTCCAGTGTGATGGTTACATGAAATGCATTGTATACAAGAAAGCATTAGACACAGGCGACACAGTATTACTATCTGAGTGTCCTAAATTTTGGCAATGTTCCAAAGTAGAATCTAAATTCTCTATGAAGACTTACCTGTCAGGTTGACTACAAGATGGCAGCGTAGGAGGACTCTGGGCTCACCGCGCGTCCTGCTGATCACTTAGATTCCACCTACACCTGCCTAAAGAACCCAGAAAACCACCAGAGGATTAGCAGAACGGAGTCTCCAGAGCCAAGCGCAGAAGAGAGACCCACGGAAGAGGGTAGGAAGGGCGGCGAGGCGGTGCGCGCTCCACGGACTGGCAGGAGGGAGCCGGGGCGGAGGGGAGGCTTGCCAGCCAAGCAGAGCCCCCGAGTCTGGCTGGCAAAAGCGGAGGGGCCAGACGGACTGTGTTCTGACAGCAAGCGCGACTTAACGTCTGGGAGGTCATAAGTTAACAGCTCTGCTCAGAAAGCGGGAAGGCTGGAGGACAAAGGGAGGGAGAGCTGCTGAGCCCCCGGACGGCAGAGCTCAGCTTGGCGGGGAACAAAGGCGCTCGCCAGCGCCATCTCCCCCGCCCATCCCCCAGCCAAAATCCCAAAGAGAACCAGTTCCTGCCAGGGAACTTGCTCACTCCGTGCAAACACCCAACTCTGTGCTTCTGCGGAGCCAAACCTCCGGCAGCGGATCTGACTCCCTCCCGCTGCCACAGGGCCCCTCCTGAAGTGGATCACCTAAGGAGAAGGGAGCTAAGCCTGCCCCTCCTGCCCCCGTGCACCTTGCCTACCCACCCCAGCTAATACGCCAGATCCCCAGCACCACAAGCCTGGCAGTGTGCAAGAAGCCCAGACGGGCCACGCCACCCCACAGTGAATCCCGCCCCTAGGAGAGGGGAAGAGAAGGCACACACCAGTCTGACTGTGGCCCCAGCGGTGGGCTGGGGGCAGACATCAGGTCGGACTGCGGCCCCGCCCACCAACTCCAGTTATACACCACAACACAGGGGAAGTGCCCTGCAGGTCCTCATCACTCCAGGGACTATCCAAAATGACCAAACGGAAGAATTCCCCTCAGAAGAATCTCCAGGAAATAACAACAGCTAATGAACTGATCAAAAAGGATTTAAATAATATAACAGAACGTGAATTTAGAATAATAGTCATAAAATTAATCGCTGGGCTTGAAAACAGTATACAGGACAGCAGAGAATCTCTTGCTACAGAGATCAAGGGACTAAGGAACAGTCATGAGGAGCTGAAAAGCGCTTTAAACGAAATGCAAAACAAAATGGAAACAACAACAGCTCAGACTGAAGAGGCAGAGGAGAGAATAGGTGAACTAGAAGATGAAGTTATGGAAAAAGAGGAAGCTGAGAAAAAGAGAGATAAAAAAATCCAGGAGTATGAGGGAAAAATTAGAGAACTAAGTGATACACTAAAAAGAAATAATATACGCATAATTGGTATCCCAGAGGAGGAAGAGAGAGGGAAAGGTGCTGAAGGGGTACTTGAAGAAATTATAGCTGAGAACTTCCCTGAACTGGGGAAGGAAAAAGGCATTGAAATCCAAGAGGCACAGAGAACTCCCTTCAGACGTAACTTGAATCGATCTTCTGCACGACATATCATAGTGAAACTGGCAAAATACAAGGATAAAGAGAAAATTCTGAAAGCAGCAAGGGATAAACGTGCCCTCACATATAAAGGGAGACCTATAAGACTCGTGACTGATCTCTCCTTTGAAACTTGGCAGGCCAGAAAGGCTTGGCACGATATCTTCAGTGTGCTAAACAGAAAAAATATGCAGCCGAGAATCCTTTATCCAGCAAGTCTGTCATTTAGAATAGAAGGAGAGATAAAGGTCTTCCCAAACAAACAAAAACTGAAGGAATTCGTCACCACTAAACCAGCCCTACAAGAGATCCTAAGGGGGATCCTGTGAGACAAAGTACCAGAGACATCGCTACAAGCATAAAACATACAGACATCACAATGACTCTAAACCCGTATCTTTCTATAATAACACTGAATGTAAATGGATTAAATGCGCCAACCAAAAGACATAGGGTATCAGAATGGATAAAAAAACAAGACCCATCTATTTGCTGTCTACAAGAGACTCATTTTAGATCTGAGGACACCTTTAGATTGAGAGTGAGGGGATGGAGAACTATTTATCATGCTCCTGGAAGCCAAAAGAAAGCTGGAGTAGCCATACTTATATCAGACAAACTAGACTTTAAATTAAAGGCTGTAACAAGAGATGAAGAAGGGCATTATATAATAATTACAGGGTCTATCCATCAGGAAGAGCTAACAATTATAAATGTCTATGCGCCAAATACCGGAGCCCCCAGATATATAAAACAATTACTCATAAACATAAGCAACCTTATTGATAAGAATGTGGTCATTGCAGGGGACTTTAACACCCCACTTACAGAAATGGATAGATCATCTAGACACACGGTCAATAAAGAAACAAGGGCCCTGAATGATACATTGGATCAGATGGACTTGACAGATCTATTTAGAACTCTGCATCCCAAAGCAACAGAATATACTTTCTTCTCGAGGGCACATGGAACATTCTCCAAGATAGATCATATACTGGGTCACAAAACAGCCCTTCATAAGTTTACAAGAATTGAAATTATACCATGCATACTTTCAGACCACAATGCGATGAAGCTTGAAATCAACCACAGGAGAAAGTCTGGAAAACCTCCAAAAGCATGGAGGTTAAAGAACAGCCTACTAATGAATGAGTGGGTCAACCAGGCAATTAGAGAAGAAATTAAAAAATATATGGAAACAAACGAAAAAGAAAATACAACCATCCAAACGCTTTGGGAAGCAGCGAAGGCAGTCCTGAGAGGAAAATATATTGCAATCCAGGCCTATCTCAAGAAGCAAGAAAAATCCCAAATACAAAATCTAACAGCACACCTAAAGGAAATAGAAGCAGAACAGCAAAGGCAGCCGAAACCCAGCAGAAGAAGAGAAATCATAAAGATCAGAGCAGAAAAAAACAATATAGAATCTAAAAATCTGTAGAGCAGATCAACGAAACCAAGAGTTGGTTTTTTGAAAAAATAAACAAAATTGACAAACCTCTAGCCAGGCTTCTCAAAAAGAAAAGGGAGATGACCCAAATAGATAAAATCATGAATGAAAATGGAATTATTACAATCAATCCCTCAGAGATACAAACAATTATCAGGGAATACTATGAAAAATTATATGCCAACAAATTGGACAATCTGGAAGAAATGGACAAATTCCTAAACACCCACACTCTTCCAAAACTGAATCAGGAGGAAATAGAAAGCTTGAACAGACCCATAACCAGCGAAGAAATTGAATCGGTTATCAAAAATCTCCCAACAAATAAGAGTCCAGGACCAGATGGCTTCCCAGGGGAGTTCTACCAGACGTTTAAAGCAGAGATAATACCTATCCTTCTCAAGCTATTCCAAAAAATAAAAAGGGAAGGAAAACTTCCAGACTCATTCTATGAAGCCAGTATTACTTTGATTCCTAAACCAGACAGAGACCCAGTAAAAAAAGAGAACTACAGGCCAATATCCCTGATGAATATGGATGCAAAAATTCTCAATAAGATACTAGCAAATCGAATTCAACGGCATATAAAAAGAATTATTCACCATGATCAAGTGGGATTCATTCCTGGGATGCAGGGCTGGTTCAAATTTCGCAAATCAATCAACGTGATACATCACATTAACAAAAAAAAAGAGAAGAACCATATGATCCTGTCAATCGATGCAGAAAAGGCCTTTGACAAAATCCAGCACCCTTTCTTAATAAAAACCCTTGAGAAAGTCGGGATAGAAGGAACATACTTAAAGATCATAAAAGCTATTTATGAAAAGCCCACAGCTAACATCATCCTCAACGGGGAAAAACTGAGAGCTTTTTCCCTGAGATCAGGAACACGACAGGGATGCCCACTCTCACCGCTGTTGTTTAACATAGTGCTGGAAGTTCTAGCATCAGCAATCAGACAACAAAAGGAAATCAAAGGCATCAAAATTGGCAAAGATGAAGTCAAGCTTTCGCTTTTTGCAGATGACATGATATTATACATGGAAAACCCGATAGACTCCACCAAAAGTCTGCTAGAACTGATACATGAATTCAGCAAAGTTGCAGGATACAAAATCAATGTACAGAAATCAGTTGCATTCTTATACACTAACAATGAAGCAACAGAAAGACAAATAAAGAAACTGATCCCATTCACAATTGCACCAAGAAGCATAAAATACCTAGGAATAAATCTAACCAAAGATGTAAAAGATCTGTATGCTGAAAACTATAGAAAGCTTATGCAGGTAATTGAAGAAGATATAAAGAAATGGAAAGACATTCCCTGCTCATGGATTGGAAGAATAAATATTGTCAAAATGTCAATACTACCCAAAGCTATCTACACATTCAATGCAATCCCAATCAAAATTGCACCAGCATTCTTCTCGAAACTAGAACAAGCCATCCTAAAATTCATATGGAACCACAAAAGGCCCCGGATAGCCAAAGTAATTTTGAAGAAGAAGACCAAAGCAGGAGGCATCACAATCCCAGACTTTAGCCTCTACTACAAAGCTGTCATCATCAAGACAGCATGGTATTGGCATAAAAACAGACACATAGACCAATGGAATAGAATAGAAACCCCAGAACTAGACCCACAAACGTATGGCCAACTCATCTTTGACAAAGCAGGAAAGAACATCCAATGGAAAAAAGACAGTCTCTTTAACAAATGGTGCTGGGAGAACTGGACAGCAACATGCAGAAGGTTGAAACTAGACCACTTTCTCACACCATTCACAAAAATAAACTCAAAATGGATAAAGGACCTGAATGTGAGTCAGCAAACCATCAAAACCTTAGAGGAGAAAGCAGGAAAAGACCTCTCTGACCTCAGCCGTAGCAATCTCTTACTCGGCACATCCCCAAAGGCAAGGGAATTAAAAGCAAAAGTGAATTACTGGGACCTTATGAAGATAAAAAGCTTCTGCGCAGCAAAAGAAACAACCAACAAAACTAAAAGGCAACCAACGGAATGGGAAAAGATATTTGCAAATGACATATGGGACAAAGGGCTAGTATCCAAAATCTATAAAGAGCTCATCAAACTCCACACCCGAAAAACAAATAACCCAGTGAAGAAATGGGCAGAAAACATGAATAGACACTTCTCTAAAGAAGACATCTGGATGGCCAACAGGCACATGAAAAGATGTTCAACGTCGCTCCTTTTCAGGGAAATACAAATCAAAACCACACTCAGATATCACCTCACGCCAGTCAGAGTGGCCAAAATGAAGAAATCAGGAGATTATAGATGCTGGAGAGGATGTGGAGAAACGGGAACCCTCTTGCACTGTTGGTGGGAATGCAAATTGGTGCAGCCGCTCTGGAAAGCAGTGTGGAGGTTCCTCAGAAAATTAAAAATAGACCTACCCTATGACCCAGCAATAGCACTGGTAGGAATTTATCCAAGGGATACAGGAGTACTGATGCATAGGGGCACTTGTACCCCAATGTTTATAGCAGCACTCTCAACAATAGCCAAATTATGGAAAGAGCCTAAATGTCCATCAACTGATGAATGGATAAAGAAATTGTGGTTTATATACACAATGGAATACTACGTGGCAATGAGAAAAAATGAAATATGGCCTTTTGTAGCAACGTGGATGGAACTGGAGAGTGTGATGCTAAGTGAAATGAGGCATACAGAGAAAGACAGATACCATATGGTTTCACTCTTATGTGGATCCTGAGAAAATTAACAGAAACCCATGGGGGATGGGAAGAAAAAAAAAAAGAGGTTAGAGTGGGAGAGAGCCAAAGCATGAGAGACTGTTAAAAACTGAGAACAAACTGAGGGTTGATGGGGGGTGGGAGGGAGGGCAGTGTGGGTGATGGGTATTGAGGAGGGCACCTTTTGGGATGAGCACTGGGTGTTGTATGGAAACCAATTTGACAGTAAATTTCATATATTAAAAAATAAATAAATAAATAAATAAAAAAGACTTACCTGTCATTGGATATGTAGATGTTTATATGTAATTAACAATTCATAAGATGTGGTACTGATTATACCTTTAACTAGGCATTTTCTGATGTTAGGTTAATGTTGACTCTTCTAGCCCTTTGGTTTTATTGTCTTTGTTTTTGTTTTCACAAGTTTATGAACTTAAAATTAACACATGAAAATCGGTGAAATCTTTTTAGTTTATATATGTATTTAGTTTATGTTGGTAGAGCGTTAAGTAAATATCTCCTGCACCATTAATAATTAGAGTTAATAATTATGCTTTCGTTCATTAGAAATACAGAACACACTGACACATGGAAATTAAAAAAATATATATACTTTAGGAGCACTTGGGTGGCTCAGTTTGTTGAGTGTCTTACTCTTGATTTTAGCTCAGGTTGTGATCCAGGGTTGTGGGATTGAGCCCTGTGTCGGGCCTTGTGCTAAACATGGAGCCTGCTTGAGATTCTCTCTTTCTCTTCCCCTCCCACATACTCTCTAAATAAATAAATAAATAAACAAACAAATAAATATTAAAAAATAAAAATATATACTTTAAATACAGAAATTACCATTTATTTTAATATGGTATTTTTGAAACAAAAGTAGTGAATTGCCAGACTTTTTACACTGCTTCTTATTATGTCCACAAACAGGAAATGTGTGCAGTTAATTTTGTTAGACATTTACAAGTTTAATAACTGTTAGACATTTATGAGAAATATAATTTGAGTTTTTCTGGTTATAATTTCAGAATTATACAGATAGCCACTGATGGAAAATATAGGATTTAATTTTATAAAGTTTTAGAAACACTATTTAAAATATCAAATTTTAAAAGAGTAAGAAAAAAAAGCTTAAAATACACCAAGATCATTCTGGCTCTTGATCTCTAAGGGTCTAGCTTGGCCCTGGAAATGATACCTTTAAAGTTTACAATATCATTTATCCGATTTTTAAGTGATATGGGCCATGTATTTTTACATCAAGTAGATAAGTGCTTCGTTTTTATACAGTGCTTAATTTTGTAGTGCAGTTCCCAGAGCCATGAGTAAATGAATCCTAATAATTTTATAAATTAAAAGAATTTACGCACATATACCTTTCACCTCATTTCTACAGAAGGATAGTAACTTCAAAAAATTCCTACTGCAATATTATTAATTACAGAGTCAGGAAAAGATCCCAAAGCTCTTTCAATGTGTGTAAACTGTGCTCACATATTTGTGCCAGGTGTAAGGATATTCAAAAAGGATAATGTCTTTCAAATTTTGGGGAAAAAAACCAATTAATATTTGTATATAGTAGAGTTTTTTCATCTAAGTTTCATCTGAATTAATTAGATTTTTATATTAATAGTATTGAATTATTTATTTATAGCCACAATTATTTATAGCCACAATTCTACTGTAAGAGATGAGAAAAATAAAATCAATGATAAACCACACTGACTAGTCTACTGATACTCTTAATCTAAAAGCAGAGATTTAAATTTACCTCCAATATTAAATTATTATTATTATTTTTTTTTTGGTGCAGGGTGCTGGGAATGTAGATAAAGGGATACTCTTGAAAGTTCTTTTACACTCATTAATATACCTTGATATAATTAATATACCTTGAAAAGAATAGTAGTGTTATTAAGCAACTTTTGGCCTTCTTCATTAATCTTGTTTCAGATCTTCTTAGTGAGTCTTTATATGATATTTTGGGCTTCGTAGGATATAATCTATAGAAAAAGATGACCACTTACTGAAGTTGCTGTCACCACCAATCTCATTCATGTACAACATAGTATCTCTCATCCAAGGTAACTTTTTGCCCTATTTGGATGAAGGGACAGCAGTTCCAGATCATTTCCCCATGGAGAAGAAGGTCTCTGTAGCTGCTTGTATCTGCTTTAATGTTAGCATTGACAGAACATCTGCACAATTTCTCTTATCCTATGGCAATTCCTCTCTATTCATGGTTCAAGAGAGAAACAGCCTCTTTAGTCCTGTTTAAGGAAAAAGCTTTATCTGTTCATGCTGTGACCTTGCAGGGGATTTCTAAACCCCAATGTAGTAGCCCAGAGTGCATTTTCTGTTGTCCATTTTCATGGACTCATTCTTCCCCTCATATCTATGCAGAAATAGATATTCTAGCTGTGAAATGAATCAGCTTTTCCTGAGGAGACCACATATAAGGTTTTATAACCATAAGGACCATAAAAGACCTGGAAGTTCAAATTAAACAGTTAAAAGGTGAAATGATTCATAATGGAAAATAAAAAATGGAATTCATATCAGAAAAAAAAGCTGAAATAAAAGTATAATAAAGCATGGAAAGAGACTCATGATTTACAACAAAGCAAAGAAGGGAAAAAAACCCTTTAGATCATTAATATAAGATGACACAGTAGTTTAAGTAAAAATTTGGTTTATTGAGATTTACCCTCTACCTTTTTTTTACCTTTCATCAAGTATGTCTAATGCTATAGAAAAAAAATCTAAAACTTACCGTGTAATAACTTACAAAGATTCTCTCTATAAACCATTTCCTGCCTATTAAAACCCAGTATGTTCTGAAGCTGGCTGGTAGAATTATAGTCACACTTTTAGCAAAACTTTTACTTTTTTTCAATAAAAGATGGAAATATCAGTAAGGTCACTAGCTAATTCCTTAAGATGTTTCAATGTAAGGGGGCACCTGGATGGCTTAGTCGGTTAAGTGTATAACTTTGGGGCAGGTCATGACCTCAAGGTTCATGGGTTCAAGCCCCACATCTCAAGCCTGGAGCCTGCTTCGGATTCTGTGTCTCCCTCTCTCTACCTTTCCCTTCTCGTTCTCTGTCTCTGTCTCTGTCTCTCTCTCTCTCTCTCACTCACTCAAAAATAAATAAACAGTAAAAAAATTAAAAAAAATTTTTTAAATGTGAGGCGATAATGTGCTGTGACCAGAACACTGAATTTACTATTTTAGTAAAAGAAAACTCGATGTTCCCTTAGTTCTAAATGACTATGATTAAGTTATCTACATTTTCCAGGACACACAAGCCTAAAAGTAACATGGAATCATGAAATCATTACTTCTCTAGCTCTGCTTGTGTTTCCTCAGAAGCTCTCGTCCTCTTCAAAATTATCCTAAAATTTAAGGGAGCACTCTCATGAAATCTCCCTCTCAGCGAAACAATAGTGTTGAACTATGGCTTTGGACATTTTCAACTTCCCTGATTTGGATCCCATGTGATAATATCCCCTCTTAGTACTATTACACTTAGAGACAACACAGCTGTCAGAACCACTGAATTAAGCTCATGCAAATGGGATTAAGAAACCAATTTAAGTAAGCTTCTTGCATATGATAAATCCATGAGCTAGGGCTAATGGTATATGGTCAATGGCTGCAAGGACGTTAAAGTCTATTAGAGAAAATGGATCTTAAGTAATTCTGTGAAAAGCATTAGGAAAAGGCAGGAACACCACACAAAGATAATTAATCTAATCTAGAGTCAGGTGAGACCTCTCAAAAAGGGAGATTTAATTTAAGACAAGAAGAATAAGTAATCATGGGTTTCTACTCCAGAAGTATGACAGAATAAATATTTTGAACAAGTCCACTTCAAAGTGCATGAAAATAAAAAGTTACCAAAATAAATACTTTTAAAAGCTTATTGGGCTTGCAATAAAGAAAGAATTTACATTTAGCTGATACCAGAAAACTGATGTTTTCCTAGAGTCAATTACTGATGTCTGTACTAAGATCTGGAAATAACCAGTCGAGCTTTAAATATAACAAATAGAATTTTCAAGAAATATATAATTATTGAAACTGAAAACCCCATGTCAGTTTCTGTTTAAACAAAATTTTTTTCTACTACTAGAAAAATATATGTGGAATCTGAAAAAACAGTATTACCCACACACAGCAGAGAAAGACAAGAAAATTAATGAATAGCATATATGTATATATGTGTGCAGGTATGCATAATAGAAGGAAGAACAGTATAACATATGTCTAATAAGAATATTATAAATAGATTTTTGAGAAAATGGAGAAGTAACATTCATATTCCTTAAAAATATACCAAAGCCAATGAAACACATGAATCCACAGATATTGAAGCCAGTAAATATCAAAAATGATAATGAGAAGAAAATATTATTGTAAAAGGAGAGAAGAAGACCAAAACATGAATGGGTTAAATATCTGATATAATATGTTAAGTGAATCTACAAAGGAATACATTAAAATGGTAGAAGGAAGGACAGAATAAAGAAAAAAGAAGACATGATTTACTACTATTGAGATTTTTTGTAAAGTTGGGAGAAGATCTTAACAACAAATATAGATATGAAATCATTATTTGTTCACATTTATAATGGAATTCTTAAATAAAAACATAAAGGATGAATGGCTCAACAGAAAACAGAAAAATTATTTCATTGAAAAGAATGGCCATTTAATTTCATTAGAATTCAGAAAAGTGTAAATTAAGACATAATGAAATATTTTATACCCATCAGAATGGTTAAAATTGAGAATTCGGCAAATACTAAGTTTTGGTGTGGATGTCCAAAGGAGGAAATTTTAGACACTGCTGGTGGGAATTTAATTGGTATAATCACTGGAAAACAACTTGGCATTATCTAGTAAAACTGAATATGCCCATATCCTGTAAGTCAGGAATGCCCCACCCACATACACTGTTTAAAGAGTGAATCTTGCATATACATCCTGGAGACATACACATTAATGTCAAGGCAGCATTAATTATAATAACAATTATAACAAGAAGGGAAAATAACAAAATATTCATCAATAGTGTAAGGCTAAATGACTTGTAGATTTACCAGTAGAATATTATATATCAGCAAAAAATATGTGAATTAGAGGCAAAAGCCACAACATGGATAGACCTTAGAAAATAAAGAAAGTTTAGTATAACAGCATTTATAAAATTAGGCATAAACAAAATTAACCACATATTATCTAGGGATGCCTATGCATGTAAGAACTAATTTAAAAAGCAAGAAGTTAATAAACACAAAATTCAGAATCATAGTTTTCTCTAATGGGAGAAACATTGTTACTATATGAATAATATTCTGTTCTATGTTGCATGAAAGGCACAGGAATACATTTTATTATTCCATTTTATTTATTTTTATTATATTTTATTATTTTTCCTTATATATTTTCTTTTTCTGGATCTACTTTCATAATATAAAAAAATTTCTTGAAACTATGCATATGAAGGGAGAAAGAAATTTCATAGTAAGACAAAGAGCATTATAAAAGTTTAATGGCTATAAATTCAGGGCCAATATGAGGAAATAGTTGATGGTGCCAATGATGTTGCTGTTCATCACAGGAGCTTGGACTTGCTGAATTCCATGCAAGGCTTTCTAATGTCAAGGGAAAACATATCTGAGTTAAAAGCCCTGACCCCTTCCACTACCGTTGTCAATATTACTGGCATGCCTAGACTTTACCAAATAAAATTTAGGGTGCCCAGTTAACTAAATTTCAGATGAAAAATGATTCTTTTTTTAAGTATGTGTATGCCCCAAAGATTTCATAGAAATTACTTATCTGAAGTGAAAAAAAATGTTGCTTATCTGAAACTCAAATTTAACAGAGCATCCTTTATTTTTACTTGTTAAATCTGACAATCCTAGACATTCTCCTTCCTTTCATAGCTGAAAGTACTATCTCCTATCACTGAGGAGCCTGCTTACTTGAATGTTGCTGATGCTTTCTCTCTCCATGTCTATGCTTTTTTATTCTTCACTTTATTTTGTTACAGCCTTTTTTAAAAAAATGATTCAGTCATTAATCCATCAGTATGATGCCAAAGAACAGTGAGAATGACTGAGAGCATATTGTACATCACTTACCCTTCTTATGATTCTCTGTGAATCAAAAGCATGTGCCAGACTCTTCTTCTCTTAGGGTGAATTCTTTCCCAGGAAGCTCCCAGCACTCCCATGTAAATAGAACCATTCAAAGACTTACCATTGCAGTTTCCAGACATACTCACACATGCCTAAATCCTTGAATAAATAAAGCATGAGTTCAATGTAGGGCCCAAGTGAAATTGAATATTCAGTTAATAAAGAGCTGCAATTATCAATAGGAGTTTTGCTGAGTAGCCTCATCTTTAAGACTTTCAAGAAGAGTTGTTCTTTGTCAGGGTTTAATTTGTCATTCTGAGCTTCTGGGAATTTTTTTTATTGCATTCTTTATGCGTATAGTGAATTAGACCAAAAAATAATAATAAAAATTTTATAACTTAAACCTAAGTATACATTCTTATTCTAGAGTTATTTTCTGTAATATACATAAGAGTTTCTCTCCTGTAGGCCATTTACAATCTTTTCCAAAGTGTTCTAAAATCAAGATTTAAAACAACAAACAAAACAAACTACACTGGTTGAGGAAAATCAATAACCCAGAAAATACTGGATAAAAAGACAAGATTTTGTTCCTCTAAGGAACTCTGCTTTCAGCTTTACTATGCCAATTTTGTGATTACATATGTATTCAAACCTCAATATATTTATTTCTTATGTCCTTTACTTAATATTTATGTCTTTATGCTAATAATCAACATTAATAGGTAAAAATTTATCAAGCAAAATAGAATAGCTCACACGTGTAAACAGTGAAGAGGCACTGTGATGGACCTAATTGAGACTGGAAAAGGTAAATTTTTGTATACTTTAAAATATACTTGTAAAATTGGCTTATATTCTTAAGTTTCTGTGGTTGAGAATTGGACAATTGAATATCTCAGAGGATGTTATGACTGCTATATCTTTCCAGGAAATACATTGCTATGATTTCAGAGATACATATTTATTAGAGGATGATAAACAATTTTCTATTGGACTTGTGGGTTTGGGCTCAGGGAGAAGTGAAAAAGATCTCAAAAATATTAACACTGCATTTGTCACAGAACTTAAATGACAATTAAGCAAGGGGACTAAACCATGTTTTTTTGTTTTTGTAACCAGGAAAACAGATGTAAACTGTGATTATATAAAATACTAACAAAATACAGAATTCATTTAAATCAAAACTTGAAATGATCAGAATCTAAGTACTTGATCTATTTTACCCTAGTAAGAAGATTTATAAAATGTAGCTTGAAAGAATTATTAGACTGGTTGATAAGGGAAATGCATTAGACATATTGGCATTTGACAAGATGTTTTTTATGAGATTAAAGCTCAAGTTGGGTTAAATGATATTTCAATTAGGTGGATTACAAACTGAATGGTGGTGTTCAAAGAATGCTGGGTAGAGGATAAATGTCAGTCTGTAATTGAGTTTCACAGAATTCTGACCTTGAATATATTCTGTTCATTATCAATAACATGGATGGAGAATGGCATCAATCAAGAGAAGAATGACTGAATATATAGTATGATAAAAATCAGCTTCCAAGAGCATCTTGATAGGTAAGAATTGTGGGCCAAGTCTTGCAAGTTTATATGCAACACATACTCATATCTAAAAACTTAAGTGCAATAGAATAGTACACTACAGATAAAAAGTGAAGAAATTCAATATAACTGCCAATTTAATGTAACTCTGTGTTGCATTACATTATAATACTTTAGTCTTTTAATTGAAGGAGGAAATGGACCTTCTATTAGTTGTTCAAACTCTTCCCAGATTGATATATTCAATTTTCGTTGGAACATATAGGAATATATGTCTGGGCAACCAGAAATATGCTATAAAGGATATGACAGAAGATGGTGACATTATATACAAAAACTCTACCTGAGGAAAAGTTCATTACAGAGACTGGGAATATCTAGTTAGGATTAAGAATTTTCAAATTGAAGAATAAACGTAATATATCTGTTTTATTCTGTTGAAGCTTCTGTTGAAGCACTGTGATAGAAAGAACTAGATTTTTTTGTTTTGTTTTTAGTGTATGATGTTAGTGAGTAGAAATAGGGCCAAAATGCAAATCTACATTGAGACATATTTTCATTCAATGTAAGGAATAGATTAAAAGATTATCAGCTAATCTGTATTTGGTTATCCATGTCTAAGTAATTATTTGTTTGGGATGTTGTGGAGATTTGATACTGAATGACAAAATGGGCTAAATGATATTTAAAATCACTCTGAGTCCTGACTTAATGTGAGAGTCATTATTTATCTAGATTTCAAATTCATGTTTAACTTGATCTATCTCTCGGCACTATATTTTGAGTATTTTACTTCAACATTCACTCCAGTATAATACATATTCCAAGAAATTCCCAAGTCTTCGTATGGATGATAGATCCTTAGTTGTATATGGTTCTGCTCTAATAAATATGCTGGAATAGGGAAACATAATCTTTGTCATGTCAATGGTACTTTCCTTGAGGACCATGCTATATGTTCATATCACAGATAATGACAGAATATTCCAGGAAATCAAGACTGAGAACAGAAGACATTCAATGGAACTGGTGATGAAAGCAAAGTAAAAAGAACAAAAATGAACCTGAAGGAGAAGGGTAAAAAACTCAGAGAAAATTTCATTAACAACAAAAGAAAGCCACTAAAGAAAACACTATCAAAGAGGAACAGAGGATTAAAACTGGAAAAGGGAGAACCATCAAAAGGTGGTAGGGGAAAATATGGCACAATAGGTAAATGCAACTCACATCAAGTGACTGGAGCATGTCCAACAACAACTGGAAATGAGAGTCATGAGAGGCAATATGTACGGTGAAATTTGCATAAAAATTAAGCCAGTCACCATAGAAAGGAAAGAATTTTAGCAGGGAAAGTAGTCCGGACAAAGGGCAGCCTCAAGAGGAACAGAAAACAAGAGCTCCAAAGATGTGATACAGATAATGTGTCCCATAAACAAAGGGAACTGCACAAAACATGAAAAGGAAAGACTAGTCCACAGGCAAAGAGGAGGAACAGGATTTGGTACAAAAAGGGTACTGTGCGAACAGTGATAATAAAGAAAAGAGGAGGAAGAGTGAATTGAAAATGAATTGAAAGAATTGATGAGATTGAAAGTGTTTATAAAGAATACAAAGAAAAACACCTGAATGAATGAATCTCATCCTCACCTCTCCACACACACATTTGAACAATTACTAGCCCATTTACTCCATTCTACATTCTGAATTATCACCTGCTTCCTAAGACAGGAAAAACCATATTTTCATCATTATCAAGTCAAATTCTACTGTGGAACCTTATACTTGGGAAATTATTCCAACTCCCCAAGCAAGTTTGATGCTATAAATGAATGTAATCTATGCATTAATTATTAGAACAAATCTAAAACTACTACTGAGATGCTGAAACACAGTGGCTGTTTAGAAAATTTGTGATGGTGGCACCTGGGTGTCTGAGTCCATTAAGCATCCGACTTTGGTTCAGGTCATGATCTCACCATTCCTGAGTTCGAGCCTTGCATTGGGATCTGTGCTGACAGCTCAGAGCCTGGAGCCTGCTTAGGATTCTGTGTCTCCCTCTCTCTCTGCCTCTCCCATGCTCGCACTCTGTCACTCTCTCTGTCTTAAAAATAAATAAACATTAAAAAATAAAGAAAGAAAATTTGTGATGGAGTTTTCCTTTATGAGTCTTTACAATATGGAATTAGTGGTATTTTCTGCTTAAAACTCTGTCATAATGTTCTGCATAGAGTACAGAGCCTAAAAAACTAAACACTTATCCTTTTAATCTCCCCATTAGCACACACATAAACATCAACAAGCAAAATTATAACATCCCTTAGTCATAAGTTTAATAATATTGGTAAGAATGTGGGGAAATAGACATTTGCTCGTACTGTTGGCAGGAGAATAATTGGTATAAATATTCGGAGGACAGTTTACCAATATGAATTAAAAAATTAGGAATGCTTAAATCATCCAATTCAATAATCCCCCTTTTAGGAATTTATGCATAAAAGATTACGTGTACAGAGACATATGTAAGAGATCTTCATTGTAGGCCAGTTTATATTAGCAACATAATGGAAACAACCTGAATGTAACCAAAGGGGGATGAGTTTAATAACTCATGATATTTTTGTAAGTGAAATAGCATACAGTCTTTCAAAAGGATGGAAATGAAGCAAAGTAATTACAATAGAATGAAGTCTATGATAATATATTCAAAGAAGAATGCATGCTATGAAACAGTCTTATAAAATAATCTTATTTTCTGTGATTAAAGAGATTATATTTTATATACATGCAAAGGAAAAATATGAAAGACAATGTACTCATGCTAGCAGTATACTTTTAACTATTTTCTGAACTCTTCAAAATGGTTGCCCTACTTTTGCAATCAGAAAAAAAATTGTCATATATATTTTATACAATATGAAAATGCCATCATAATTTAGTTAGTTTTGACGAAAGAAAATAAATAATTGGAAGAGGGATATGGGATATTTTAGATCAATCCCAAAATGAAAATTTTGGGCTAGAATGTGTTTTTTAACTTTATGATTAGGGGTAGGATTTGGAGTTAAAGTAGGACACATTCTGAAAACAATAATGAGACCCTATCCTCAGTGGCTTACAGAAAACCATGTTTTATAGAATGTAGCAAGGATGAACTGGGTACACATGGAGACTATTTTAACTGTGTTTCAATAAATGCTTAGAAACAAAGTTGGGAAAACTCTGTCAGAATCTATTAGTGGTTTTACTAACACAAATGTTGGAAACTTATTCCAGATGTTAAGACAGGTTGAATATATTATCAGGTTCCCTTACTCAAATTGTTGAGATATTTACTTTTTGGATTCCAATGTCCATCATCCCACATTAGCTCATGTTCTAACTGCTATTATTATTAACTTTTCAAATTATAATTCACTTTGAAAATCAGATAATTACAACAGTAATATTGGTGATAGATGATAGATAGATAGATAGATAGGTATAATTTTAGTGAACTTGTGATTTGTAACTGATCTCTGAAGTGAGGACTGTCATATTTTCTCTTACTCAAACCTTAAAACAGAAGATCCTCACTTAGTTGAGGTTACAGGCAAAGTAAAGGAACTGTCCTAGAGTGCCTATGAAAGGTTTATTTTGATTTCACTAAAACGAACCTTGTTAAATTATGAAATGATTTGTTTCTTTTATTGAAAGTTTCTTATAAGTTTTTACTCCAATTTTAAAAAATGGAAACTATTTTATAATTATATAAAAAGAGGGTACATTTTATTTTTAAATGAATGCATAGTAGCATACTATGGAAGCATTTATGGCTTTCCTGCTTTAATAAAGATGCACTTTCCTTATACATATAAGTGGAAGAAATATTATGATCTTTCATTTAAGTGTGTATAAATATTGAACATCTAGAACCCAAAATAATTGATCCCAGGCTATCTGGTCCTTGGAAAATGGAATCAATATGAAAATCAAAATATTAGAGATTAAATAACACATTAGCAGATGAGTGAAAAGGACAGAAGTAAGAGAAGGGTAATTTATTAAGACAAATAAGGAGACAGATCAGAGGAATAAGAAATAATATGAACATGAGAAGTCCTAATACTTACTGAGCAGAATTAAAGGAGCCTTTCTAGACTCTATTCTTTTTTTTTTTAAATTTTTTAATGTTTCTTTATTTTTAAGAGAGAGGGAGACAGAGCATGAGCATGAGCAGGTAAGTGGCAGAGAGAGAGGGAAACACAGAATCTGAAGCAGGCTCTAGGCTCTGAGCTGTCAGCACAGAGCGGAAGGGGCTCAAACTCAAGATCGGTGAGATCATGACCTGAGCCCAATCGGATGCTTAACTGACTGAGCCACCCAGGCACCCCTAGACTCTATTCTTAAGAACTGGACCTCAGGCCAAATCCACTCTTTTCCCCCTTTGGTCTTTTTAAACAGGACCAACCCACATCAACAATATTGTTTCTTATCTGTGATCATTAGTTTTGATATTTTCTTTGCTTAACATGGAGGATCTATGTCGTTTTGTTCTTCATCTTATCTTGCAGAAGGAGAGGAATACAACACTCTTAACTCCAAGATATCAGGTTATACACAGTCCATTTAAGTTTTCAGTGTTCCCTTGTGGGCATTGGACATACTGAGACTGATTGATCATAGACAAGATACAAGTCCAAGCCTCAAGGTCTGAACTGGAAACTAGGTAAAACTTTGTGTGCCTGTGGTTGTATATACGTGTTTGTTTTGGTATAGTTTTCCAGATTTGAGTTTTCATGGTGAAAGAGGGTTGTCACAGGGAAAGAATTATAATATATTGAAATAAGAAACAGGTTTTTCTGTACTCATGAATTTATCATTTTTGTTTAAAATATTTCCTTTTGGGGCACCTGGGTGGCTCAGTCGGTTAAGCGTCTGACTCCGGCTAAGGTCATGATCTCGCTGTCTGTGAGTTAGAGCCCCACGTTGGGCTCTGTGCTGATGGCTCAGAGGCTGGAGTCAGCTTCGGATTCTGTGTCTCCCTCTCTCTCTGCCCCTCCCCCACTCACGCTTTGCCTCTCTCTGTCTCTGAAAAATGAATAAACCTTAAAAAATATGTAAAATACTTTTTTTTTACCTGAGCTTGGATTGTTCACAACTTTGTTCCATATGACTGGCTCTAATTTATATAAACAAACTCTCATATACAATTCTGCTATTCCTACATTATCCTAAAACCCCAAATATCCAGGATTGCAAAAAGAAAGGCTTTGATATTGCTAAAATGTCATTTAAGCTGTATCACTACTCTGAGGGGAAGTATCATCATCTTTTCTTGTCTAGGAAAATGAGGATTAAAGAAATCAAGTTCTTGCCTGGAGTAACACTCACCTGGCAAGTGGCAGAACCAGGGTGGGTGATAGTGAAAATGGTGGTGGTTTGTGAGTATATTCATTAGCACTTACCCAAATTAAAAAAAGTCCACTATGTACCACCATAGCCAATGTGAATAAACAGCTGACTTTCTAGATTTTTAATTCAGATTAAATCAGAATCACACAGAGATCACTGGACATCATCAGCTCAAAGCCATTTTTTTTCCTTTCACTCATAAAGCTATACTCCATAAATCTTCATTCTTTAAGAAGTGACTACCTTGGCCAGAAAGTAGCAAAGCTAAAAGCTGAAGTCAGACTGTCTAGGGTTTTGGGTGCCTGTCCATTTCATGAGGCCAGCTTGCTTTTCTAAACCAGAGTGTTGTAATTCTTAGTCATCCAGTAGGTGGAGTTAGGTCACTTAATCTCCACAAGTCACAGAGAAAATGCTTGAGAGGATACTGATCAAGTGTAACATCCAGCTGGCCTGCACAGATAGAAATGTCACTGTTTCTATATTAGGAAAGTTTAAATCATTCTGTTTCTTCTTTCTTATACTTATTGAAAATCTATAACTTTGACCATTAGTACTAAATTTTTTTCTTCAAAAGCTCTCTAAATCAGCCCATCTATGGGTACTCTATTAGAGTAAAGAACAGAGAGAGAGAAAAATTTGTCTGTGGTAAGTCCTGAGTTCTTCCTTTCTTTTTCTTTTTTTATTCCCTTGGGAATCTACTATGTATCAGCTTGGAAAGGTTGCCATTATAGACCCAGGGATTTATGAATGTGAGTGGACTCATTCTAGCTCCCAAGACAGAAGCAAATCCAAACGAAGCAGTTATCCCTGTCACTAATCAACATGTATCTTCCACATGAAGCCCAAAGTAGCTTAGAGTTTCTATGACCATTCAACACAAATGCCAATGATGTAAGGGGTGTGTGCTGGATGGCACGGAGGAGTAAGCACATAGTGGTGTTGGTGGCTTTGAAGACAAAGAAGATGCTGGAACCTATGTGTATTATGGAGCAAATGAGATACAGGTTTCTCATAAGAGTCATCGGTCAAATTCTATAAACAACTCTTGGGTAAGAACACTAGCTCCCAAATATTCCTTAAGGAGAAAATAACAAAATCCTTATGGGTTAAAGGTTTCTAATTACTTCTTCTGCTCATCTTGAGGATACTGTGTAGGATGATGCATAAACTATGCTCAAGGGACCCAAGGAGTCATCTGGTATAGGCCTGGAGGAAAAAAAAAAAAAAAAGAAAGAAAAAGGGATTTAATTACAGAAGACAGATAATCTCAGTTTTAATGCCTCTAGCTGCTTTCTTAGCAGCTGCTTTGTATGTAATAATGGCTTATCCTGTTTTTCCCACTGGGGAGGGAGAAATAAAATTAATGTATCATCCTCCCACCAGGCACATTAAATCAAATCCTTTTATTCTGAACTCTTATTTCTCAAGTATGTGGAGCTGGGGCTTAGATGTAGAATAGGAGAAAGGAAATAATTGATATTGCATTATAAAAGGAATTTTTCACACATATACATTTCTGTATACGTAAGATATGCAGTGTACGTTGGGTGAAAAATCTTTTGTCTCAACATCATTCATTTTTCAGTCTAAAGAATTTCATGTACTTAGTGGGAAGCCAGGGTTTCCCCAGGTTGATTAAACCAGGAGCTGGTAATCCACCACTGCTATGAGGAAACTCAGTGATAGCGACAAACACGACTGATGGGACCATAACAGCATCTAGGAGAAAGCTAAACCATAGACACCCCCTCGGTAGTGTGTGTTTTCATCCAGAAAAATCATCTAAGATCTAAAACCTTAATCTTTGGCATGGTTTAGGAGGAAGAGACAAAGTTCACATACAATACTTCGAAAGATGTAACAGATGATTTGATTGTGTTCTTTTCTGTCTTTATCTTTACACATAGGTAACCTTTATACATAGCAGTTTAATATGTATAGCAATTCAAAGAAAAGAAAAACCAGAATGAATGTAAAGAATTGAACAGAAATAGGAGAGGAATTCACATATAGGTCAATAGTTCAAATGGATTTTTAAAATTTCATTATTTTTAACAGATGTTTTTATTTTTTATTTTTAAAACTTTTTATTATTTTTTAAATTTTTTAACTTTATTTTTTATTTTTTTAAATTTACATCCAATTAGCATATCATAAAGCAATGATTTCAGGAGTAGATACCTTAATGCCCCGTACTCATTTAGCCCATCCCCCCTCCCACAACCCCTCCAGCAACCCTCAGTTTGTTCTCCATATTTATGAGTCCCTTCTGTTTTGTCCCCCTCTCTTTTTTTATATTATTTTTGTTTCCCTTCCCTTATGTTCATCTGTTTTCTCTCTTAAAGTCCTCTACGTAAAAGTTAGTTAGCATATAATGCGACAATGATTTGAGGAGTAGATTCCTTAATGCCTCTGACCCACTTAGCCCATCCCCCGACCCACAACCCCTCCAGTAACCCTCTGTTTGTTCTCCATATTTAAGACTTTCTTATGTTTTGTCCCCTTCCCTGTTTTTATATTATTTTTGCTTCTCTTCCTTTATGTTCATTTGTTTTGTATCTTAAAGTCCTCATATGAATGAAGTCATATGATATTTGTCTTTCTCTGACTGACTAATTTCGCTTAGCATAATACCCTCTAGTTCCATCCACGTAGTTGCAAATGGCAAGATTCCATCCTTTTTGATTGCCAAGCAGTTCTCCATTGTATATACATACCACATCTTCTTTATCCATTCATCCATTGATGGACATTTGGGCTCTTTACATACTTTGACTATTGTTGATAGTGCTGCTATAAACATTGGGGTGCATGTGTCCCTTCGAAACAGCATACCTGTATCTCTTGGATAAATACCTAGTAGTGCAATTGCTGGGTCATAGGGTAGTTCTATTTTAATTTTTTGAGGAACCTCCATACTGTTTCCCAGAGTGGCTGCACCAGCTTGCGTTCCCACCAACAATGCAAAAGAGATCCTCTTTCTCTGCATCCTTGCCAACATCTGATGTTGCCTGAGTTGCTAATGTTAGCCGTTCTGACAAGTTTAAGGTGATATCTCGTTGTGATTTTTATTTGTATTTCCCTGATGATGAGTGATGGTGAGCATTTTTTCATATGTTGGTTGGCTCTCTATCTGGATGTCTTCTATGGAGAAGTGTCTATTCATGTCTTATGCCCATTTCTTCAGTGGATTATTTGTTTTTTGGGTGTTGAGTTTGATAAGTTCTTTATAGATTTTGAATACTAACCCTTTATCTGATATGTCATTTGCAAATATCTTCTCCCATTCTGTTGGTTGCCTTTTAGTTTTGCTGTTTCCTTTGCTGTGCAGAAGTTTTTATTTTGGTGAGGTCCCAATAGTTCATTTTTGCTTTTGTTTCCCTTGCCTCCAGAAACATGTTGAGTAAAAAGTTGCTGCAGCGAAGGTCAAAGAGGTTTTTGCCTGCTTTCTCCTCGAGGATTTTGATGGCTTCCTGTCTTACATTTAGGTCTTTCATACATTTTGAGTTTATTTTTGTGTATGGTGTAAGAAAGTGGTCAGTGTGCATTCTTCTGCATGTTGCTGTTCAGCTTTCCCAATACCACTTTCTGAAGAGACTGTCTTTATTCCATTGGATATTCTTTCCTGCTTTGTCAAAGATTAGTTGGCCATACGTTTGTGGGTCCATTTAGGGGCTTTCTATTCTGTTCCATTGATCTGAGTGTCTGTTTTTGTGACATAGTTTAAATAGAATTTAAGCAAGAGTTACCAATAAGTATTCTTGTCAGCAGACTGTCCTGAAACCTCTTAGCACAGATTTCCCCTTCTCTTCCTGTTCCCACCTACAAGGTAGTGTCTTCTCCCCCTCCTCCGCCTCCCCTCCTCCTCCCCTCTTCTTCTTCTTCTTCTTCTTCTTCTTCTTCTTCTTCTTCTTTTTTATCCAGGCAACTATTCCCCACAGCTTCTTTTATTCTTCTATTGCACATTGGATAGCAAGAATTTTTTTCTTTTCCCAAGAGAATGCCTTGAAACTTTATTTTATTCACCTTCTAGGCACGGGACATAACTTTGACCTTTAGCAGATTTTCATAATGCTTTTAGCTGTGGAAAGCCACATTCAGCAAACTAATTTACATCTAGGAACAAATGGATTCACTAAGTGCCCTGCAAAGGACACTAAAGGACTTTCAATGACATTCTTCAGCAACTTTAGGATGAAAATGAAAAATGAATCTTTTCATTCCAGGCAAGGCTATGATCTTAATCAAATGAAATTTGGTAATTTTGTATCCAATGGGAGATTCCAGGATTTGGAACTGCATACTTAGTATTAACCTTCATTTAATGAAAACTGGTCAATGTGGAAAGTGGGAAAATAGGGGTGGCATTTTACACAATTTCATCTGTTGTGTTAGATGGTAATGTTTTCAATCAACAGGTGTGGTCTTCTTGGTCTGTTCTTACAAGAAGTTCTGGCTGCTGTCCAGGTTATTCATAAGCTGCACCTGTCAGACACCAAAGCCTTCTATCTACCCCTCAGAGTGAGAATAAGTAAGAATGTTTTGACTCCTTTATTCTTTTATGAGTTTCAATTTAAAATGTTTGTTTTATCCACACAGAGGCTCAGACTTCTTTCAGAGAACAAACTCATTGCCAGCATTGGAACTCGCAAAACCTGCTGTTAGGTCTGGAACACACACAAGCTTACCTATCAACTTCCACCCCCTCCCTACACCCACCTACTTTCAACCTGTTTCCAATGTACACCAACCCTCTCATAGAGATTTGGCAGGGACTTGCTTTATATATTACTGGAATTCAAACGGAGCAGAACAACAAAGAAACTCCTTTTTCTATACATAACCATCTGTAAGGAAAATCATTTCCTTAATCAGTGCTCCCCAAACCCATAGGTAAAGAAAATGGAACAAGGAGAATAGATTAGTGATTAAAAGACCACACTCTCTACCACATTTAAACTTTTCTCTCTCTTTCAGAGTGGCTTAATTTCTCATTGAGGCCTTTCTTTCATCAGTAGGTTTTCCCATGGCATTCCAAAGAAGCCACAATCAGACACTGCGGAGAGGATGCTATAAGGTATTTAAAAAATAATAAAAGGACAATAAAAAATCCATTTCTGTGAGTCCAAATCCTTAATTATGCCTTTAATGTATGATCTCAAAGAAACCATCCACCATTTCACAGAGAACAGATGTCCAACATGTTATGTAGTTCATTTTCTAAACCAAACAGATCAGTAGGAGTGGGATTTATTCTCATGGCCCTTCAGCAGAGTTGATCAGTACATTTTTCTTCCTTCTGGTGATCCCATTTTATAAAAATTCTCTAGCTTCTGACAAGTGTTCTGAATTCAACTGGATAACAGCTTTAGGCGAATTCATCTGTCATAGACACTGAAAGACATTTTTTGGTGTTGTATTCAGTAAAATATGATGCCATGGTGGTGGCACCATGTCAAATTTTCTGGCTTTTGCCTTCAAGTCCCTACCTTTGGTCATACTCTAATTTGAGCATGTGAGTGATTTAGCAAGATTTAAGTCTACCATTTTCTTGTTGTGAGTAGATCAGGCAATAAGCCATGCAATTATCTCCCCAGCAAACAAACTCAGTAATTATAACCAAAAGCTCTAAAGGATTTAGATAACACCTTTCATCTAGAGAAGGAAAAGTACCAAGAAATTTTTAGATGGTGTCAGACCTTGTATTTACATATTTTACTAAATGAATGGAAAGCTATAATTATGGTTGTTTCTTGTTATGAAATTAATCTGCCTCACCTAGAATTGCTCTGAAATCATGGTACACAAATGACCTTGGTGTTGGAGATTTAGATACATTGTATTCCTCACATTAGAAACAAGGCTTTTATTAATCTCAAGATTTTCTATGCATTGTTTGGGCATTTCAGTTCTGTGAGGTCATTGTAGACAATACCAGGTCTTTTCTGAACAGAAATAGTTTTGTAAAAATAAAGTGACACCAATCAAAAAGAAAAGGTAGCTATCTGTGTCTTTGAAAATATCAGAGAAAAACTAGCTAATTATCACTCCTGATTGTTTTAGGAGAGGAATGATCACATCAGGGCTAGTAAGAAATGCCTTCCAGAAATTAAAATATACCCATTTAAAGAATGATTCTGTACTTACTAAACGTTAATGACAAAGTTAATCCAAATACATTAAAAAAAACCTTTTTAATGTTTATTTTCAAGAGAGAGACACAGAGTATGAGCAGGGGAGGGGCAGAGAGAGAGGGAGACACAGAATCTGAAGGAGGCTCCAGGCTCAAGCTGCAAGCACGTGTGGGGCTTGAACTCACAAACTGTGAGATCATGACCTGAGCCGAAGTCAGATGCTTAAGTGACTGAGGCACTCAGGTGCCCCCCAAATACATTTTTATAATAAAAGTTTAAAGATCAGGCTGGGGTAACAAGGAAGAATGGACAGAGTGCTGGAGAGAGAAAGGAAGTCCGGGAGGGCTATATGAAGAGAGAAGTTGATAAATGCATGCACTGCAACTCCTCCTCTATACTATATTTATAAAATTATAATCAGTAACTTCTACACTTTTATGTGCTTTCTCTGCACTTATTTTAAAAACATTTCAAGTCTTAATGAATTAACTTTTCCAAACATAGTTCTCTATTTATCAATAAGAAGAGAATACAGTTATGATATCATATCACCTGTGTACATTACTGTACTCTGCTTCAAATAATAAACCAGCAACGAAATGAGGATTTTTTCATGGTTTTAAAATATTGATTAAGCTGAACGTATTATGTCTCATATTTTTCTTTTCAAAAGCATGAAAAATTTTCATCTGTTTTCCAAACATACAAAGGTAACAAGGGTCATTCATAATATGAAGAAAAAGAAAAACTTCAATACTATAGATTGTCTTTATAATTGTAATTGCCTAGTAACACTTTTCTGTTCATTTCTGAATCCGTCAGATCATGTTCATTTGTGTAGCTGAATTATAATATACAGCCTCTTACCATCCAACATTCTTGTCTGGCTCAGAGAGCCCTTACATCCCGAGTGGCTCAATAAAATCTTATTTGTCTCATCTAATGAAAGGATTTCAAGACCAAAACCCTTGAGTCACAAAATTTGGACTTTTTTTCTGAGCTCTGGATATTTCAGCACAATAACTCCTTTAGCAATAACAGAAAGAAAAGGAAGCATCTCCTCCCTATTCTTTGTTTTATTTTTTGTGTGTTTGTTTGTTTTACTGATGATCAAAGGCAGGGAGTTGTGTGCCTAGGAATGGCTTAGTAGGCTTGATTGATCATGGAAAATTTATCATTATTTTTGTTTACGAGAATTTGGAATTCAAAGTCAATAGAGCCTGTATCACCATCCTTATCTTTTACATCATTAATGCATAGATACATAATACATAGTATAATACATCATCTTAAATTTTCCAGTTAAATTTGTACAAAGGTGCTAGATGGCAAATTCATGAACTGATAACTAAATAGTTTATCTGTACATTTCCCAACATTTTCTTTATTTTAAGACATAGAAGAATAATATTATACAAAGAAAGAATGTCAGGAGAAAAGACATTACTTCTCAGAACTAATTTTAGTCCTTTTGGATTACTTGTTATTTGTAAAATTATATAAAAATATATTTATTACCAGTTGGTGCTCTGAAATACATACACTCTGTTTTTATGTTGCACAGTAGTCATGGGTTTACCTTACACTAAACATTCTTTCTGAGTTCACCAATGGGGATTTTGGCCTGGATATGCTGCATGATACCAGTGAGGAGGCCAAGTATCAAAAATGGCAAAATGCTACCCATTTCTCTCCAATGGAGTGAAAGAAAGAAAAAGGAGTGACTTGTGATAACTTTTTAATGTCATCAGTGTATTCTCTGAGTTTCCTTCATTCCAAGTATAAGCCAAATCCCTTCAAGGTGGGAAGCTCTTTGAGGGAAGAAGAAAGGAAACAAATACCCACTTTGTCCAACACTTGCATTATTTGATGAAACCTGTTGTCCCTTTCACATAAGGGGAAACTTGGAAACATTTCCTGTCACCTAGCAGTGGTTGCTCCTGGTCCTCAAGTATCTATGAGACTGTGCTGGGTGCTGTCACACCTGCCCTTCCTTCCTTTCATTGCCATGTATTCATAATAGCCATGGCACTGAAAATTTGAACAAAACAAGACTCACTAACCAGGTAAGTTAGTGGGTTTTAAATTATATCAGTAGATTAAAAGATTAGCTATGTCAGTATTCCATTAGATTAGGATTAATAGATAAATCTTAACTGTGAATTTAGATGATTGGTAGATAATAGATAAATACCTAGATTGCAGAGACTGGCATCTTGTGTAATATACAGAATCACTCAATCATCTCGTTCTGCTAAATGCTGGTGATATAAGGATAAATGAAGATGAGGACTGAATCTTAAAAGACTTTAAGTCAACTCAATGAATGATGTCTTAGATGTTTTCTCAATCTTCAGATCATAGTAGAGCAGAAGTCAAATCAAGCTTTATATCAAATTTATTTGCTTTTTATTTCCTGAAAAAACATTCTTTCAGTAATATTTTCCTTTGATAATTTGGCAAAGTTCTAGAATATATAAACGTTGAAACAGTAATTCTTTGGTAAAAACTTTCCATCATGTAACTGGTTGGCTTTGCTGTCTCTTCATCCAATTTTTTCCTGTCTTTCTGCCACTTGTTATTACTGCCACCATTTTATTTTTTTTTAATTTTTTTAATGTTTTTATTTTATTTTTTGAGGGACAGAGACAGACAGAGCACTAGTCTGGGAGGGGCAGAGAAAGAGGGAGACACAGAATCTGAGGCAGGCTCCAGGCTCTGAGCTGTCAGCACAAAGCCTAACACGGGGCTCGAACCCACAAACCGTGAGATCTTGACCGGAACCGAAGTCAGACTCTCAACCGACTGAGCCACCAAGGCGCCCCACTTACTGCCTCCTTTTTAGATATCAGGTCACCACTTCTTTTAAACTCTCATGGTAAATCCCCACCCCATTCATTCCTGAAAACCCTATGACAGGAAAACTATATTTTTGACTTTCTTTAAAATAATTTGTTAAAAGAGCCACAATTTTCTGATTAAATTAAATGATGAGGAAGCTGAAGTCTTTTGTCTATTTCCTTACCTGTAGACATAATTGCAATTAATCAAATAATTCCTTTGGAAGGCTTCTAATGCCTCAATTTTGTTCTATCTGCCCAGTGAATTTATTAGTTGTGTAATAAGAATTGAAAATATAAAGGAGAAACAATAATCGGAAAGCATTAGGCACCCATTATTTTTCTCTTTTGTTCTTTCTGTTTTGGTGTTACAGAATATTGTAGGTATGTGTTTGATAATTGAATAGCAAATACATCAAAACCATTCAGTTTAGGTAATTCCATTAATTAGTCACTTTTTGAAAATAGTGCTGGGTAGTAAGCATCTCCGTTGCTTTCCTGGACTTTGGGGAAATAAAGACAGAGATCAGACCATGGATTTATTCTGAAATTTAAAATCTGATGCTGAGTACAAGGTGGTAGCTTAAAATAAGACGAGTGAATTTGACCTTTAACTGAAGAAAGCAAGAAATCAAAGTGTGTATAAAGTTTGACTGCTGACATAAGTGACCACAGTCATCAGCCATGAGAATGAGAGCCAGTTAAGTCAAATAAAGAAACAAAATTTAACAGGGAGGAACTCAGAAATTCAGCAGAATCTATACTAACTTGTTTTTATTTTGTGTCTATATTTGCCTAATCTTTGAAGATTTACCTTGCTTAACCTCTAGCTTAATAAGGAAGAATCTACAAATGCTACAATGTTCACTGTATGATCAATTGGTGCTAGTTGTGGTTGGACCATTTATCTTAGATCTCAGAGCTGAGTTTTCACTGTTAGGACTTTTGTTTAAAATATGGGCTTTAATGTCAGACAGCTAGGTCAGAGACTTGAGTTTCCACATATCTTGCAACCTACATGATTTAGTTAATCTTTTGAAATCTTGGTTTCATCGCCTGTGATACAGAAATAATAATAATAGCACCTGCATCACAGGATTCTCACCAGACATATATCTGATAATCACTCATTTTTACATTCAATAAATATTTATTGAGTGCCACCTTCATACAAAACATTGTTCTAAGCACTGTGAGCACAGTGAGCAAAACAAGATCCTTGTATTTTTAGCTATTATATCTCAGTAGGTGAAAGAGAGAACAGTAATATAAAGAGATATAATAAACGTATTATCAAGCCTGATAACCATAGAAGACAAAGATTTAAATGCAAGTACTGCATTTAGGAGACAATACCAGAGAAGACTATTAAGCAAGTAAGGAAATGAGGCTGCAAACCTTATCAGCCAATACAGTGTATGTTGTCACGGAAGTTACCACTATGGGGAGCTATGCTTAATCCCTCTGGGAAAAACATTATGTCTCAGTATCAGTGACGAACATTATGTCTCAAGAGGAACGCTACACAGGGCTCAAAGTAGCTGACCATCAATCACTGTGTGGGGATGCTGAGAGTGGGGTGGGGAGTGAGTTAATTTTGTCCATAATTTTGACCTGCTGTGCTCATGAGCAATTCAAAAGGACAGAGAAAGGAGATCAAGAAAAATGAGGATTATATAGGGATAGAAGCTGCTATTTTCAATGGGCAGAGCAGGAAAGGACTATATGAGGAAGTGGCACTTGAACAGTGGCCTAAATAAAGAGATAACTCAGGGAAAGATCTCAAGAGGAGATCTAAGGTCTTGGGATGAGATCATACTTGATATATTTGTGACACAGTAATAATGTCAGTATGGCTAGAACATGTCTATTGGTAAAGAAAAGATTGAGCAAGTAATAGGAAATGGGACATGTAGGGCATTACAGGTCATGATAAGGGCCAGAAGATTTGATCTAACTCAGAAAGTTTCTGAACAACTTTTAAATATGAAAGTGATATAATCTGGCTTATATTTTTAAAAGTTTGCTTTGGTTAATAATGTGTGAAGGTAGATCATTAGGGATTTAGAATAAAAACATCAAGACCAATTAAAAGATTCTTATTTATATTAGGATAGGGGTTATCAAACTTTAAAAAATTAAACTCTTGACAATTATTTAGAACCTATGACAGTTGTTTATATGGGTTTTGTCTTTCTATCATATTAGAAATCCCAACTGAAAAAAATTTAAATTTCTATTAAAAATAATCCTCTTTGAAATTTATCCACATACCATAAAATTCATCCACTTAAAGTCCACAGTCAAGTATTTTTTTTGAATACTCAGAGTTGTACAATAATTACACCTAATTTTAAAATATTTTTATTACCTCCAAAATAAATTTGTATCTATTATTAGTCACTCCCTATGCCTCTCACCAACTTCAGGCAACAACTAATCTAATTTTTATCTTTATAAGTTTGACTACTCTGGATATCTGTTTATATTACATAAATTGAATTATACAATGTGTGGTCTTTTGTGATTGCCTTCTAAAAGTATTTTAAATTTCAGTCATATATAGCATGTATCAGATATTTTGTGACTGGCTTTCAAATATATTTTGAGGTTCATCCATTTGTAGTATCAGTTTCAACACTTCCTTCTTTTTATTGCTAAATAGTATTGCTAAATTGTAAGGCATATTATATGGATAGACCTTATTTAGTGTATCTATTCATCATGGATATTTAGGTTGTTTCCACCTTTGGCTATCATGAATAATGCTGCTATGAACTACTCTGTTTTGCATTTGAGGATGTTCTCATTTTTTTAATATAAACTGGAAGTGCAATCTCTACATCCTTTGATAACTCTATTTTTAACCTTTGGGGAAATGTCTGATTCTTTTCCATTTATCATTTCAAAACTGAGAAATTTTTAAAATATAATAATACACAAGCACATATTCAATTAACTGTAAAAGCAATACTATTATATTTTCCACAGAGCCTCTGGAAAATGCCATACAACTGAGAGAGAAAAAGCATAATTAAGACAGCACCTTAATACAATTGTGAAATTAATGTATAGAGACTATGGTAACTTTCTTACATGTGGAACACTGGGAGTAGAATAAACTTGGAATCAGTTTAGAGGTGAAAATATTGCATTTGTGACACCTATTACATAATTAGAAAAATGGCAGAAAGAGGATGGGATTCCTGAGATGTTAAGGAAGCAGATGTGCTGTAGTATTGGGAGGGTGCTTGATGTGTAAATTTGGAATGTATTAGTATACATATGGCATTTAAATCATGGGAAAAAATAATATTACCCAGGGAGTGAGTATAGATTGAGAAGACAAGAGGCCCAAGGACTGAACCTTATAGCATTCCAAGAGGTTTGGGAATGATGGGGCTCTAAATTCTGAGAATTAAAAGCAGTAACCCAATAAGACTTGAGAAAAATTAGATGAAGGTGGTGGAGTTTTAAAAGCCAGCTGAGCAAAGAGTATCAGAGCCCATTGTATTAAATGTAATTGAAAGATTGAGTGAGAATTAATTGATGATGTGTTTTTGTTTGTTTGCCTTGTTTTTTGTTTGTTTTTGACTCACAAAAATCTTGTGTCACCTTGGATGGTTTCAACAGAATGGTGATGAAAGCCTGATTGACGTGGTTTCCAGAGAAAATGGAACTGTAGGGACTGGACACAACTTCCATAAGTTTTGCTCAAAAGGGAAGGAGAGAAATGGGGTATAAACTTAGTACAGAAGTAATCAGGAGAGTTTCTTGTTCGTTTTTGTTTTGCTGCTGTTTAATTAAAGGATTACTTCATGGTTTTATAATGAAGGAAATGATAGAGAAGCAATGGTTGAAAGAATAAAACAAAGGATGATGACTGGAGAAAGTCCTTGAAAAAATTCAAGGGAATGGGATCCAGGACACAGACAGGGTTAATGTTACATTGCAACATGGACAGACAAATCGTCTATAGTAAAAATGAGAAAGGCATAGTATGTGGGCATAAGTGGAAGGAAGTAGGTCTGATGGTGAAGTAAGTGGAACTTTATTTCTATTTGCTTCCATTTTATTAATATTAGGAAGAAGATCTATGGTAATGAGTCACAGGAGAAGGATATATTAAAAGTTTGAGGTATGAAGAGATGTGAAATACTTAGAAAATGGGAGAATAAATGTGCTCAGGAGATAAAATAGGTTTGCAGCCAACCAAAGTAAATAGTTAAACCTAATCAGTGCATGGTAGATTTCAAGGTCTCCATACTTGTGAGTAATTTATCATTACTTAGACCCACATTTTTTTTGTAGCCACTTTTGATATATAACTCACATTCATATTAGACAACTAGACAACCACATGCCTCTTTGGTTTTGCTTACACATTTTTTCAAAGTTGAATGGCATTTTCTCCATTTTATTTATCTGCTGAACCCTTTATACCTTCAAGTTGCAACTCAAAATCCCTCTGCAGTAAAATATTCTTTGTTCTCTTTAGCAACAATTATTTTTTTTAATTTTTATTCTTCATTGTAGGCAAAGTGAAATTCCTTAACATAAATTCTTGCATAGCAAGGCTTGCTTAAAATCTAAAGGCTCTCCAAGCAACATAAAATAAATTACAAAATTTCAAAATTTCACTATCTACAAAGGCCCTACATGGTCCCCTTCTTTTATACCTCTCTTCACCTTCCTCACTGCTTACATTTCTGTCCTCTGGACAAACATAACTTGTTCCTGCCTTAGAAATTTTGTTCCTGCAACTACCTGGAATACCCTCTTCTAAAGTCCTTGCATTTGTAACACTTTCTCATTATTAAGGCTTCAATTCAAATGTCTCTTTTGACTCTTTTTTCTGAGGCACTGTCCCTGCTTACTGTCAAAGGTTGCCTAGTAAGTCCTTTGCTATGAACATATTTTTTATTTTATAACAATTACTTGTTTATGGCCTATATACCCTACCACTATGTAAGTTTCATAAGGGTAGATACCATATCTATCTTGTTCACAGCCATACACAATGGCCATAGAACAGTGCCTGGGACAAAAATAGGTTTTTAATAAATTCTTGTTTAAAAATGACTGTTACAAGAAACTCTAGTGTATTTAATTTGCTTTATATACCTACATACTATGAGCAAGTTCTTACCAGTAATAATGAATACTACTAAGCAGTAGGTGAACATTTAGTATAACACCAAGCATACCAGCAGGGACCTCCAGATTGTTTCTTTTGAAGATAACAATGAAATCTGGACCACAAGAGAGAAATTCCATTGCAAGCTAAAGACAACTCAGTTTTCAATTTGATCTCAATATGATCTCAATGTTCTAGTACAGTATTCATGTAGGAAAAAGCCTCAAAGATCTTATCAATTAATTTAAACTCCTTGACATAAACAAACCCTCTCATGGTGGGGGGGGGGCACCCTCAGGGATGATGAGCCCCCAAACAGACTGTTTTCCTACATCAGGAAACTTGAAACATCTACTGGAATTTTCCATCTATCACCTTCCAGGATTAGTGCCTACAGTTTTCTCTTAGGAAAGGACCTAAGGAAAGGACCTTCCTTAGGAAAGGACCTTCTCTTAGGAAGGACCCAATTTGGAAGCTGTTCCTGGTCTGTCTCTCTGGGATACTGTCAATGCAATAATCTTAATAGGTATAAACCTAAATGTGCCCTTTCGACTCCCTTGTTCCTCTCTGGCTCCATGCCCAAAAAGCTCAGAGTGTTGACCTCAAACTCAGTGTGTTACCTGACTTCACCTTTTATTCTCTGATGTTCAAAGGAAATGTCTATTTGTCTTTAAACATATTTCATTTCCATAGTCACATCATTTGGAACACATGGCTAACTATTACAAAATCCACAAAGTGAGTTACAAGGAAGTATTTGGTTATAAGGTGTCTGTTTCTCTTCCTTTCTCTCATTCTTTTTTCCTCCCTTTCTCATGTATTCATTCAGCCACTACTATGTGCTAGGAACAGCAATAAGAATTTAGGACAGAAAGATGATGGGAGAGTCTTGCCTTTTAGTTTATGGTTAAAAGAGAAAAGAAAAAAAAAACAAAGAAAAGAGAAGAAAAAAAGAGACGAGAAATATAAACAGACAATGCTAAACAATATCATCTCGTGTTTAATAGCAATATGAATAGAGGTTTATGGGAAAACTAACTTCCTGGAAAAAGACCTGAAAGGGAAGTTTGCATTTGAGCTGGGTGTGGGCATGGCCTGGCTTTGACTTGCTTTCCTAATTGAATAGCAGTATTTATGGAACTGCTCAAACTTCAACTGTATCTCAGATAACCAAAGTTTTCTTCAAGAACTTAAAACAAAGTGTGTGGCACCTCTTTGTTTGAAAATTAATAGGAATTGGTTTCTAGAAATATGGTTAGTCTTTATTCAAATGATCAAAATCCTGAAGAGATGCATTACCTAAGTAAGTAAAAAAGTCTATATGACTTGAACATAGCCCCTTCCAGTGATACATGACTTTGAAAATGGTAGGGTCCAGATTCTGAGACTATATGCCATACTGAACAATTTGGAATTTTAAAAATCATAAAACTAACAGAGGCCTCAATTTAGGCTTTTTTTTCAGTTGTTCTTTTGATTGATTGACAAATGTCAAAATTTATTTTGTCACTAATTGGTAATATTAGTAGATGCCAAGCAGATGCTTGCAATCCAGTATGTAAATATTTGTTCAATTACATAGTATTTATGGACCACCTCTTTGCTAGCCAAATATTTGTTGTGTGTCTTATCTATTTCATATAAATTGCTTTGTTCACTGCTCTAAATCAAGATTCCTAAAATTCATTTCTTTTAATATCCCCCAACATGATAAGTAATGTGAACCTTGTTTTTCAAGCTCAGTAAACATTATTCAATAATACTACAAGTAACAAATATCTTGTATGTATATTGTGCTTTGTTGTTTTCAAAATATTTTGATAGTGTTTATCTCATTTTATCCTTACAATGATCCTATGGAATTACCATTCCCATTTTACCAGAGAAGAATTCTGAGTTTAAAAGTCATTAAGTCATACAAGTGAAACAGGGCTAGAATCAAAGTCTCAACTCAGAAATTTGTTGATCAACTTGACTTTATTCTTTATCCAGAATCTTTATCTTTTTTAGAGACTGAATATCATAGAAAAAGAGAGTTTATTTTTGAAACAAAGACTCAAAGTCATTCAGAGAAAACTGGTTTATGCCAATGGATCTCAAACTAGTAGTGGCATAACAGAGGATAGAGGGATTTGGGAGAGAGACATCAGAATAACTTGGATCTTGTCTAACCCCATCCAAAGGAAAATCTCTGAATGGCCCATGATATCTCTATTTTTTACATCTCCTTGGTGATTCTGGTGATCAAACATGTTTCAAAATCCATGAGCTTGTTGATGTCTATAATTATTTACTTCACTAAAGCTCTTTAGACTTGAGTTTCTCTTCTCTTCAGGAGTAGGTATGTTTCTTAACCTATCTCAGAACCATTTCATAAATTCTCTGTTGGCCCATATTTAGTCTTACCATCTGTGAGACAAATGGAAAGTCATATAACCTTTTCTGGGCCAAACACAGTATTGCCAGATTCACAGACATGCACTCCAGCATTCAGACACTAGAAAGTATATAAGGGGAAATGATCATGATGCATTTACTTAAGATAAATGAATGTAAGCAAGTTACCCCAGCAATCTCACCTGGTGTCACATGAACAAAGGGACATGTATTGGAACACATTGGTTTGGTTGCAGAGACAATTAGAAGCAAACAAATTATTTGTACCAGCCATCCCTGAGTCAACTCCTTCCTTCTGACTTGGACCGTAAAAGACTGTCATGCTGCCAAGCACCCTCTCTCATCCCATAGGAGAGCTGGAATTTATAGCAGTGAGAGGTTGCAGCTGGATAAGCAGATTGATCAAATATTTCACAGGTGGTCAGCATATCTGGCAAAGGTTGGAAGTTACCTTGAAGCCAAACACAAAAGCTGGCTCTGAGTCAGGTGCATTTTCTGTGAATCTAACACCTGGATATTTATTCTTGCCTGCAAGGGAATAACTGAACCAACTTATATTCCAAGTCAAGTGCTTGTGATAGTATAAGATAAATGGAAACTTTTAAACTTGGTTCCTAAACTAAAACTACCTTTTCCCCCACAGCAAACCATCAGATAAGAGAGTATCATTGAGAATAAAACATTGGTTAACTGCATTAGCAAAATCTAGCACATACTACTTTTTTTTTGTCCTGAAAACTCCATTCCATCAAGTGTAAGCAGATGTAGCATGAAAGAATTAGATGGGAGTTGGGTCTCAAAATGTTGTCCTTGCACTAGTAGACAGTATCACTTGGGTTCTGATTTGAAATGCAAATTAATTTCCAGCTCCACCACAATGTTTCTCAAACATTTGCATCCTTCCAATCACCTACAAGGTTAGATAAAAATTTATAAGCCCTATCCCTAGAGTTTCTGATTTAGTAGATCATGGGTAAGACCCTGGAATTTGCATTTCTAGCAGATTCACAGATGATGTTGAGGCTGCAGGGTCCACACTTTGAGCACCAACCAGTGTTTCAGAACAGTATAATTCAACCTTGGTTAAACATGAGATTTACTAGGGGAGCTTTTGTAATTCCTCATGCCCAGATTGCACTCCAGACCAGTTGCAATAGTTAATTTTCTATGTCAATATGACTGGTCCATTGGGGTACCAAATTCAACATTATTTTTGGGTGTATTCCTGAGCGTGTTTCTAGATGAGATTTGAATTTGAATAGGTGGACTCAGTAATGTAGACTGCTCTCCCCAGTGTGGGTGGGCATTTCCAATCCACTGAGGGCTTGGATAGAACAAAGAAAAAGAAGGGAATATAACCTTCCCTTCCTGCCCACTTGGTTGAACTAGGACAGCAGTCTTGTCCTTCCCCTGGATTGGAATTTACACCCTTGGTTTCCCTGATTCTCTGACCTTCAGACTCAGACTGGAATTATACCACTGGGGTCTCCAGCTTGCCGATAGCAGAACATGGGACTTCTCAGTCTCCATAACCATGTGAGCCAATTCCTCATAAATCTACACATACACATACACACACACACACACACACACACACACACACACACACACACGTTGTATATACATCTTATTGGTTCTATTTATCCAGAGAACACTAAACCACTAAGTAAATAAATTTTCCAGATTGGCGTGTGTTAGAACCAAGAATTAGTAATTTTTAAATTTCGCCAGGTGATTCCAATATGAAATCATATTTGAGAACCCTGAAGTATAGAAGAAACAAAATCATGAAAATGTAAGGTGAAGAATACCAGGTCTAATAAGGAGGAAGAAAATCCAGTTTTCACTAAACCAGACATTATTTGATATATATTTTGTCTTCAACTGCAACTTTTATCCCTTTTATCCCTTCAATTGCAAATTTTATCCCCAATTGCAACATTTTGTAGCAAATGTTGCTACAAATTTTATAGTTATTAAATAAAACTCCGTGTACCCCTAAGCAATACGTTCTCTCTCACTCTCTCTCCCTTCCCCACTCCTTCCCTCTCTTCTTCCCTTTCTCTCCCCTCCCTTTCTCTCTCTCTCTCTCTCTCTCTCTCTCTCTCTCTCACATACACACACACACGCACACACACACACACACTCAACTAACAAAAGGAAGCATGAAAAAAATACATTACAAAATGATTTGATGCTAGAGCTGATTACATTATTATCAAAGGAGGTAGAGAGATGTCTTTAAACATATGCCAGTAGAGCACGTGTTCTATTTTTGTTCACTGTTGTGTACCTCAGAACAGGACATGGCACATAGTAATCTTTCAGTAAATATTTTTAAATAAATACATGAATAAATCTATCTGAGATGTGTTAGATCTTGAGTGGATGTTCCAGACCTTTTGTATGATGATTTAATGTTTTAGAAGCAAGTTTTTGCCAGCTGTGTGCTCTCCTACCTTCAACTTAAGACATCAACAATGCTCAGAATAGTACTTTTGTTATTTTATTGCCTTTCAGAAATATCTTTGCTTATATGGAACAAAAATACCAAAAAAAGCTCATGTTTCTCTTTCTCCTTTTTTTCATCCTGGGAAGTCATTCTTTGATTTGCTTTTTAGGCCACTATCTGTGAAAACAAATCAAACATTCATCATCTGCCATGTAACTCAAAGACATGGAACCTAAATTGCTGAAAGGGGCTTTTTATGTTATATTTTTCCTTTTGCAACAAAACCCACCCCACTCCAAGCCTTAAACACAATGCTAACCTGACATGGCTATTTGAAAACTAAATGGATAGACTACAATAGAGGAACATACTGTTACCATCAGGTTCTCCCTTGAGTTAGGAATACACAATTAGAAAAATAATTATCTAAGAACAGCTACAGGCTTTTCCCCTACAATTTCCAAAAAGCCTTTATTATGGCACTTGCTGCCTGTTTGGTAATTTCAAGGGAGCCTCACGTTGCCACTAATGTAAAAGATTTGTCAGATTTTCCATTGTGAACTTCATTGTGTTGAGTGTTTAAACATTTCCAACTGTGTCAGCGTAAAATTTTTCCCTGTAAATTTCCACCTGGAATACATTTTACAAAATACCAGATATGGTCAACAAATCAGTTTAGCATATTCCCTTTGAAGTTCAAGAAACAACTAAAAAATATGAATCCAGGTAATTTTCTTATGTTTGCTTCACCCACCAATGCACACAAACTCAAGTGTGCATGTACACACACAAATACATACATTTCATCTAAATCCAAGAAAAAAAGGGAGAGATTTTCCTGATAAAAAGAAATCATTCTATAAAGTTTTCAGTGAACTCAGTTATCTCTCAGATCATGTGAGCCATGAAAATATTTGCTTAATGACAATAATGTTTTCACTGAGAACACAAGTCATGAAAAAGACCAGTGAAACCAATTGCCAAAAATATTTATTGATTTTCAGTCTAATATAATGTATCTTTTAATTATTTGGTGTTCCATCAGGGATCCTCATGGCAAGGGTCTGACAGAGCACTGTTCCATTAGAATAAACACAACCATTTTTTAGAATGTTACCTAATCCCATTTTCTCCGAATTCTAACCTCTGTCTACATTCTCTTCACTTATGACAAGGGTTAGTACTGAGCTTCCTACCTAGATGCAAACTTCATTTAAAATATCATAAATTGATGTAATATGTTATTGTGATATATTGAAACACATTATAAAGACAGAGGAGAAAGGAGAAATTGTTTTCCTGAAGGGACTTAAATTGTGTATCCTCAAAAGACAGTAAAATGGAAGATACTTAAGACACCTCCTTATCCTTGAGTATATGAATTATAGCAACGTAGTATGTTTTCATGTGCAATAGCCCAAATCAGCACTGATTCTTTTCTCTTAACTACTCCTCTGACATGGTATAGTTAATAAAAGCAGGTCATTTTATTCCAATGTTTTAACCCTTAGAGCTTCCGACCCTGGGGAAACTTTGCTTCCCACCGTTAGCCAATTATACAAATAGTAAAGGATGCACCTGCATATGTGCCTTTCATGGACAAACCAACAATCTGAACCCTATATCCCAACCACTTGCTTTATTTAGCTCTCACCGGGCTCCTACACTCAAGGCCACTGTCCCTCTGCCCTAATCACCCTAGGACCAGGTGCCAGATAACAAGAAACAGTCTCTGTGCTCCAGAGCCTGCTGAAATTATTCAAGGTAGCTAATCCTAAATCTGCTTACCCTGGTTTGCCTTGCCTGTTAAAACCACAATAAAGGCTCCTACTGACAGTTTCTCCCCACTTCTGCCTTCCCATTGACCCTATTGCTTTCACATGTGACCCCCTCTTCTTTAGAGGTCTTTGAAACTGTCTTTTCAATGCCAATTGTCTGCTGGTCTGCTGGCCTCACTATACCTGAATAATAATGAAATCTACATTTAAAAGTACATGGTATGAAAGAAGTATGGTTGAGGGTCAGAAACGTATCTAATTTTTTCAGGTCAAGTAATCTTGGACATTCATTCATTCATTCATTCAGCAGCCTTTTCAGTCCAAGGTATTCCTTCTGGGGATAAAATGGTATATCTTTTTTTTTAGTCCTCATTTTTAGGACTGGAATAAAAATGGTATCTCTGGAATGAATGTAAGAATTGCTGAGGTATTATATTTACAGTGCATGGGACATGATAACCATCTATACCTGCAAACCCACGTCCTTCTCTCTGACTTCTTTTCTATTCTTCACTTCTCTATAAGTCTTTCATTTAACAACAATCTAGCCAATACAGAACAAGCTTCCCTTGTGCTTTTCACTGAGAATTGAATTTGGCTGATGCTATAGCTTCAGACTGGATACCCTTGGGTTGGAGAACATGTGTTAAGTATTCTTTTAGCAGTCTGCCAAATTGATTCAATTGCATGTTTTGGAACACTAGATTTCTATTTACTTAAAGTAAAACAGATCAGCAAATCATCTCTAATCAACTTGATATGTGTGTAGCAAATACACTTAGAAACTTAACTAGATGACCAAAGTGACAGCCAACATTTATGATCAAACACAACCATTAGGCAAATTGGTAGGTAACATATTTAGACATTTAGCTCATGCAGCATACTCCCTGAATACCACTCTGTACACACAGACAAAATATTTTGCTAGGTTTTAGAAGCTCCATTCTGCTGGAGAAAAGGGCACTTTTACAAGTTGGATACATTATGCTCAAGACAAGACTTCTTGAAAAGCACTACCAAGATAATAACCCATAAGTGTTTTAAATACATCTTGCTTGTATGAAAAAAATATCAATCCCTTACAAACTTAATTTATTCATTAGTAAATATGCATTAAGTGTCAGGTGCCAGGGACTGTGCTAGGCACCAGAGACTCAGTGGTGAAAAAGGTCCAAAGTGTCCTTGGTGCCATGGAGCTTACAATATAGGGGAAAAGATGGCAAATAGCCATGGAAATATGAAGTTGTCATCATTCTAAGGATAGTTAACAGGCCATTAGAGCTCATCAGGGAGGTCTGGAAAGATTTCCTTAGGATAGGACAATTGAGCTAAAATATTGAGAATGATTAGAAGTTACCTGGGTAAAGAAGAAACTGTGTGCTGGCACTTTCAAAGGCCATGGCAGAAAGGCCATGGGGTATTTAAGGAGCCTAGAGAAAGACAGTATAGCATAAGTAGACCAAATTAAGGAGAATATATTGTGAGATGAGACTCAAGGGGTAAAGCCAGATCACCACAGCTTTGTAAGCCTTGCTAAATAATTTATTCTCTATCTTATGAGCAATGGGAAAACATTGAACAGACTTAAGCAAGCATGTGATTTAATTAGATTTACATTTTTAACAGATCACTCTGGCCTCTGTGTACAGATTTAATAAGAGGGCAAGAAAAGAAAAAAGGTATACTAGTTAGGAGCCTATTGTGGAGGCCCAGGATTTATATGCTGGCACCCTGGACAAAGGTACTAGTGGGAAAGTTTGAAAGAAATGGACACGCTTGACAGATATTTAGGAAGTAAAATTGGCAAAGTTTCTTTAAATTTGTATAAAGATTGTGAGAAAGAGGGAAGTTTGAGGATGATTGCAAGATCATTGGGCTCATGTAACTAAGTATTCACTGATGTGGAAATTATATTACCTGAAATTGGCAATGTAATAGAGGACTAGATGTGAAGGGTGAGACAGATTATGATTTGATTCTGGGGGAGACTTTGAGTCATTTCAGAGAAGATATCTAGGGGACATTTAGATATGATGTTCAGAGGAGGCATGCGGTCTGGAGATATAAATCTGTGAGTCATCTGTACATGCAGGTAATTGAAAAGTAAATGCCAATCTGGATGTTTAATGGGAGAGTATAGAATAAGAAGTGAAGTGGGACTAGGGCCAAACTCTGAAGAAACTCCAAAATTTGGTGGCTGATAAAGGAACTTAAAGAGAAAAAAATGCCCAAAGAGAAAAGAAAATCACTTGGGCAATATAGCTTGAAAATCAATGAATGAGATACCATTTCTTTCCAGGAAAGAGCACTCAAAATGCTGCTGATTGACTTAGTGTCAGCAGCTCACAGGTAGATTCTGTGATGCTAATGAATTCTAAGCCTAGGCACCTTTCATATGCCAACTTGGGATCTATGAATCCTGGAAGATGTATGAAAATTATAAAGTGGTCTATTTAGAGAGGGCAGTCATGTTACAATCAGAAAACATTTTTTAAAAATAGTTTATTTTTTAGAGCAGTTTTAGATTCATGAAAAATCGAGCAAAAAGTAGAGATTCCTTGTGTACCCCTGCCCTCAACATTTTTTAATGCAAAGATTTTGGTAAATTGCCTTAAAAAATTCCCAGAAAAAAAAAAAAAGAATCTGAATCTCAAAGGCCAAGTACTCTTTTGTGATTTATTTTCTAAGTAAGCAACCATATTTTTATGTGATTTTATATTTGTTACTTTTGTATTTTTTTTTTCTTAGGAAGGGCTCCTCCTCCCCTAAATTATATAAGCTTCATGCTAAAACCTGACTCTATCCCTACACCAGCTTTTCAAAGTCCCTAGTATTTGACCATCACACAAGGCTATGCAATAACCTATTCTTTGTCACAACTTCCTCCTAATAGGAAATGGGTTTCTATATAGAGCCCTGTCACTCCTTGCCGGCTTGGTTCTACACTCCTGCCTTAAGTGTCTTGGGTAGTTACACATATCAGAGTGCAAGGATTCTGTTAAAGCCAACCAGAAACCATCCACCATAGAAGAGGTACTTAACAAGCAAGTAGACCAATACTCTCAGCCAGTTGATGTAAACCAGACTTGTCAAAACTAGCACAATGGGCACATGAACAAAATGGGTCAGATACTAAAGATGGAGATAATGTGTGGATCCAATAGCATGGACTCCCACTTACCAAAGCCAGTCTAGCTCTGGTTCCTTCTGAATTTCCAACAAAGCAGAACAAACACCAATGCTTGAACCACCAATATGGCATTATCCCTTGAGAAGACCAAATGGCCAACTTGGTAGTAAGTTGACTATATTGGGTCATTTTCATCCTAGATCAGTGGTCCAATGGATGTCCTTATAATGATAGATACTCACTTTGCATGTGTGTTATATCAGATAGCACCAAGAATCCAAGCCTTATAGAATACCTGATCTATAAGCATGGAATGTCACATAATACAGCCTCCTATCATGGGACCCACTTGATAGCAAAGGAGTTGTGGGATTAGGCCTAAAACAATGGAATCTACCAGTCATACATATCATGTTCCGTGTTATCTAATGACAACCTCAGGAATGCAGGAATAGCCTTCTACAGGTACAGCTGAAAGACAGCTCAGAAGAAGCACTCTGAAAAGATGGTGTACCATCTGTCAGGATGCAATACACTTATCAAATCAGAGAAATTCATATGGTGCTGTGCCCCCAAAAGGAACAACCTATAGTGCAGGATCCAAGATACAGAAGCAGGAATGTCTCCACTTGCCAATACTGACAGTGACTCATTGGGAGATTTTTCTTTTATTCTCATTACAACTCTGGTTTCTACAGAGACACAACCAAAGTCTTAAGTAACTACAAGTTAAGGCACTTTGTGCCAAAGAGCAAGCGGGACAAAACAGGAATCAACATACCATCAGAGGTGATTGACCACAGTCAGCAGACAATATGGCTGCTTTTATGCAATGGAAACTGGGAGGAATATTTGTATAAACCAGATGATTTACTTGGGTGCCTCCTGATACACCTTTCTTCCATTGTAATTGTGAATAAACATGTGACACAACTCCAAACTGAGAAGGCTGTGACTATCAAGTGCTGTGTCCCTTAATTATGAACGTTTGGGTCACAAGCCACCAATACCTGAATTGGTGAAAGCTGAAGACTCAAGGAATTAAGAATGGATAGTGAAGAAGGAAGATGAGCTCCATAGCTAGTTTATTCTACTAACTTTTTCCAGTGTTTACTCTTAGAAAGAAAGGCTTGAAGGAACAATGGAGTAGCTGTTCCCAAACTGAGTGGGAGGAAATTGTGAATGAGTAGGGGAATGCCCTGGAGAGATCCATCAGACTGTGGTGAAAGTTTGATACACAGTGGGAGGAAGTGGGAGAAGGTTGAATGAAAATGTCCTGGGTTATCAGGCAATCTAAGAAAGATTCAGCAAAGTTTTAGAGAGTCTGTGAGCTAATTGTGTCTGTTAGAGTAGTCTTGGATATCCAAATGGGTTTGCCTTAGTTTTTCTGCCTTAGTTTGCCTTAGTTTTCCAAATCATTCACTGAGAGCAGTTTTTGGGAGATGTTACCTCAGACACACTAGATTATAAAGCAGGGCAGCTGAGGCCACCAGTTAATTTTTTCATCCTATATCTGGATATCTGCAAGCACATTTTCATGGTCATTACAGTCATTATTTACTTAAATCATAATGGTCATTTGAAGCATAAAATTGGCCTAAATACAATGTGAGAATTCCTAGGAAAAATAAATATCATCATCTCAGTAATCTACCCAGAAACCTCAAAGTGCTCTTTACATATCTACCTCTGGGTTCATTCAAACATCAATTCTGTCTGATTGTGGCCTACAAAATATTCTTGATTTCTTCCACAGCTTTTATCAGCTCTTAACTAAACTTCAGAAACAGACTTCTAATAGGTATTCTTAAATGTGGTCTCCTCTTTCAACACATTTGGAAAACAACTATTGGTCTAATCTCTCTAATAAACCAATATGATCATTTAACTGCCCTGCCAAAAAATCTTAAATGTTCTCTAGCATACAGTGTCTACTATTCCAGCTTCAACTCCTTACCATGCTGAAGCAATGGTAGAATTTCCAAAATTCCCCGTACATATTTTCTTTAATCCTCCTCCAAGTTTTTAATGCATACCATTCCTACTTTCTCCTTCAGAAAAGTAGAGGAGGAATGGCTTATCACAATTATCATTTCTTCTAGTAGGAAACTATCATTTCTTAGGTAGACTTGGTTGCTTTATTGGTTCCCATAAATACGTATGTGTTCTACCCTTTAAAATATTATATAGACATTATTTGTTTATAGATCTGTCTTGTCTTTGGCAGAAACAGTACAAATAGAGACCTGGGTTTAATTTTCAGCCTTCTAACTTATCATATAAGTTCCTTGAAAGTTGGTTTCACTATTTGTCAAATGGGAAAACAGCAATCTTCGTATATGGCTCTTTTATGATTAAATGATGTAATGCCTATAGAGACTTGCAAATGATGGATATATATTATTACTACTAGCTAAACATTATTGAGTGCTTACTCACTACCATCCAGTATTCTAAATATCTTCTCAATTCTTAAAATCCTAGAGGTTTTACTCTCTTCATTTTCAAGATGAGGACCTGAAACAGACAGAGGTTAAATAAATCGCTCACATCACATTTATCAAATGTTCGTGTCAGGGCTTCAACCCAAGCAGTCTCACTAAAGGGCGCATACTCATCCATTAAACTCTTAAATATTGGCTGCTTAATATATATTTCCTTTCCTTCATTTCCATACCCTTAATTTTTCTCAAATTACATTGTTTTATTTAGTTTTAAAGACAAGAAGTGATTCTTATTGGTATGGATCATCTGTATATTCCCAGAAGCTAAAACAATGACTACAATAGAGCAAGTACTAAATACATACATAGGAGTTAAATGAATATGCCCATGGGAATGCATTCCTTAAGGAAAACCACTCTTAGCTGCAACATGTTCAGGCATGCTTAGGGGGAATCTGCTATGGACTAAATTTTGTTCCTCTAAAATTCATGTTGAAACCCCAAACTTCAGTGTGACAATATTTGGAGGTGGGGCCTTTGACAGGTAAGTAGGGTTATATAACAGTGGAGCCTTATTAATAGTACTACAAAAAGAAGAGGGACAGTGAGAGAGATGGTTCTTTTTCTGCCATGTGAGGACACCAGTGAGAAGGTGACCATCAGCAAGCTCACTCAAAACCGAATTTATACACCACACAGTCTATTGTATTTTGTTTCAGCAGTCCAAGCTCGTTAAGACAGGGTCTAAGCCAAGACACAATTGCAAAACACTAATCTGTGTAAGGGTATGGTTTTAGCAGAAGTTTTGTGAAGTGTAATTAAACAGGCAGTGATCAGGGTCAGCCAGAATAATGGGCACAGAAGTTTATCAGCAACAGCATAGTACGTCGCACACTGAGATACAGTAAGGAATAGAGGACAAGGCCACATCAACAGAATAGACAGGTTGATATTTAGTAAATGAATGAAGTCAAGACCAGAGTTGCAAATGAGGACAGCTGTGGAACCAGAGTCAAGAAACTAAGAGTCCTTGTGCTCTGATTTCTACTTTCTCTAAAGACAGATGTGCCCTTATTTGTGACTCATCATGTTTTCTCTTATCTTCTCCCCTTTGGGTATGGGAAGAGAGCAAAGAATAAATTGAGGGTTAGGATATGGATCATATCTGATGTCACATATCAGGTTAAGAAGAATGTGGTCTCAACTGGATACTATATGACCCCATGGGAAAGTTTTGGGAACACATATCACCACAGAGTTAGTCCTAACTTGAAGTAAATCTACCATCCATGTCAGGCAGTCTTGAATTGAAGGCTACCCATTGGATGAAAGTGGAGGGAATATAAATTCCTGGGTCAAATGGTCCTCATCAGCATAGAGCAATATTCAGAGAAGAGGGGAAGCTTTGAGAAAACCAACCAACATTCTGAAGCTAAGAGATGTTCTAGCCTGACAAAGACAGCATGGGGGGTGAGGGGAAAGGGACTGTCACCAGACTATCCACCACATCTCATATAAGATGCACAGTCATGCATTATCTTCTTTTAGGCTCTCAAACACCCACCAAAAACACATCAGTAGTTTTTTGTTCCACTATCTGATTGTACCTTTTTAGTTTCTTGCATCTCCTTTTGTCCTAATAGCCAATTTCACAACTCTTGGTCAGTACCTGTTCTTTTCTATCATGTCTCATTGCAATAGGAGTACTGTTCACAGAATATTATTCTAATTTTTTAATGTTTATTCATTTTTGACAGAGAGACAGAGAGAGACAGAACATGGGTGGGGGAGGGGGAAAGAGAGAGAGGGAGACACAATCTGAAGCAGGTTCCAGGCTCTGAGCTGTCAACACAGAGCCCGACGTAGGGCTCAAACTCATGAACTGTGAGATCATGACCTGAGCTGAAGTCGGTTGCTCAACTGACTGAGCCACCCAGGCACCCCATCACAGAATATTATTCTAAACTGCAAGGGTATTTTGGTGCCAGTGACTTTCAAATATTCCCCATGAATTTCAAAATAGTATATTTTGCAATACATAAATGTCCTTAATGATTTGGCATCATTTTTAGCTATTCCATCTTAACCTACCACTTCAGCCACCCTTGTACTTTATATTCCAGCAATACCCAGCTACCTGTGACTTTCCAACCATGACCTCTCTTGTCTTTGGACTTGGTCCGGAACTCTCTCTGTCCATCCATGCTTCTAACAAATTCTTCCTTAGATGCGATGTATCATATCAAAATTTATGTAAACTTGTAGCCTTTTTTGATGCTCTTAGCAAATTTAGGAGCTTAGTCTTCTATGGTCCTGTTACATTTCATTTTGAGAACACATTATGCACTTAACACATGGTGTTATTATTGTGTTGGATTGTTCTTTTCCCCATTAGACTGTGCTATGGACTGCATGTTTCTTCTACCAGCTACAGAAATTCAAATGTGAAAACTTAATCTTTAATGTTATGGTATTTGGAGATGATGCCTTTCGTAGGTAATTAGGTCATGAAGGTGGAGTCCTCATGATAGGGTTAGTACTCTTATAAGACAGAACTGAGACAGCTTTCTTAATCTCTCTTTGCTGTCTAGCATGTGAGAACACAACAATAAAAGAACCATCTAAAAGTCAGGTAGCAGGCCCTCACCCAGATCCGCTGGTGTCTTGATCTCGGACTTCTCATCCTCTGAGAAATAAATGTTTGTTGTTTAAGCCATCCAATCTACGCATTTGTTGTTGTTGTTGTTATAGCAGCCCAAAAAGACTAAGACAGACTATAAGGGCAGGGGCAGTCTTCCTTTGAATAATCAATATTAGATAGTCCTTGTCACATAATAAACTTTCCATAAACGTATCTTTAGTGAAGGAATGAATAAATGAAAGAACATTGATCTAGAGCCTTATCACTTATTAATATGATTCTATCAGTCACCTTTTTATTGTTATTATTGTTGTTGTTAGCTTAGTGTTTTCCCAAACCTACCCTTCTCTCCTCATCAGATGAATTTTGTCTAGCATGGAAGGGGAATACAGTTTCATATAATTGAGGAGGTGGCCTACATACCACCAATGGATACTAATGGAAAGATGCTCTGGGGGTGGGGGGGTGGGGAAAGGAGTGTGATATCCCTTGAGTCATACTAAGTAGGTATTTTTTTTTGGTCTTTAGGCATGGATCTCTTTTAGTGGGACAGACAATCACGTAAGTATTGCTCATGAGACATTCCAGCTCACTATGAAGTGGATAATATTCTGAGGCCACTAGGGGGCTACAGGTATTCATTCATTCTTTGGCACTTTATTTTCTTAGTTACTGCTGTATATATTAAAAAGATACGTGGAAATCTCCAAAATGTGTATAAGGGGAAGTATAACAGATTCTGTATATCCTAATAAGTAATATTTTTAAGCTTGAGATTAGAAGTCAACACTATTTTGTTTAAATCTGTCTTTAGACAGCAATAACAAAATATTTGAGATAACAGAGGCCTGGATTTCAGATCCATTTCTGTCACTTAGGACCTAGGTGACTTTTGGAAATAGCCTGGTATTTTGGGGGAACCTCAGTTTACTTACTCAGCTGTAAATCCAGATATTTTTGAAACAAAAGACAAAAAAGGTTTAGTGTCAAATGAATGGAGTAAGTAACAAGTACTCAATAAATGTTAGCAATTCTGATTATTATTGCTTCCATACTAAGGAGTTTAGCGCTATGGTATAGGGACCAAAACAGTAAAAATGCCCTAAGATTATGAAATATACTCTCAATATGTTTTGTTTTCTTTCCCCTCTATGAGTAAGCTTCTCAAATGACTAAAATGAGTAGGGCTTCTGTCTATTATACACAGAAAGCAAGGAAAGAACAAAGAAAACTGGCATCAATTCCCCAACAAGTCACATGGAAACAGGATTCACAGGAGATTGAGTAGACAGTGCAGATGTGAAAATAGAAAGAGCAGATTGAAACCTGGGGCTTGCTGTAAAGGAGGAAAAGACAGTATGGGGAGTTTTGCAGTTCTTGTGACTTATGTAAGGTAGTAAGAAGTCTTACGTCTTCCCTCCATCTTACAGTAAGTCTTGGAGAATTTTATTTGGAAATTCAACCACGGATTGATTCATACCTTAATCACTTCCTGTAGTCATTTTTTCCCACCATCCATTCAATTTTGAGATAGTGATTGAACAACTTTTTTTTTGCCATACATTGACCCAAGAAAGGAATCGAGATCTTTTTAATAAATATTTTATTCCTTCATGCAATAAATGGCTAACATACTCCATGATCTGGTATTATATTTGGGGCTAGGGATACAGCTTCATTTCACATGCCCAATAAAAATAAGCAGAATCTACTTCATGAGGTTGTTGTGAGGGTTCAATTAGGTAACACATGTAAAATACAAAACTATCCTTGTGCACATAGAAAAATGCCTCATAAGCATTATGTATTTGTGTGTGTGTGTATGTGTGTGTGTGCGTGTGTGTAGTGTGTTTGTATTAAGGATAGAGAATGCTTATGCAACTTATGATATTTAGGAGTATTTTTTATTGTGTAAGAACACTGTACTAGGTAAGAATTTCTACAAATAGGCTGTGCAGCCCTTCCTAACAATAAAGATAATGATAATCACAAATAACATAATAACAGAATTTCAGGATTCAATTATAAATATTGCATACAAATATGGAAAAAAGTTTTAATAATAGCTATTTTTAAAGGGACAATTCATATAAGAAAAAAAGAAAAAAAATATTTGCCCCATTGAATCTCATTAGTTTCTGATAACCACGGAATTGTCTAGACTTAAGCAAAGCCTACTTCTAACATGACTGTCACCAAAAGCTTTTCTTTATAACTTTGAAATAAGAGTATCCTGAAATCAGTACATACTATACATTTTTTGATGGAATAACAGGTAATTAAGTTGTTTTCTAAAGTCTCTCTAGTCTTTGTACACTGCATGTTGAAAATTTGAGAATGAATTAAATACTCTTTTAAGATAAATGTTGCTTTTTCTCCTCCTTCAAATAAATTTATAAAGATTAGCATTTATAAAACAACACAGATAAAACACATTAACCCCCTTCCATTTCTTAGCTCTGTGTTATAATCTCTTACATCTTTATAAATCATTTTTGTTTACAAAAAGTTAAACATTTATTATCTGCTTACTCTCCCATGACCCTGTAAGATAGACGAATCAAATCTTAATATTCCCATTTTACAGATCAGGAACCTGAAGTTATATAACTTTTCCAAACTTAATAAAACTAGTGAGTTGCTTCATCACAAGTAGAATTCAGATCTCTTCATATCAGCCCGTTTTTCTTTGCATTATATTTCATCTTTTTCCTTTTACATCATTCTTTATTTTATCTTTCAGTATTAAGGTATATAGTTAGCCCTGTCAGGATCACTCTGATGGAAATCATAAATACTAGGTATTTGAGAACACAAAAAATCTTATTAACTGTAAAATATAACTGTGATCACAATCTTTTTTGATGTTAACTGGTAATAACTTAGTTAAAATGCCAAGGTACACAAAAAATGTTTGGAAAACATTCCTAATTAATTTTTTAAATGTTTTTATTTATTTTTGAGAGAAAGAGTGACAGCGCGAGCAGGGCAGGGGCAGAGAGAGAGGGAGACACAGAATACAAAGCAGGCACCAGGCTCTGAGCTGTCAGCACAGAGTCCGACATGGGGATCAAACTCACAAACCATGAGATATCATGACTTGAGCCAAAGTCAGATGCTCAACTGACTGAGCCACGCAGGCGCCTCAAGAAATCATTCCTAATTAATTGGTGTTATTTGTTATATATTTCTGCTAAATTTCTTTTCTTACCTTCTTATATTTTTAAGCATCTGTGGACTTTTTCCTACAAAGAATGAACTAAAATACTGGTTCCCTAATTTTTATTCAAGGATATGAACTTTGAGCAGTCATACAGAAATGAAGTATTCTTTCTATCTCACTCATGCCAGAACACAAGTTTCTCTTCATTTTATACTAAGAAATCACAGGTTAAAATTGAGGGGGAAATTAGCTTTATTCTGCCTTATGTGGAATGATATTCACTGAATGGATTCATAAGCACACTAGGTAGCAGGGAGGGAATATTCCAGCTGTGAGTCTGGCCTCTGGACTTGCTGAATTGTATACTCATCATCCAAGGGGCCATGTGTTTACATTGAATCTGAGAGCTGATGACGTATATTCTTGGAAGACACTTATTCTCTGCTTCTGCACTTACATTGTGGATGAGATTGGAGTAGGGTAAGGCAAGACAAAAGTGAATCCTTGCACTTTGTAAGATATGAGAAGCACTAAATTGAATAGTCATGGGGATCTGGAGATTTAAGAGTTACAGAAAGAAATGAGAATGAATGTAAATCCAGGAACATTCCTTCCCTGATCCTATTTGTTGCTCTTTTCTCCCAATTAATTCTTTGATATCCTGCTCCAAACCCTAAACCACAATACTTCCCTCTGTCCATGTTCTCTCAAATGTTCTTATCTTTCTGATAATTTCAGAATCCTTTAAATGCTGTTTTTTGCCTTTAGCCAAACAAGCTGCCCACTAGGAAGTGTATAAAGACCACCCAGAGCATTTCAGCAGATCTGCCCAACAGTGAGCTGATGCTGATAACTGCCAATCCCAATTTGCCTGGCTTCAGGGAGCCTTTGTATTAAAAAGTGCTGTCACATATTTTTAATTTCCCCAGTGAGTCAGCTCCCCCTCCATGCCGCCCCATCAAAGAACTGGATAATATCAAAATATGAAAGAGGACATGCTGTTCCGGAATTTGTGTGTTTTTTTTCCCTTCTTGATTCAAAAGCAAATTTGTGAACATGGGGCATTGTGTCGCATGAGCAAACGAATTAGATTAACAAAGAATTAAGAACACAATATTATATTCACAGTTAGACCACTCTCATGTAGACTGAATTGTACATAACTATTCTAATATGATTGAATTGGGAAGATTCAAGCACTGAGGCTAAATCTGGATAATCCCTTTTGTTCTTGTTGAAGCAGTTACTTTGTATATTTGAGCATTGTCTTTTCCTCACCTACTTGATCCAAATTTATTCAAAGTCAGTGGGATTTTCTACTCCTAAAAAGATACTTTAGCATTTTAAATCATTTTTTTAGAAAAAAATTAAATGCAGTCAGCAGAGTAAACTAAATATAAGGCAAGTTAACCATAAGTGTTTCTAATGGAGAAAAATGAATTAAAATGAATCAATGTTTTCAATACATTTCCCTGGAATCAGATCAACTTCATGATTAATTCCTGAATTTGAATAGGGTGCACTTTGTAAAGTAGCCAGTTTACTGAAGAGGCAAAATATAATGGTGCCATTTAGCTTCTCCTTGGACTTTACTACCCAACCTTTTTAGATCTCCTTTCTCGGGCTCTGCTATATTGATCTCTTCACTAGCAAAATCTACTCTGATCCAGTTTTCAAGCCAATGTTGATTTGATGTTAAATCAGAATGAATATATCCAATCTAATTTGCCTACATTACTATCAATTCTTTTTCTTCCCACACCAACGCTAACATGTACACAACCATGAGGACTTAGAATCACTGGGAGGTAATTAAGTTTGATCTTGGGACTTCTGCATTATACTCAAAAATACAAGTCAACTCTGCTGGGACTCCTATGATTGAATTTCCAAACACAGTTTTCCTCAATTTATGTATCCTGAGTTATTCAAACAGGATATCATTCTGGTTCTTGTTCTGAGTTCCTGTTCTAGAGATTCACCTAACTCCCAAGTCCACCTGCAGCTAGGGTCCTTCCTTCGTTTTCCCTATCATTTTCCTGCTTATCTAAAGTCCTTTCTTTGGTCTCCAGTTCATGTTTATGGTCTTGACCAAAGACAAACCACCCAGAGATTTTGCCCCTACTCTCTGGACTGCCCAGTTTTAACTGCACAAATACGGAGTGATATACAATCCAAAATTAGCGACTCCTTGAGGTTTTACTCATCTTGTTTAGACTGAATGTATTTCCTCACTCTAATAGACTAAGATTCTACTCATTTCCAGATATCTTCACATCTTAGTATTTTAAAAACAGCTTTAAAAATCCATGGTACTGAAAATTTTAAGTTGAATGACATTCTGAAGATTAGCATATCTTTTCTTTACTTCATCTAAAAACTGGAAGAAGACTACATGTTAAAGACATTTTAATGAATAATTAATAAATGAAGAAATGTGAAAGTTCTAGCACACAGGGAATTATCAGAAAGATTTTTTTTTCAAAATGATGGATGAAAACAAAAAAAATAAAATAGGGAAATAATCCAACTTTTGGCAGCCCTTCATGTTATTTAAACCAATTTCATTTTCCTTTGTTCTAAAATTATTTGGTATAACAAGAGCATAGTTGTTAAATGGTGATAGGAATATAAGATAGAAAATAAATAAGAAATTAATAGTAGAATTAAAAGTTTTAAGAACCTTCAAATAGCTATTTCAATGATTTCAAAGGCAAATTATAAAAATATATTTACTGAGATCAAAGTTATCACTACTTAAGAATAATTAGTATCAAATGAGAAAAGTAATCTGGGAATTCTGTTACCACATATGAAAACTTAATTTAAAAAGGTGTAGTTTTCAAAGACATATTGTATTAATACAGGTAATATCCAAGCAGATCAATAAAATAACAAAACAAGAGATTCTAGAAATAGATCTGCATATATATGGGATCTTTTTTTTAAGTTTATTTGTTTGAAAGAGACAGACACAGCAAGAGTGGGGGATGGGCAGAGAGAGAGGGAGAGAGAGAGTCTCAGGCAGACTCCACACTGCCAACATAGAGTCTGATGGGGAGCTCAAACTCACAAACTGTGAGATCATGACATGAGCTGAAACTGAGTCCGACGTTTAACCCGCTGAGACACCCAGTCGCCTCATATATATGGGATCTAAAAGAATGACAATGCTGCTATTTCAAATCAATGGAAGAAGGATGGTTGATTTGATACATGGTTTTGGAATTGGATTAAACCCATTTTGATTCCACCTTCTGGGGTTATGAAGATTGCCTGTTTTCCCTGAAATATTCGGCCTTGTGAAGGAAGGTGGATACCTGACCAAAGTCATCTCCAGCAATGCCAGAAGGAGGTTGGGAATGACGAAGCAGATGTCTGATAGGAAAAAATTTGTATTCAGACCAAACTGATTCCATCAACCTGTGTGACTTTAGCAAGTTACGTAATCCTTTCTGGAAAATTAACCATTTTGGCTAGACTTTCAAAATTGTTGATATAAATATGATTATAGTATTCATTTAAAGTTTAATATTCTCTTTATTTATACTTATTATCTTGTTTAGATCCTTTACATGTTTTCTTCATGTTCCCTTAATTCTTTTATTTTTTTCAGACTGCAAAGCTATATTGTCCTTCTAGATCTTTGCAAAGAACCAGCTATTTGTTTTATTGCTCCAATCTAGTTTTGATATATAATTTCCTATTTTCATCTTTTATACCTATAATTGTCTTTTTGTATATTATTTATATTTGCTTCTTTCTATAGCTTTATGCGATGCAGTCTTGTGAATTTTGCCCCCATATTAATTTTCTCCGGGGGGTTTAGTCATCTTTGCAATGTTGTGTGCATGTGTGTGTGTTTCTTTTCTTCTTTTCTTTTTTTGCCTCTTATGCAGTTGAAGTTCTTCAAATACTTAGACTTTGAGTATATCTATAGAGATACATAGATATACAGAGATAAAGATATTTGGTATTAGTAGTAGTAATTGCCTATGCTCTTGTCACTTGTGGATGTACATGTAGCATCTGATTAATGCGTAGCAATGGCAGCTGTGATGAGTTTATGCGTGAGTGTGTAGTTAGGGATAGAGGGATTACAGATTCACCTCAGGTTGGCGATATGTTTTCCCACATGGAAATATATTTCTTTCTTCTTTCCATAACATTTAATATTACTTGGAACACATTCCAAAGTCTCGGGTACTCTGACCATTTCCAATGTCAGAACTGTTTTATCACTGGGTTTGTGGCTTATATCTGCACATGAGACTGATCAGCTCTTCCTCAGTCTTTAAACTAATTGAATCAACTTTCATTAGCACCTTTATTATCCCTGCCTCTACTGCAGTGATCTTTGAATTTAGGCTCTTCAGCTCTCCTGAAAAGCAAACAAAGATTTTTCAAAAACTTACTATTTTAATTATATGTGATAATTTCTCCTATCCACTGGGTTTTGGCATGATTTGGATTTTGTCTATATTTTCCTTTTCAGAAATTGCTTACAGATATAGTCAGCAGGTAATTAGACATAGTCATTAGATATAGTGACTAGATATAGTCAATAACTCCCTAAAGTGTTGGTATTGCTGGGTATTTATTTACTAGTTGTTCTTTTTGTAATTTTTGCTCTTAAGTATTTGTCAGTTTGGTGTGATTTTGGAGAGAAAAGTCAGCCATTTTGCATTTGATACTTCCTGTTTTTGTCTAACAAATACCATGCCTGAGAGCAATGGTTCTCAAATTTCAGTCTGTGTTGGAATCACTGGAGTTTCTGATTTGATTAGTAGAAGGCCTGAGAATCTGCATTTCCAGTGAGTTCCTGGGTGATGCCAATGCTGCTTGTCAGGGAGCCACATTTTAAGCATCTCTCATAGAGTATTCCTTCAAGTAGGTCTAGAAATATACTTTTCCTCAAATCAAACTGCTGAAATAAAGGTTTTTTCCTTATGAATTATTTGGTTGAAACATTCATTTTCAGATGAAGAAAATTAGAATCAGTGAAATGAAGGGACTAACACAAAGCTGATTGATAGGTTGACTCAGGAAAATCTGAGCAACACATTTGATCCAGGAAATAATTAAGTGACCGGCTTCCTTTTCTAAATGTTGTATTTTGTGAAGAATAAGTGTTTGAACTTTCCACCTAGGAAGGCAACCTTGAATTTCAGCAGAAAATCCTTGGGAGTTTGAAAGCAATGCTTTCTTCTGACACCCAAATGACTGTTCTGTTTGTTGGTGCATCTGGTTTTTCTTCCATTTGGTCTTAGAGGATCCTTGTAAACATGTTAGTGTTGGCATAGTTCAACAGTAAGCTTAACATTATCAACTAATATCAACTTCCTCTTGCTCTTTTAATCCTTTGGCTTCTTTCCTTATCCATTTCAGAAAAGGTTTCCTTATAATTTCTGTTCGGGTCACAGGACTTGTCCTTTTTCACTGCTGTCACTTAATTGACAGTTTAAACTAGATTATATTTAAATATTACACATACTACTTATCATTAAGTTATAATTGCAGTGAAATTTAAGCTAGAATCAATATTAAGTGTTCACCCAAACCATTGCATTCAGCTTGATTAATGATTGCAATTGATTGATGTGAATTAAGAATGGCAGAGCATTTAAAAGCATTACAATGAACAGCTACATTTAATTTTCACAGCAATATCCTCTTAGAATGTTTTACATGTTAATGGTCTGAGAATTCGGAATTCTATACTAGGTTCTAAAAATAATAATCAGAGATTTAGGATAGTACTGTTCTCCCCATTGCTTAAAATATCCAAATATAAGAAACCTAAGTTCCCTACTTTACTATAAATATTTTGGCTTTTCTTTTTAATTAAAACAATTTTTTTTTGAGAGAGAAAGCGTGAGTGGGGTGGAGCAGAGAGAGAGGAGACACAGAACCTGAAGCAGGCTCCAACCTCCGAGCTGTCAGCAAGGAACCTGACACGGGGCCTGAACTTAGGAACTGTGAGATTATGACCTGAGCTGAAGTCTGACACTTAACCAACTGAGTCACGCAGACACCCCAATGTTTTGGCTTTTTTAACTGAATTATAAAGTATTTTGTCATATCTACAGATTTCCCCCTGAAGTTGTGGGGTAATAATGCTGCATTTATATAAGAAGAAGGAAGGAATAGACAAGGGAGTATGTTAAAACTTCCATATTTCAAATGCTCAGGGGAAAGAAAGCTTCATGCTTTACTAAACTTGTCCATAAATAAAATAAAATAAAACAATAATTTATAACCATGCTTGCAAATTTGGGGAGCACTTAACTTATCCAATAAATAGAGACCAAGGATGAATGCAAGCATACTGTGCCTCAAGACTGAAATTGGCATTACAAAGTGGAGTACAGTTCTGTGTATATATGATGTCTGGAATTATGTTTGTTCTTCCTTTCTCGAATACTAACAGAAAGGTTGCTTACTTGATTAGTTTAGGTAAGTTAAATTTATTTTTGTATTTCTAGTGAATTTGACAGCTTTCAAGGGAAAAAATTAAAGATCATCCAATGTCTATCTTAAAATGAAATTAGATTGAAAGATTGATACAGTGCACATGTAACCAAAATTGTATCCTTAGCATTTTGTTTTTGTTTTTTTTTCTTTCTCTTTCTCTCCCTCTCCCCCCCCCCCCCCCCCCCCCCCCCGCTTCCCGCTGCCACTCTCCCACCCCCATGCCCACTTTTCCAGCATTGAAAAGAATTCTGGTTCCTTAGCTAACTTGTTTTGCTTTTCATCATATCACAAATGGAAAATAGCCAGTTGTGGAGAAAATGTTGATGGTTTTGCACGGTACAGGAATGTAGTTTAAAGCTTAGCTATGTATAGAGTCAGCCTTTTTTTCTGCCAAAATGAATAAACCTCTCCGTGAACCTATGAAGTTCACCTTGAAGTTCATGGTGAAGTCAACAGAACATTTAAGCACTAAGGGAGGCAAAGGAGAAGTAAACATTTCTACCAATCACAAGATAGAGTGGAACATAATTAATTCTAACCCACTAAATTAAGATCTTGTAATGTCAGTTTAAGTGTATTCTTAGTGTGGAAGTGGGGAGTGGAATATGTTTGCTAGCTGAAAATATTGCCTGGACATTTATAATATTTCTGTAGCACATTTTCTGGCTTAGATTGAAGAAATCAAACTCTTTTTAAACACTTAATGTAACATTTATATGTGTTGAGAAACAAGGTAGTCTTATATTTTATCAATTAAAAAGAGTCTGAGATGGTTTCCTATAGATGGCTTCATCAAAGTTCTATATATTTAAAGCTTTAAAAATGTCAATATATTATAATTATTTATTTATCTGACTTCAAACACATTTTTCAAAAATATATTAAATTTGATATTTTACTCAGAAGCATTTCTAAACATGTGTATTTGAAATAGTATGTTTTTATTCTTACTGGTGTGTTTATAAAAATTATATGTAACAAAATATATTAAAATTTGAAATAGAGGCACCTGGGTGGTTTAGTTGGCTGAGCGTTCAACTCTTGATTTTAGCTCAGGTCATGATCTCTCAGTTCGTGAGTTTGAGCCCGGCATTGGGCTCTGTGCTGATAGTGAGGAGTATACTTGGAATTCTCTCTCTCTCTCTCTCTCTCCCTCTCTCTCTGCCCCTTTCTCTCTCTTCCAAAATAAACAAATAAACATTTTTAAAGAATTTGAAATATAGGGGCACCTGGGTGGCTCATTTGGTTAAGCATCTGATTTTGGCTCAGGTCATAATCTCATAGTTCATGAGCTAGAGCCCCACATCAGGCTCTGTGCTGTCAGTGCAGAGCCTGCTCTCAGTTCTCTGTCTCCCTCTTTCTCTGATCCTTCCCGCTTGTGCACTCACTCTCTCAAAAATAAATAAATAAACATTTTTTTAATGTGAAATATATTTTGTATATAGGAAGAAGTATTATAGTAACTTACCGATTCTGTTATCACATTGCTCATTTTGAATATATAGTTTTAGGCCATAGAATTTTATTTATTTATTTATTTATTTATTTATTTATTTATTTGATAGAGAAAGAGAGAGCAGCCGTGCACATGACAGGGGAAAGGGCAGAGGGAGAGAGGGAGTCTCAAGCAGGCTCCATGCTCTGTGTGGAGCCCAATGAGGAGCTACATCTCCTGACCCTGGAATCATGACCTGAGCTGAAATCAAGAGTCAGATGCTCAACCCACTGAGCCACCCAGGTACCCCAGAACTTTTTAGAATTTTAGGATAGAGTTATACTACAGTAATCTGTCATTAAAAAGACTTTTGTTGATATGTGCTTATTTCTGCCTGATTAGTTATCTCAATACAAATCTTACTGACATGAGAATGAGATTCTATGTTTAAACTTGAATATAGGTTGTAGTATAAATCCACTTTTAAAGATAATAGATTATTCATTAGTTATAAAAATAAGTTCAATGGGAAAAATGTAAAGATGAGAAAAATTCTCCATAATCCATCCAAAAGAGTAAATTATTTTTAACAAGATAATTATTTTAACACTATTTATTACTCTTAAAAATATGTATAGCTTTCAGTACACTCTATGCTTAAGGTGGCAGTTTTCAGACATATATTATGAAATATGCAGTTAATAAAATGTTGAGAAAATCTGTAAAAATAAAATAAAATTAAACCTGTACTTACCATAACATGGCAGAAAAGTTATAAGGAAGCTAAACACTTCAATATAAAACTGAAAACTGAAAAGACAAGTGCATTTGATTTCACATTTGTTTTTGCCCATCACATTGCATTTTACCAGCCAGTAATCTGCAAAAAGATATGGTACCTGAATCACTTTCTCTTTCATAGAGCTTCAAGAAATGGAAGACATTTAGATAAAAAGTAGAAGAAAATTTTGCAGAAGCAAAGAGCTGTTGTGTCTGTAAAATAACTAATTGAAGTGTGTATCCTCCACTTCGTGTTCCCTAATGTTTGGCAATCCTAGTGCAGAAATGCTGAACCTAAAGAAGCTGGCCTCAGAGCCACCATGTGACCTTTGGAGTGCTGTGTGAGGCTGTGGTGTGCCCACTCCGCCAGGCTGTCAGTGCCCAGCATTATCAGAACTCAGCAAAATTTCACAACTGGGTGCCAAACACTAGGTGTTTCTAATGTATTTTTTCCTGGCTATCAATGGTGGGTTAAGTTCTCAAAAACGGAGTCATTTGCAATTCTCACAGTATGCATCTACACAGTTTATTAAAACTGGCCTTATGCAGTAATATTCTTAATTTGGTAAAAAATATCTGAACATACTTAGGCTATTAATTATGACAAAAACTATTTTTCTATTTGATGATAAAACATATACAGATATGTTAAACCTAATTTAGGTAACAATATTATAATAACCCATTCTTCTTTTAATAATACACTATATTAATACAAGTATTTTAGGAATTATTTCATATCATCTGCTATACTCACATTCTCCATGACAAACATACAGATGTTGTGTTTTGCATACAATCATGATGAAATCTTTTTTTGTAGAAGAGAATATTGATTATTTGTAAGTATGCTAGCACTAATTTCTTCTATGATTATTATCATTAAAATCATTTCTCTCTCCTTACTTATGGACCACAAATTACTCTTGTTCATAAAAAGAAAAAGAAAATTGCTTTCTAGGACAGATTAATATTTCAGTGTCACTATTGCAAGATATCTAATGGTCTCATGTTAATAACAACATGATGTCCTTTCTAGGACTTAAATGACAAATACTTATAGATTGCAATATGTTTAGTGACATTTTTGTTTTTAGTAACATGTGTTCCTTTTGCATTATTTGGTTTTTGCAGTGCTATTTTGCTGAAGCAATTTATATTTATAAAATAATATTTCAAACTTAAAATAGTATTTAAATCAGTGAGGGTTAAAAATTAGACTTCTTTGTCATAAGTTTTAGCAGGGTTGGAAAAACTTATTCTATGGAGCAAAAATAAAATTTGCCACTCCCAGTAATATTATAGGACTCAGAGATTTTCAACCAAAAATTGAATGTAGTTAAAAATGATTGGCTGTGTGGTAATTCTAAGTAAATTCGAATACACCAGAATGGCAGGCTAATGACATAAAGTTGTTTATTTTAGCTGCAAAAGGACAATCAATAACTGAGAATTCCTTAACTACAGTGATTTGAAAAAATGACTTTTTTTCTAAAGTTAATTGAATTTTTAAAGCATTTTTTCCTGTGAAGCAAAAGCATTTTCTACAACATCTTTTGTTTATAAACCCAAAGGGGCATCAAAATGGAATACTGGAAATTGAAGCAATGATTGTTAAGCGACAATAAATCATGTTCAGAAAAAGAGGGAAAGCATAGATCTATTGTTTGATGAACAGAGTGTCCTGTTAATAAGTGAGAAAAAGTAGAAAGAACTGTGTAACAAATTTTACTTCCCTTTTCTTCAGAAAAAAAAAAAACCCTAGAAAGGGCAGAATAAATAAAGCAGAGGTATAAGTTGAGTGAGGAAAGTATAAGAATGCATATAATTGTTTCAATGAAATTAGGATACTAAACTCAGAAAATTTATCCAACAATGTCAAATGAATTCATAGATGTAATTTCAGAACACCTGTCAGTAATCCTAACAAACTCATAATAAAAGGAAAATATGCCATAAGACTAATGATAGGTAAATGCTTTCAAAATTAAGGGAAGAATAGAAGCCAGAAATGACAGGTAGATTCTAAGAAAATTCTAGAATAGATTAGATGTTTCAGAAAGTTTCATTAGCATAACTTTAGAGTTGGGATTTCAGAGGAAGAAAAAATATGAGAGATATTCAAGATACAATGGGATGTCATTAAAATGAATATGGAATTGTTGCCTAAAGCTAAAGAAATGCAGATTCCACTGAGAAATCAATGAAGTTTGCTATACCTGCATATCTGTGAAGATTTTCATCTAACCATATCCGATTAAAGAATACCAATTGAATAACATGCAGGCTTGGGAACCCTTGTTTATAAAAAAAAAAGAGGAATCAGAATGTTTATCTGTGACTGGAGAAAACTCAAGATGTATACTGTCCCTAAATCCCTTGCTTTGTCTACAATCTTGAATAAACAATGTCAACTTTTTGTGAAGGTGGGATTTAACAATCACAAATTATCATTGTAATAGACTCAAATTGCTTGAGATGCTAACATTTCTCCCAGAGTTGGTAAATTATCTTCTCAATCCCCACAATATTTTAAAGTTAAATTTAAAAATAAAGTAAATTCAAAGAACTAATTTAGTAGTTTAGAGATATTGTAATTGTCAGAATTAATCCCACTAGGTAATCTCTCTGATTTTTAATTTTAATTAAAATATATATTTATGGGTTTGTGATTTTGTCAACCAAAGAGTGTAAGATATTTGATGAAGTTTGTAAATGGCAGAGGGGTGTTTAAGAGGTCTGGATTAATAGTATGTATTCTTTTAATTTGTGAAATTTAAAGCATTTGGAAGGATTTTCTTGTGAGTAGGAAAGGATTCCTTTCCATGTAGTTAATTAACACATCCACCACCTCACATATTTACCTTTTTTTTTTCTTTTGGTGAGAACATGTAGGTTTTATTCTCTTAGCAAGTTTCAATTATACAAAATGGCATTATCAACTCTAGTTACCATTTATACATTAAGTTCTCAAAACTTATGCATCTTATAACTGAAAATTTGTACCCTTTTACCAATCTCTTCCTATTTCCCCCCACAACCCAGCCTCTGACAACCACTTTTCTACTCTCTCTCATGAATTTTTCTTTTTTGTTTTTCTTTTTGTTTTAGATTCCAAATGTAAGTGATACCATATGGTATTTTCCTTTCCTTGTTTGTCTTACTTCACTTAGCATAATGCTTTCCAATTTCATCCGTGTTGTCACAAATGACAGAATTTCCTTCTTTTTAAAAGCTGAATATAATATATATATGTATATATATATATGCATATATACATATATATGTATATATATATATGCATATATACATATATATGTATTGTGTATATATATATATATGTATATATGTATATATATACACAATATATGTATATATATGTATATATACACAATATATGTATATATATATATATATACACAATATATATATATGTATATATATATATATACACACACACACATATATATATATATCACATTTTTGTAACCTGTTCATCTGCCAGTAAACACTTAGGCTGTTTCTATACTTTGGCTTCTGTGAATAATGCTGCTATAAACATGGGAATACAGATATATCTTTGAGATAATGATTAGTTTCCTTTGAATTTATATACCCAGAAGTAGCATGGCTGGATCATATGGTAATTCTATTTTTAATTTTTTGATGAACCTCCATACAGTTTTACAAAATGGCTATACCAGTTTACATTAAGGATTCCTTTATCTTCACATCCTCACCAGTGTTTGTTATTTCTTGTCTTTTTGTTAAACGCATTCCTAACATGTGTGAGATATGTCTCTATGATTTGAATCCACATTTCCTTGATGATCAATAATATTGAGCACTTTTTCAAGTACTTGTTAACTATATGTATGTTTTTGGAAAAATGTCAATTTGGTCCTTTTTGGTTGGGGTATTTTATTTTATTTTTTGCTTATTGAATTGCTGAGTTCCTTGTATATTTTGGATATTAACCACTTATCAGATATGTGGCTTGCAAATATTTTTTCTCATTCCATAAGTTGCCTTTTAATTTTGTTGATAGTTTCCTTTGCTGTGCAGAAGCTTTTTAGTTTAATGTAATTAAGCTTGTTTATTTTGTTTTTGTTGCTTTTCTTTTGGTGTCAAATTAAAAAAAAATTATTGCTAAAATCAATGCTAAGGAGCTTATTGCCTATATTTTCTTCTAGTGGTTTTATGGCTTCAGGTCTTATATTTAAGTCTTTAATCTGATTTGAGTTGTTTTTTGTGTATGGTTAAGACAAAATATGTAATTTTAACTTAATAGTTTAAACTACTAAATTCCAAATTTTTAATAAATGTATGACCTAGGTAGCTTTTCCTTCCACAAAACCATTTTTAGACCTGGAGAAGTTCATGCAAATGAATGCCATAGAATTCTGCTTCAGAATTGCTCTCATACCATAAACAAAACATCTGACAATTTAACAGTCAGAGAAAATATATGAAACAATCATTTTCAGACATTGAAAAACAAGTCCCATTGGGCTCTAATCCCTGAGAGAAGAGAAACAAATGAACTGGGTCCTACAATACTCTAGCTTATTGCCAGGATGAAGTTTCCAGGAGAAAGCCTGATAGTCTCACTGAGTTGAAGATACAGCAATTAAAGTTTGGAATATCTAGACAGCTAGAATTTATGGTGCAGAATTCAAGGGATGAAGGAACTGCACATAGAAAAATGAAAAATTTAAGAAGGATGCTTTAGGCATTGGTTGAGTACTGATGCGTGCATGTGTTAACAGAGACTCCCATAGTCCAAACAAGAATCACTGATTAGCAATACTACTCAGAACTCACACAAACTGTAAATAATTTGTGTAAAAAGACCTTATAATAATGGAAACATTGGGTAGAGGCTTAACTGATGTGTGACACTTCAGCAGTTGGGATTACATTATTCCCAGAGATAAAATCTATGTAAAACCTCTCCAAACAAAACTTAATGTTGTGTTTTAATAGATAAAATTACCACAAGCTACTTATCTATGCATCAGAACAAAATCTAACATTCTTTAAAGGAGTTCAATAAAATCCAGAAACAAACAACATAAAATTAAAAATTGCCCAACATTTAATAAAACATTATCAATCATGTAAATAAGCAGGAAGATATAAACCAAAGCAGGAGAAAAATCAAGTAGTAGAACCAGACCCTCATAATAATGGAGATGATGAAATTTATAGACAAGGTTGTTAAAACAGCTATTATAAATATCATGAACATGATCTATAATCAAAATGTCAATATGAACACATAAAGAAGAGAGATGGAAGATATTATAAAGACCCAAATGGAACTTGTAGACTTGAAATGCAGTATCTTAAGTGAAAAGCACACAGGATGCGATTAAAAGCAGATTAGGCATGGAAGAGAAAAATATCAGTGAGCATAAAGATACATGAATAGAAACTATTCAAAATGAAGCACAGAGAGAAATAAGACTGAAAAGTAAAAATGGCCACTGTTTGGTGTGTTATTGAAAAATGTCAATTGTCTGCATGTATAATTGGAGACCCTGAAGGAACAAGGGAGGGCAGAAAGAATATTTAAAGAAATAATGGCCAGTGTTCACTTTGGCAGCACATACACTAAAACTGGAATGATACAGAGAAGATTAGCATGGCCCATGCACAAAGAAATAATGGCCGAATCATTTTAAAATAGATAAAAAATAAATTTACAGATTCAAGAAGTTCAACAAACCCAACAGTGAAGAAGAAGAAGAGGGGAAAAAAAGGCTAAAACCTCTCTGACAAATGATTAAAAGGCCAATGATAAAAAATATTAAAAGAAAGAGAAGCAAAAAGACACACTATATATGGAAGAACAAAATAAGAATCTCAAGAGCAGGTTACATCAAACTAAAAAGGTTCTGTACAGCAAAAGAAATGATCAACAAAATAAAAATGCAACCTACCTAATGGCAGAAAATGTTTGCAAATCATATAATTGATAAGGGGTTAATATACAAAATATATAAAGAACTCACAGAACTCAATAGCAAAGTCATCATCATTCATCTGATTAAGAAATAAGCAGAGGACCTGAATAGACATCTTTCCAAAGAAGACATACAGATGGCCAACAGATACTTAAAAAGATATTCAACATCACTCATTGTCAGAAAAGTGCAAATCAGATGAGATTTCATCTCACATCTGTTATAATGGTTATTATAAAAAAGACAAGAAATAAAAAGTGTGGGTGAGGATGTGGAGAAAAGGGAACACTTGTACACTGTTGATAGGGGTGTAAATTCGTGCAGTCACTATGGAAAACAGCATAGAGGGTCCTCAAAATATTAAAAATAGAACTATCATATGATCCAGCAATTCCACTTATGGGTATTTACCCTAAAGAAACAAAAACACTAACTCAAAAATATATATTCACTCCTATGTTCATTGCAACATTATTTATAATAGCCAAGATATGGAAGCAACCTAAGTATCCAGAGGCTGTGCAAACTAGCAGATAATGAACAATGTCTATAAAGTACTGAAAGACACAAAGAAAAGATATAGATATGTCAACTGAAAATTCATTCCTATCTAAATTATCTTACAAAGAGAAGCAAAATCAATTTTTTCATATTTAGAAGAATAAAAACTTAAAATTTAAAGGAAGTTCTTCACATAGAAAAAAAGTGATACCAGAGAGAAAGTTGGGTCTACACAAGGAAAACAATAATCTCAGAGATTAAAAATATGCAAGTGCATATAAAATAACTTTTTCTCATTTTTAATCTATTTAAAGTATAATTAGCTGTTTAAGTAAATAATGTATATCCAGAATTTAATTGTATGCAACCATGGCAGAAATGATGGGAATAAGGAAAATAAGGTTTAGTACTTTCAGGTCCTTATGCCATATGTAAACCAACACAGCAATATTTGAAGATAGATATTGATAAATTAAACGTGTGTGTTATCAATTCTAGATCAATCATCAAAAAAGATGAATAAAACAAAGAAGTATAGTTAATAAGCCTGTAGGGGACATAAACAAAAGTACAATAATGATTCAATTAATTCAAAAGAAGTAGAAAAAGTTGAAAAATATTAAAGAATACATGGGACAAATAGAAATAATAACAAGATATCTATAATTATCATATATAATAGAAAAATAAAGCCCATATATACATTTCCTGTAAGGAACCCTCTTTGGCTCAGTTATTCTGGTCCAAATCTTGAAATGTGGAGGAGTACTCAAGAATATTGATGAATGGATTCAGTGGCTCAATTTGTTCTCAAGAGCTGTTTTATGGAATAATTTTTGGATCTCATTATGTTCAAACTTTTTATTAATGATTTGGGTGAAGATACAAAAAAACAATCCAAAAGAAACATGTGTGGTGACACAATGCCAAGCTGCTTACCTAAAGCCGGTAGGCTACCATCAAATATCTTTGGATCTGCATTACAAAAACTAATATGTGCTGAATGTAACATGGTATCTTGAAACGACTCTTGCACCAGAAAAAAGGAGTTTAGTGGAAAATGGTGACATCTGAATAAAACCTGTAGTTTAGTTAATAGCGTTATACCAATATTAATTTCTTAGTTTTGATAAATGAATCATGGTTATAGAAGATGTCAACATGAAAAAAGTTAGTGCAGGGCATATGAGAACTCTGTACTATATTACAACTCTGTAAGTCTAACATTATTTCAGTCTACAATTATTGAAGTCTAAAAGTCTTAAAATTATTTAGGTCTAAAAATTATTTCAAGATAAAAAGTTAAAAAAATTAATATGTATCAATAAAGTACAATGACACAAAAACATTTAGGAGAATAGTTATTATACAGAGGTAAATTCTCCTTGGAAAAGAAGCAAGTAAATGGATAAATTGGTAAAGATAATTGAATACTTACTATGTTCTGGGGGGTTACATGGATTATCATATTATATTTTCATAATAACCATTACAGTTGACATATTATTTTCATCATTTTACAGGGGAAGTTCAGTCAATTGCTCAGAGCCAGTAAATTGCAAATCTGGGATATAAAACTAAGTTTGTATAACTCAAAAGGCCAGGACTTTTCCACAATGCTAGAGTAGCCTCTAGTGTTAACAATTTAACTCTCTTGTACATGAAGCTTAAAGCTATATTTTCACTTTATATTAATTTTACGATGGATGTTTAAGAAGTAGTGTGTATTAGGAGAATAATCAGAATTATAAGGAACTCAAGAAAAAATAAGTCTTAGTCCCAAATTTTTTTAAAAAGTAGATATATGAATACATGATAACTATTATCAATAACAAGTTTTTATTTATTCAGAAGGAATCCATACAGACTTTACAGAGAGGGTGCATATTTCACTTTAAGGGAAAATATGCTTCAGCATTAGATTGTTTAATAATAAAATGAGCTTTTTATTGAAGTCTTGCTAGTGGTGTTATTTAAGTAGCAGCAAGATGTCTTCTCCAGGGGAGGTCTATCATTCTAAGAAGAAATAATTTCTCCAAAGACATAATGATATGAAATACACTGAATGTTTGGGAAATAGAAAATACTATTAGATAGCAGGATCACATGTCCTGGTAACAATGGAAATTGCTCAGGAATTTTGTTGTCGCAATGAAAGACTGAGAAATATATTGACATTCTAATTAAATCTTATTATTATGAATTGCAGTCCTATTAGACCCACTAAGTAGTCATTAAGTAGTCACTAAATAGTAAATCAAAACAATTCTAGCCAGTGACAAATTTGGTGATAGTTTTGAAAACTTGGATAGTTAAAAAAATCAAAATTAAGGGTTAATAGCAGCAAATCCCCTTGCAAAAGAAAAAAGGATGAAAAAAATATATAATTAAAATTAAGCACTTATACTAAAGTGTTACACTTGATATATTTTATGCCATTAATGAATTCTGTTTAAAAAGAGTAAAAATCAAGTCACAAATCTGGGAGAAATACATGCATTTACTAAAACAATTCTACCTCACAATTCTGTTTTTATTCTATTTCACTTCTGGCCCAGAGTTATACTATGATTCATTGGTTGAGCCAAAATGGGTACCAAATAAAAACATTTTCTTAGGAAAACCACCCAAACTACAGGAAAGCAACACTATTTAGTTCCTTTATTTTCAGTAATTCATTCCTTTAGCTTAGGACTCTGATCTCTCATGCTATCAAGGGAGACAATCTTCTAAATATTTATCATAATTGTCCTTTAGTATAAATGAAGGCTCTGAAGGAAAGTTTTGATAAAGGATGCTGGCAAGAAAGTTGATGCCACTGAATGGCTGAGTGGAAATTTATGGATGGAAAGGATGGACATGGGACAGAAGAAGAGACCTGAAGAACACACATATAAATCGCCTTAAGTATTGGCCTTGAATATCTCATTTATTACTTTTCAATTATCTGTCTGACATCTGAAATTACAAGCATGTGTGCTAACGTTATTCTTAAGGAAAATGTAAATATTGTAGTCCCTAATTCTTCTATGGGGTGAATTGGATATGTGATTATAGGGTGTTCATGTATCACACACTAATTTCATAAAAGATAAATTCGGTAATTAGAAGTTATATTTTTTATGAGGTACTTTTTAAACAAAGGTTAATTCTTAACTAGTTTCATTTATAATTAAACTGAAAATGTCACAATTTCCTTCTAAAATAAATACACATATTCAAGTAATCACAGTAGTTGACTGAGATTAATAGAGATCAAGTTGTGGTCTTTATTATACCTGTGATGGTTAATTTTATGTCTCCATTTAGCTAGGCTATGATGTTCAGATATTTGGTCAAACATCAGTCTACATGCTTCTGTGAAGGTGTTCTGTTAATGTGATAAACATTTGTATTAGTACACTTTGAGTAAAGCCAAATTTTCCATAATGTGTGTTGGTCTCAAGCATTCACTTGAAGGTCATAAGAAAAGAATACTGAGGGTTTGGGGGAGATGAACAAAATGGGTGAAGGGGAATGGGAGACACACACTTTCAGTTATGGAATGAATAAGTAGCTGGAATAAAAGGTGCAGCATAAGGAATATTGTCAATGGTATTGCATTAGCATTGTATGGTGACAGATATAGCTGCATTTGTGGTATAGCTTGTGTGTATACACTTGTCGAATCTTTACATTATATACCTCAAACTAATGTAACATTGTGTGTCAACTATACTCAAATTAATTTTTTTAATGTTTATTTATTTTTGAGAGAGAGAGACAGAGCATGAGCAGGGGAGGGGGAGAAAAAGACGGAGACACAGAATCTGAAGCAGGCTCCAGGCTCCGAGCTGTCAGCATAGAGCCTGATGCGGGGCTTGATCTCAGGAACGGTGAGATCATGACCTGAACCAAAGTCAGATACTTAACCATAACCAACTGAGCTACCCAGACACCCCAACTATACTCAAATTAAAAAAAAAAAGTAAAAAAGACTGAAGTTCCCCCAAGAAGAAGGAATTCTGCTTTTATACTTCCTTTGAACTTGATATTGCCACATCAAATTCTCCCTGAATCTCCAGTCTGTTAGCCTGCCCTGCAGATTTTGGAATTGCCAGTCCCTACAATTGCACAATCCAATTCCTTAAAATCTCTATTTCAGTAGATCATAGATAGATTATAGATAGATGGATAGATAGATAGATAGACAGGTATAGATATGGATCTCTATAGCAGAATAAACTATTTGTACTCTTAGACTCTATTTCTTCTATTTAACAGAAAAAATAACTCCTTCCAGAGTTTTAATTTTCAACTACAAATAAATAGAGGGATAAAAATAAATGCACCCCACTATCTTTCAGATATAAAACACATACACACAACATACACACACTGAATACAGTGTTAGGGTAAATACATGTCTCGGCATGAGTCTTATGCAATAAGAAAACTTTAAAAGTATGTATTTTATAATTCTTTTAATTAATTAATTTATTTATTCTGAGAAAGAAAGCACAAGTGGGGGAGGGGAAGAGAGAGAAGGAGAAAGGGAATCTCACACAGGCTCCACACTGTCAGCGCAGAGCCCCATGAGGGGCATGAACTCACAAGCCATGAGATCAAGATCCGAGCTGAAGTCAAGAGCTAGCCTCTTAACCAACTGAGATATCCAGGTGCCCCAATTTTATAAACTTTCTTAATGTTTATTTATTTTTGAGAGAGAGAGAGAGAGAGAAAGAGAGAGGGGAGAGGTGCAGAGAGAGAGAAGAAGACACAGAATCTGAGGCAGGCTCCAGGCTCTGAGCTGTCAGTACAGAACCTGGGCTCAAACCCACCAACCGTGAGATCATGACCTGAGTCAAAGTTGGACGCTTAACCAACCGAGCCACCCAGATGCCCCAAAAGTATGTATTATTTTAAATGTACTTATTTAAATAAAAATAAGTCAAGCAAATAACAAAAATGTAAATTTCTAGATAGATGCCTAAAAGCAAACATAAAGTCCACTTTGCCATCCAAACCATTTCCTCCATTTCCTGGAGATGTTCCCATTAGAAAATTTTGGTGTATCATTCAAAGAATGTGTGTATATGGATGGCCCCCAACTTATGATGGCTCAACTTACAATCTTTAAACTTCAATTTAACATTTACTGCTATGTTGTAGGACCCTCTGTCATGATTCTTCAATACTTTATGCTAAAATAGGCTTTGTGTTAGATGAGTTTATCCTATTGTGGGCTAACGTAAGCATTCTGAGTATATTTAAGATGCTAGGCTAAGCTATAATGTGTGGTAGGTTGGGTGCATTAAATACATTTTCTACTTATGATATTTTCACCTTATAATGAGTTTATTGGGACATAACACTTTCAAACAATGTAGTTTTACAACATTGTCTTAAATGTCATATGGTTTCAGAGATATTTTTAAGTAAATCATCTTTTCATAAATTATGGGCTGAGTATTTAAAATTGATGTCAGCATCCCTATGGCAGAGCAGTAGGAATGAGATACCAGCCAATAAGCATATCAAGTTAACCTTCTATCTTTGTTAAAATTGTTCTTAGTTAAATCTAACATCCAAATTAATGAAATTTCTGAGGTAAGCTCTCTCCATAAACTTTTTAAAAATAACGGAGTTGAACAAGATTTGTAAAATAGCAAGATCTGCCTTAAGTCTTTCAAGGTATACAATTGGATAGTGGGTCAGTGCATCCACACTGTTGGTTGGTGTTTTATTCCTATTGTTGTTGTGGTTATCACACTCATCTTTTCAAGCTAATATAATAAGTCTATTTCAAATTAATCCCTTTGGCCGACTGTTAGCTCTTTCTGAATGAGATCTCCGGATCAAAATCCTAGCTATGCAGTGACAAATTGTGGATAAAGCTATTCTGGGCATCAGGATTTTTCTTCACATGAAGGCTTTAAGGAATGACTATTTTTAAACATTCTGTCAAACATTTCAAAACCAAGTCCCAAGTTTACTCTCCCATCTCTAAAGATACTTACCGTATCAGTGATCTTTGTTCTGATAAGAAAATGGCATTTATGTTCCTTTTCCTCTACAAATGAGAACAAGCCAAATGTTACCTTAAAATTTACTTACAGTAAAGAAAACAAACCTTTAGGCAAAATATCATGTGTATAATAATGCATACTGCCAAGGCTGAGATAGTTCTAACAAAGCCAAATGGATTCCCTAGCCTGTCCTCTCCTGGATGGAGAGGGCTACAGGCATCTCACAGAGGAGCTGAGGAAATAGACCGTTATTGCCAATTACCACTTTCCATGGTTCATTTAATTACTACCAGATTTAATAAAAGAATAAAGGAAAGTTACTCTCCAAATTGAGATTTAAAAACAGTAATTGTATCTTATATTTAAACCCTGATAAGTTGAATATTAAATGTATAAACTTTTGTCTGCATTCTCCAACATTTACTTCCCTAAACATATATTACTTTCATAATTAGAAATACTCACCTCCACACAAATGTTTTCAAGTGTTTTTTTAGGGGTACCTGGGTGGCTCAGTCAGTTAAGCATCCAGCTTTGGCTCAGGTCATGGTCTCATGGTCTCGTGGTCCGTTGAGTTCAAACTCCGTGCTGACAGCTCAAAGCCTGGAGCCTGCTTCAGATTCTATGTCTCCCTCTCTCTCTGCCCCTCCCCCACTCTCACTTTCTCTCTCTCTCTCTCAAAAACAAATAAACATTAACAAAAAATTTTTAAATTAAAAAAAATGTTTTTAAGTGATATGTCCCATGGTTAATAAATAGTTTAAGAATGTTTATTTTTGCCTTGTAAACAGCTATAGGGATATCTAATAAGCAAAAGTATATTTTGATTTTGATAATAAATTTAATGCACATACTCCATAAGTATAGTTCAAAGCTGGAGAAAACATGTTAATTTTGTTTTTATTTTTAAAATGTTCAGGTAACAGAAGTCATTATTCTAGAAGACACACTAATGTTCCTTCTACTTCTCCTATCGTTGTGTATAAACTTGTTTACTTATGACAGATGAATATTATGTAGGAAAAAAATTAATATTTAAAAAAATTCTTTCAAGTTAAGAAAAATATTTTTAAATGCTTTTGAGTATGACTTACACACAATGTTACATTAGTTTTAGATGTACAATAAGTCTATTTGTTATGCTATGCTCACCACAAGTGTAGCTACTATCTGTCATTATACGACACTATCAAATTACCATTGACTATATTTCCTATGCTGTACCTCTTATTCCTGTGATTTATTCACTCCATAAGTGTAAGCCTGTATCTCCTACTCCCCTTCACCCATTTTGTCCATCTGCCATCACACTCCTGTCTGGTGACCACCAGTTTGTTCTCTAATTATAAGTCTGATTCTGCTTTTTGTTTGTTTATTCATTTGTTTTGGTTTTTAGAGTCCACATATGAGTGAAACCATATTGTATTTGTCTTTCTCAGTCTGACTTACTACATTTAGCATAATACCCGCTAGGTCCATCCATGTTGTCACAAGTGGCATGATCTCCTTCCTCTACGGCTATATAATATTTCATTGTATATATATACCACATCATCTTTATCCATCTGTTGATGGACATTTAGGATGTTTGAATATCTTGGCTACTGCAAACAATAGTGTAGTGAACATAGAGATGCACATATTTTTTTTGAATTAGTGTTTTCAGGATTTGTTGTTGTTGTTAAAAACCCAGTAGTGGAATGACTATATTGTATGTTGTCTCTGTTTTTAATTTTTTGAGGAAATTCTAGACTGTTTTCCACAGTGGCTGAACCAGTTTGCATCCCAACTAACAATGTATAAGTGTCCCCATTTCTCTACATCCTCACCAACACTTGTTATATCTCAGTATTAGAAAACACGTCTTTGTGTTTAATCTTTGTGACTGGTGTGAGGTGATATCTCATTGTGATTTTGATGTGCATTTCCCTGATGACTAGTGATGGTGAGCATCTTTTCATGTGTCTGTTAGTCATCTGCATGTCTTCTTTGGAAAAATGTCTATTCAGATTTTCTGCCCATTTTTAATCAGATTTTTTTGCTGTTGTTTTTTGGCATTGAGTTGTACAAGTTCTTTATGTGTTTTGAATATTAACCCCTTATAGGATATATCATTTGCAAATATCTCCTCTGATTCAGTAGACTGCTTTTTGTTTTTGTTGATGGATATTCTATATTCATAGATTGGAAGAATTAATATTGTTAAAATGTCCATACTACCCAAAGCAATCTACAGATTTGATAAAATCTCTATCAAAATACCAACAGCATTTTTTGGTAGAAATAGAAAAAATCATACTGAAATTATATGGAACCACAAAAGATCCCAAATAGCCAAAAGAATCTTGAGAAAGAAAAACAAAACTGGGGGCATCACAATGCCACTTTTTAAGATATACTACAAAACTGTAATCATCAAAACAGTATGGTACTGGCACAAAAATAGACACATAGATGAATGGAACCAAGTGGATAATAGAGAGTCCTGAAATGAAACTACTTTATGACAAAAGAGTCAAGAATATACAGGAGGGAGAAGACAGTGTCTTTAATAAATGATGGTGTGAAAACTGAACAGCTACATGCAAAAGAATAAAACTGGACCACTTTCTAACACCGAACACAAAAATTAGCTCAAAATGATTAGAGAAGTAAATATGAGACCTGAAATCATAAAAATCCTAGGAGAAAATACAGGCAGTTATTTCTCTGACATTGGCCATAGCAACATTTTTCTAGGTATGTTTCCTAAGGCAAGGGAAACAAAAGCATAAATAAACTGTTAGAACAACATCAAAATAAAAAGCTTTTTCACAGTGAAGAAAATTCCTTATCCAATTCTCATGTATTCTTGAACTTTCTAAATGCTATGCATTTCTGTATAAAATGTAAGATAACAGATAAAATACGTATTAATGGTACACTTTCCCTTTCAAAAGACTTTGTATCTGAAAGGAGAATATAAGACTTTCAAAGAAATGACATTTTACCAAAAAGCTTGATCTTTCATGACATGTCATCTAACTCTCATAGTGGGTGTAATTTACCAAATTGGTTTGAAGGCATTTCAGGAAACTACAGGAGCCATGGTCTGCATTACTGATAGATTTATCCAAGTACTTGATAGTCCATTAGGAGAATTATTTATCTGAAAGCAAGCAGACCGATATCCACACAGTGCTCCAAACACACAAACCAATTTGAAAAGCAACCAGGCAGCTGTTACTTACTTAGGGTCTGCCTATGACCACATAAGTAATGTCTCAGCTTCCCACTTCTAATAAGATTATATTTGCTACTTAAAAAAATTGCTATTTTGTTTTTGCCTTTTAATAGATGAATGCCACATATCCTATAATTGGAAGGCAGCTAAAGAATATCCAATTCAATGAAAAAAGGTATGGAGGTGGGGAAGAAGAGCTCTATTACAAACAGGAATATTTGAACTAAAGAATCAAAATTCTTAGGTGTCATTATTTACGTGTCTTAAATTGTAATATTCTAAAATCTTTGTGCCTCCTTTTTTCCTGTTCCGTTATCCTCTAATGTCCCTGGTGATTTCATATAGAAGCTCAAACTTTCACTTTTCTAATATCCCATCATCACATCCCATAATCAGGTGAAAAACACTTAGGTGTTTTCGTGACTTATTTTGTGTTAAGTGCTAAAATATTTATTCAGGCTCAATGGTTACTAAATCATGAAGATATAATGTAAGTACCTTCAAATTTCATTTTTCCCTTTTTAATTCCAATTTTCAAAAGAATTTATAATTATCCATTTTTATCTTAATGATCTAATTAGCTTCCCTTTTTTTGAAAATTAATAATCCCTAGCTCTATATCCTAAAACCTCATACTACAGGTATTTATGGGCTCACTTCCCACATTTTCTCAAGTAGTTACAAATAGCTTGACTACTTACTTTCAGCAGAACCCTGGACTGCTGGGTTGCACAATTCCAATAGGTTCATTCATGTAAGCTATGTGAACAATGCCCCCTGGACTTTTGCAAGGCATAGTTGTTCACGTGGACTACAATGGGAATTTGCCTTTTGGAATTATGCACCGCAGTAACATGGCTAGACCCATCACACTTTTTAAATTATCTGTTCCTTTGCTTTTGTTTCATGTTAGGTGCCAGTAAGCCCCACTCCTAACCTCCAGGCTACCTAAACGAGATTAAACCCTCTTTGTATTTCAATGCCTGATTTAAAGGTGTCTGTGAACCTGGTGAATTTAAAGTTGGTATGTCCTCCCCTGTGTCCCGATGGACATTTGTTCTTATAAGAGGTCAGCATTCTCTATATTGCTTGTGTGTTTGTTTGCCTTTCCTGCTTGATAATTAGATATTTAAGGACAGGGATCATGATTTGTTAATCTTTGAATAAGTATGCCATAGTGCCTGCTACACAGTTGGGCTAGAAACTGCTGAACTGATTTCAATAAGCCAGAATTCTTATATAACTCAAGAGACTACTTCAAAAAACCTATTACCTTTTAGGGTTAAAAACCAACTACCCCAAACCACCTACCTAAAATTTTATTTTTAAAAATTATTCCAACTTTAGAAAAAGTCAAATTCCCTTTTATATGTTTTATTGAAATCACTTCTTGTACAATACCAAATACAGAATTACCAGACTCATAAACAGTTTCCCTGAAGCAATGCCTTCCTATTTCCCTGCTTGATCATTCCTCCAGCAGTCACAGCAATACAAAACAAAACCCACAAAACTTACATGTTTCTCTTTTTCAGTAATCCTTTCAAAGCCTAGATCTGTTCCTTGTAATACAAATTAAAACCTGTACATGAGAAATTCAGAAGATTACCTTGAAGACTGAAAAAGCAAAGAAAACGATGTTACCTTCCACTAGGTATAGATATTGGCTCCTGTTTTAAACAGTTCTCTATGATTAACTGTAAGACATACAGATACCACTATCCTACCTTATGCAAGAATTTCACCACGGTGAGAGCAAATAGACAGTTCAGGTAATGGGCCATTTTAAAAATAAATTATCTACCGGACCAGGCTGAGAGTAGCTCTAAGAAAAAAAAATATGCCAGTACAAAATAGCTAATTGATCTTTAATTATCAGACATCCAGAAAGATCTTAGAAGCCCATATGAGTACACTTCAGGTTGCTGGCTCCATAAAACTGATACATGGACAAATGTATATAATAAAGAAAAAGCCAGGCCTGAGATACAGGTAGGTTACAGGTATTTAACAGATATTTACTGAGAACCTATTATACACCAGCCTTCATTATAGAACTACAGCTAAAAGTGAAGAAAATAGACAAAAATCTCTTCCTACAGTTAAGTAGGAAGAGAAATTAACCTGAAGAAATAGGTTGGGGCTTGATTATCAGAGGGGATTTATGTTACATGTAATTTTGTTCCTTCTAAGCCAACCACATTTCCATCCTTTTAACAGAAGTTGGCATTTATCTTATTCTAAGGAGCTGTCAACCGGGACTAGCAGAGGTGCCCATGCTTCCTGGCACGACCACACTAAATCTGGCTATGCTGTTCCAACTGTAGCAGCATCATGTGACAGCATGTGACGGAAGTGCTGGTAGACCCTGATAGTTTGTGTACACTGTGGAAGCCAGTGTCAACATTTAGAAGCTGATCTGGCACAAGATCCTTCCCTAAAGACCCCCTTCTAACATCTGAACATGCAGTTTTCTAGATGCCTGCACCTTTTCACACTACAAACACAAGCTTTCTGTCAAACACTGGTGTTAAATAATCAGCATCCTTCCCCAGCCAACACTTACCGTGTAGAGCAGAACATGCCAGAGAATCTCCCAACACTGATTACTAGCCAAACCACTTCCAAAGAAAACAGGGATGTTAACCCTTAGAATTCATTACTTGTCTCTTATGCTGAATAAGCTTCAGAGGTTACCGTGGGATTCAAACTCAAAGACACTGTCACTAGCATACAGAAACCACTTGGGTTATAAATTCAATTAAATAAAAATAATAACATTCTTAACAAAAACTATATTGAAATTGCTTCAATATAGGGTCTGTTTCTGCATATGTAAAGAACAAAGGGAAAAAAAAGATTTGTTTTTCAAGAAAGTGTGAGTTAATTAGATTTAACTGTTTCTGAAGACACTGAAAGTTTCACTCATTTAAGTAACATACAGTAAACAAAAATGACGACAAAGCACCAAAAACCTGGCTACTGTTCCATAGGTTTGCATGACTGCTTAGACTTGCCATGTTTCAGCATCCCTTGTTACCTGCTTTTTGGAACATAGCTAGGACTAGAGATATAATTATCTTGATCTTCCTAGAAAATTTTCTTCCTCTCATGAGATTTCAATCTCTTAGAAATATAAAGCAAGCCATAAATGCATTTTTAAATAGGGTAATGGCCAAATAAAAGTAGTAACATACATTTTTGAAATATTCTATTTAACCCAATCTACCCAAAATATTTTCATTTCAATAAGCATTCATTATTAAAGAAAACATTTAATGAGATTTTTTTTTCGCTATTGCCTTTTTAAATTCTGGGGTCAATTTTATGCTAACGTCTAAATCCAGACTAGCCACATCTTAAGTGCTCACTTGCCACATGTGACTGGTGGTTACCATATTGGACAGCTCAGTCTTACGCGGTGAGACTATATGTCACTGGGTGGCACTATGTACTGGACAAGTTTGTGTGCATCTCAAGGCCTAAAAATAATATATTATTATGTTAAGAGACATTTGTAAACTAATATATAATGTAGAAGCATAGGAATTCATCACATCATACCACAGTGTTTGAAAGTATTGATTCACATTCCAACAGTAAGCAGTTGACTCCTTGTTTATGTTGCCAAAACTACTTGTTAACAATTCAGAGAAAATGGTCCTCTCCCTGGTGGCTACACGCCCTAAGGTGATGTTGACTCTGCCTTCTGTCTAATACAATTCCTATCAAAATGGCCACTTTAACTTATGTCCACAGCTTCTCAATAGTGGGTCAGATCAGTTTCCTGGGGCCAAACCAGTTATCACAGATTCTCCTGTCTTCCATTTCCCAAGAAAGCAGTCTATGTCCTACATGCACTGCTTGCTAGGTCAGTGCCAGCAAGGGAGCCAGACTTAAGAGTAGGCAGTTAATATTTTGAATGAATAAGTGTTTTACTTTTTATAATTCTGTTTTTATATTCTATCATACAGTAATTATTTAAAATTTGAGAATTGAAATGTTTTTAAATATTATTTCACATAAGTGGTTTGGAGGGTTTTTTTTTGTTGTTGTTGTTGTTTGAGAGAGAGAGAGCACAGGGGAGGAAAAGAGGGAGAGGGAGAGAGAGAATCTTAAGCAGGGTCCACACCCAGCAGGGACCCCTAGGAGGGGCTTAATCTCATGACCATGAAATCAGGACCTGAGCCAAAATTAAGAGCTGGATGCTTAACCAGCTGAGTCACCCAGGTGCCCTAATCATTTTTTTTTCTAAATAGAAACAGTTTTGTTATTTATTCTGTCTATAAAAGTAATAGAAATTTATTGTAAAGAATAAATCAAGCTATAAGGATTTCTATAAAATGTCTTGTAAACCCTAATAGTGAAATTTCTGCAGTGGATTGTTTTAAATCCTTTCAAAATTCTTTGTGCTTCCTGTTTCTCTCAAAACTCATATGATACGTATTGTATAGCAAATCATTTCATTTATTTATATATAGTGGATATAATATCTACCTTGGAGTTTTTATTAGATGTATAATATTCCATTTCATGTGTGTACCATGATAATCAACCAGCTCCTATTGGTAAATAATTTAAATTGTTTCTAATTGTTTTTCATTAAAATCTTACTGTAAGTGATACATTTTGTATATAAGTTGAAGTTTGTTTGCAATTATATTCTCTTGAGAATTCCTTCAGTGTGAAACTCTTGTGATAAAAATTATCACATTGTTATTTATTTATACATTCCTTTTAAATATATTGTTTAACAAAACATTAAATCACATTGTATTTATTTACCCATTCCTTTTAAATATGCTGTTTAACGAAATATTAAAATAATACTTAGATTTTGTCATTCAAAATAGTATATATTTACCCATTTTGGTATCTTAGTCAACTAAATAATTAAGTCTTAAAAATAACAACTAAAGGGGTGCCTGGGTGGCTCAGTCAGTTGAGTGTCCAACTTCGGCTCTGGTCATGATCTCGTGTCTCATGAGTTCAAGCCCTGAGTCAGGCTCTATGCTGACAGCTCAGACCTGGAGCCTGCTTCAGATTCTGTGTCTCCCTCTCTTTCTGCCCCTAACCTATTTGCATTCTGTCTGTCTCTCTCAAAAATAAACAAATGTTAAAAAAAAATAACAACTAAAAAAGAAAAAGACAAGTATGCATACCGTCAAAAAATTAAAAAAATAAACATTTGAGTAATATTATATATATAAGATAATTTGTTATTATCTTAAACACATAATAAATTTATGTAATAAATACTATAGACTGGTCATGTCTCAATATAGACACTTGTAGATCTATCTAATTCTTTTTGATGACTTCATAATATTCCATTCTATACATCTAACTTATCTCCTAATAATTAACTTTGAAAATATTTCTATTTTATAATCTGTTAAAAACAATAATATCTCAATTTACATATATTTATTACTTTGGGTGAATACAACTATAGGATATATACTTAGCAATACAATTGTTATATCAAAAACATAATGCTTTCTCATTTATTTTTCTTAATGCTTTTTCATTTCTAACGTATATTGCAGACATGTCCAAAAAAACATACTCACTTGCCAAAAACATGAGTGCCTATTTCTGTGCACCTGAAAATTGAGAAAATACCAACTTTTAAAAATATTTACCACATAGGTAGGTGGTAAATAATATCTCATTCTGACTTTGGTTAACATTTCTGTATAGAGACTATTTTAGTGTATTTTATATTTCTTTCCCTAGTTTTTAAATATTATATATGCCAATATTTGTATTATTTAATTTTATAAATTCTTGAAGTTTAAATACTGACATCATACTAAATTAATTCTTCTGTGATTTGCTTTATTTGGGCAATATTTTGCTGGTGAAATTCAAACATGAAGTACGCATTTTGATAGTTCATTAGTTTCCCTGTGTCATTCTGCCTCGTTGTGTAGACTACATTTGGCTTAATCCATCCCCTTGTTGTTTTACATTTGGGTTCTTTCCAGTTTTTAGCTACAAGAGATAATTCAGATGTGAAAATTGTTTTATTCCCTGGTGCAAGTATGTAAGTAATGTATCAAATAAATATATATTTATGAGTAAATAACTGGTTCTTAATATAAGCACATTTTAAAAATGGGTACATAATTCTAAGTTGTTTTATAATTGGTTGAAAGGAGTACAAATTAGTAGTAAGAAATAGCCATAACTATTTTCTGACTTTTCAGTTTTTTCCAATTAAGTGATTGAACTGGCTCATCACTACCTTAAAACAACAACAACAACAACAACAACAACAATTATTTAAATACAGTTGACATACAATGCCATATCAGTTTTAGGGGTACAACATAGTGATTTCACCATTCTGTACATTATATAATGCTCACCACAGTGAAAGCAGTCACCATGTGTGTGTATAAAAATACAACATTTTTATAATATTATGGACTATATTTCCTATGCTGTACTTTTCATCTTTGTGACTTATTTATTCAATAACTGGAAGTTAGTACTTATTAATACCTTTTACTTATTTCAGCTATACCTCACCCTCTCCTCTCTGGAAACTACCAGTTTGTTCTCTGTATTTATGAATCCGTTTCTGGTTTGTTTGCTGTTATTGTTTGTTCATTTGTTTTGTTTTTAAGAGTCCAAAAATAAGTGAAATCATATGGCATTTGTTTTTCTTTGCCAAACTTATTTCAGTTAGCATAATATCCTCTAGATCCAGCCATGCTGTTGCAAATGGCAAGATTTCATTCATTTTCATGGCAGTGTAGTATTCCACTGCATATTTATACCTTATCCATTCATCTATTGATGTGCATTTAGGGTGCATCCATATTTTGGCTATTGTAAATAATGCTGTAATGAACATAGAGGTGTACATATCTTTTTGAATGTTTTCATGCTTTATTTGGTTAAATAACCAATAGTAGAATTACTAAATCATATGGTATTTCTATTTTTAATTATTTGAGGAACTTCCAGACAGTTTTCCACAGTGGCTGTACCAATTTACATTCCCACTAACAATGTAGAAGAGTTCACTTTTCTCTACATCCTTCCTCATCAACACTTTTTTTTTCCTTGTCTTTTCCATATTAGTCATTCTGACTTGTGCCAGGTGATAGTTCATTGTACTTTCGATGTACATTTCCCTGATGATTAGTGATATTGAGCATATGTTAACTATCTTTGGATAAGTCTATTTAAGTCTTCTGTATGTATGTCTGTATGTCTTCTTTGGAAAATGTCTATTTAAGTTCTCTGTCCATTTTGAATCAGAATATTGTTACTTTTTCTTTTGGTATAGAGTTGTATAAGTTCTTCATATATTTTGGGTATTAACCCCACGGTCGGATAATCATTTTCTGGTAACTTCTCCTGTTCAATAAGTTGCATTTCCATTTTGTTGATACTTTTCTTTGTGGTGCAAAGGTTTTTTATTTTGTGTAGTCCCAATAGTTTATTTTTGCTTTTGTTTCCCTTGCCGTAGGAGATATATCTATAAATATATTGCTAAGGCCAATGTCCAAGAGATTACTGCCTGTTTCTTCTAGGTATTTTATAGTTTTGGGTCTCACATTGATATCTTTTATCTTTTGGGGGTTTATTTTTGTGAATAGTGTAAGAAAGTGGTCCAGGTTCATTCTTTTGTATGTGGCTGTCCAGTTTTCCCAGTACCACTTTTGAAGGAACTATCTTTTCCTTATTGTATATTCTTGCCTCCTTTATTTTAGATTAGTTATACATATAAGCATAGGTTTATTTCTGAACTCTATTCTGTTCTATTGATCTATGTGTCTGTTTTTTGTGCTAGAACCATACTGTTTTGATTACTACAGCTTTGTAGTATATCTTAAAAGTAGAATTGTGACACCTCCAGCTTTGTTTTTCTTTCTCAAGATTGCTTTGATTATTTAGGGTCTTTTGTGATTCCCTACAAATTTTAGGATTATTTGTCCTAGTTCTGTGAAAAATGTTGTTGGTATTTTGAAAGGGATTGCACTGAATCTGTAGATTGCTTTTGGTGGTATGGACATTTTAAAAATATTAATTCTTCCAATCCATGAACATGGATTTAAATCACATCAAATCACATCACCTACCATGGGTTTTTGCAATGCTTCATTTAATGAAAGACTCTCCTGCCAATTCTAATCTGTACCAATTCAAATCTGTACCAATTCTAAGTTGGGTGCTTGTAGGAAATGCCTCTTTTTTCATGTTTTGTTAAAGTGTCTTGAATTTTTAAATTTATTTTTAAATGTTGTACATGCTGTATATTGGCTTATTGATAATATCTGGCAAATATCTTTTCCCATTAAGTTACTTATCTTTTACTTATTTCTATTTATGAAAAAAATAATATAATCAGTTTTATTAATGTTTTACTTTTTTCTCTATTTCATTTAAAAGCGTCATAATATTATTTCTGACAAAGAAGTATTGACTTCACATGGAGAATGTTATATAATAGAAATTGTATTTCATTGTTCCATGTGGGTAAGCACTGCCCCAGTACCACTACTAAATATATCATCTTTCCCTACTTATCTCACTGCTGTCAATATTGAGTCTCCTAAATTTTGCATTAATTTGCTGGTAAAGTTCTATTCAATTCTGCTGTCTTGGTTTTTACTTGCCAATATCCACCTTAGAATACTTGTTATATGACATTTGCTATTTGATAACCATGTGCCAATACCATCCTATGTTTATTAATTTAGTTTTATTATGATTTTTCTATTTGTTAAGGCAATGCCATTTTAATCTTTTGCTTCAACAATATTTTGACTCTACATTGCCTCTGCTAACTCCACAATTACTTTGGAATTAGTGTGTCAAGAGCCATAAAATTATTGGAATTTTAAATTGAATTTAATTGAAACTATCAACCTATAAACCAAGAACAATTAATATATTTACTGATGCATCATATCCCCCATGTACATGGATATATGCTTTCATATTTTTAGCTCTTTTATAATTTTACTCATAAACATTTGACATGTTATTTGTTAGATTAGAATTTTTAAATTTCCTTTTTATACCTTCTGTGATTATTAAATTTTATAGAAAATGGTACCTGATTTCTAAAATTATTGAAGTTTTAATTTATATTTTAATTTAACTAAAATTTAATTTTTTAAATTAGGTGTGAATATTTTCTTTGTGTGACCTTGCATGCTTTCAGTAATTTTCTTGATAATATTTAGATCACTTTTTTCTAAAATTATGTTCTCTGGTATTTTAATGAATAGAAGTGAAAAACAATTAATAATCAATTATTGAGCATCTGTTACGTTTTGAACAATAAAGTTATTATTTGATTCATCTTGGCTAAAATTCTCCAAAATTAAAGTAATTATTTATTTTTTAAATGGAGTGATATGAGACAGCAGAGGCAATACAAGTTAAATAATTAGCAAAATATCAAACTCATAGTATGTAGGATAGCCAGAATATAAAGCCAGGTCAGTTTGATTTCAAAATCTGTGCCCTCATCACATGCTATGATGAACCTATAGCAAAATTATAGCAAACATATAGCAAAATAAACATATAGCAAAAATATAATATTAAAATTCTCAGTTTTACCAATGATACCACCCGAAATGAAATTAGAGCCCCTTTAATTTTATAAATTCAATATTAGATTTTATGAATCCTTGTGAATACTTGTGATCATGGACACATTCTGTTTTCTTGTCTGATTTCAGAAAAAATTTTATCATGTAATAGAAGATTTCTATGTGGACTTCTAAACTGTGGTATACAATGAAGGATACTTGCTTATAGAATATTTTTGTTAAGTATTAGAAATAAGAATTTGGAGCCTAACTACTTCGTTACAAATAATGACCTCGGTGATGTTGCTTATTTTAATTTAATGGGATATTGAAGTGAGAATAAATTATCTTAATGCAGTAACAATGAAAGAAATAATTTTCAATTAATCATATATGATGATAAAAAGCTGAAACAAACTCTCTATTATATTTAATTTAATCTCATTGATTAAGTTTAAATATACTCAAAATTCTTTCTTCTTCATTTAGTAGCAACTCAAGAAAGTCACTAGGCATGTTGTTAAATGTGCCGTTAGATATGCAGGATAACATCAGAGATGAATCAATGATGCTGTTTCTCTGGGGAAGTTCCTTGTTTTTGGCTACTGTGATTTGTCATCTGTAACACTGAGTTACTTTTCCTTGCTAGAGCCTATTGTCAGACATGAAAAAGTACTTAAAAAATAAGTGGTTTGCCTTATTTCTTATGAGGTAAATCCCAGGGGATACAATTATTCACTGAAGTTAGTGTTTAACAGTAATAAAAAATTCCATAAGATTTCTTCACAAGTTAATTAAAACCAGAGTGTTAAAAAATAGCATCTCACACAACAGTAGTGAACACTAGTGAACAAGAGAATATCTCTGTTTAGTAGTCCATAAAGGGAGAGTTTTATTCCACTGGCACCAGAAAGCTCTGAAATAAAATGACTCTATGTGCCATAGTAATTTCTTGGCACAGGGCAGTAGTTCTTTGCCATCTGTACAGCAAACCAACACTATATAAATCAGGTATCACAAATTCGAATGCCTTTGGGTCCTGGCCTATAACATAAATGAGAAAGCATCCAGGTGTGAGACAAAGGAGGTAACTTCAGAATGCCCTGTTTAAAGGAGCTGCCACAGTTCAGCCCGAGCAGATGGTTATCTTGCAGAAATGTGGGTCTGGTGTTGTCAGACCTTGTCAATCTTCAAGAGAAGTTGCTAACCTGAAATTTTTAATAAAATGTTTAATTTTGAAAATGTTCTGCTGAAAAAATAGACATCTATAGGCTGTATGATATTTATATAAATTATATAATACTATATATATAATACTATTTATACTATATATGTTTTAATTTTTTTTAATGTTTATTCATTTTTGAGATGCAGAGAGAGACAGAGCATGAGCGGGGAGGAGGGGCAGAGAGAGAGGGAAACACAGAATCTGAAGCAGGCTCCAGGCTCTGAGATGTCAGCACAGAGCCCGATGCAGGGTTTGAACCCACGAACTGTGAGATCATGACCTGAGCTGAAGTCAAATGCTTAACCAATTGAGCCACACAGGTGCCCCTATACTACATTATATATATATAATGGACAGAATACAAGTAATGTGGTACACATAATATATAATTTATATACTATAATACTTATTCAAATATATAATATTTATGCATATAATACTAGATATACTATATATACCATATATGTTATGTGTATATACTATATATAGTATATATATAATGTGGTATGCATAATATATACTTTATATACTATAATACTTATGCAGTCTATGGATGTATTATATTTCAAATACAAATTCTTTACATGAGAATAGGGAGTGAAAAAAAAGGATATAAGAAGAAGAGAAAAAAATACTTATGGCAGAGGAGTTGGCCTCAAGGATTCAATATTTGTAGTGAAAAATGACAAGAAAAAATAAGAAAAGAATTTTTGGTAGAAAACCTGAGTTAGCACTCTGTATAAAATATGAAACATAATTTTCTAGTGAGGTTGGTTATGTTATTATTATTCTCAGGTGTGATATTTGCTTGGTTTCATTCACATATTTATTCTTTCACTTATTTAAGCAATATTTTCTAAGTTTGTATTACTATGCTAGATTCTGAGATATAAAGACAAAAAGAAAAAGGAAAAAAAAAGAAAACCTAAGTTAGCAGATAAAAATGCAATTCTTGAAATTATACTTTGGTAGATTTCAGGGTCTAATAATTCTGGTTTACAAGACTCACTGGGATTTTTTTTCTTGGACACCTTAGCTCTATCACCAGAGGATTTCCTTATCTTTAAAATGAGAATGGTTACTACAACTTCATTGGATTTATGAAATTATTAAAATGAAATGTTATTAATACCTAAAAGTAACAAAAAACATGTCTGCTACAGAAGATAGATTTTATGGCTGTCAGTTTCTCTTTCTCTTTCTTTTCTTGTTTGTTATTATTTAAAATATGGCTGGGATTATGGAAGGTGGTTTGCAAGAGGAAATAGAAATCAAAAATTTAGGTTGTACTCAAAGAGGAATAAGACTTCAGAGGGGTTAGCAAGACAATATTCATATCTAATCATACTGTTACTTTCTCACGCACAGCCATTCAAATAAAGAAAGAAGAAACAGACGTTCAAATGATAATCTTAGTGTTAACTATTTGGACAATAGCAGTAAGGACAAGCGATAGGAAAATTAAAGTGTGAATTCTGACTATTTCCAAAACTTATTTCAAGCTTATAGTGCTATTTTCACTAAAACAAAATAAAATAAGTTTTAATTTAGAGAAGTTATTTGTTTCTTTTTTCTACATTCTGGAATATATGTCTTACATTAAATACCAAAAACTTAGAAGATTGTATACAAGATTACATGAGTGTTCATAATAAACATGAAATAGTCAAAACAAGAAACCACAAAGTTCTACCTCCTAGCTTTGAGGTTCTCCCCCCACATACAAGGCCTCATCCTCTTATTGGTCATAGGCAAGACCTCCCAGGATTTGGATTTAACTTTGTATGTACTTCTATTATAATTCAACTGATGATCGACATACATACATAGCCCCTTTCCTTGACCAGAAGGCTCTGTGGACCAAGCACTTTGCTGAGTTTAATGTTTACTCTTTGATGCTATGCATGGAATCAGAAAGTAGGGACTAAAGAAATGTTGCTAAAGAGGTTTATATCTATAAAACATATGTGATATTTATTTTTCATTGTGGAGAGAGAAAAATATGTTCTGAGAAATTCAAAAGGCTACAAATACTGAAAAGTTGGTACATTTATCTTAGATAATTGAGTTATTCATTAGAGAATATTGGGGGACATTACTCAGTTTATGCATGTATTGCGCAGGCTCTATCACGTTACTGCAAATCTTGTGAGGCACTGACTCTCTTTATTTTGAGTATATTTTCAAGAATGTTTGTATAGTGAACAGCTCTGGAAGATAGAGATAGTCTCTCCCTCTGGCACAGGGCAAATATGTTTACTGTGCAGTATAAGAAAGATAATGCCTCCTCTTAGGGCAAAGTTCAGAGAGGTTACTGCCCATTATAAAAGATTTGGGTCCCCTAAATTTGGGCTTCTCATCTTGTAACACACTCGTTGTGTGTTCATGTTTTACTTGGTCCACTTTTCCCTTCATGTATTATTAAAATTAAAAAAAAATTAAAGTAGTAGAAGTGCTCAGTTTTGCTTGGGAGGTGTCTAAGTGTACCTTCACCCAGTATTGCAGACTCCAGCTTTCTCAGAGGAAGTGAATTTTAAACTGTGTTTTGACAGATAAGTGAATTTTTAATAAGTAGAGACAGAAGGAGAGAGTAGAAGAAGATACAGGCTATGGAAATAGATAAGTCACTTGGTAAGAAAATCCATGGCATGCTAAGGGATATGCAAGTATCTACTGTATCTAGAACATAGTTTAGGTGTGAGAGAATAAAAATGTGGAAAAATATGCAAGGTAAAATCATGAGTGACACATTTCATTCTAAGGATTTGAGCTTAGTTGTAAGACAGTAGGAGCCAATAAGAATTAAGAAAATATATTAGCACTAATATTTTTTTGTTCCAGGAAGAATGCTGATTCCTCTTTCTTTATATGAGTGGCCCTTTACCCAGAAACATACACTTTAATAAAAATTATAAGCAAGTTTTCTTAATCTTCTTGACACCCACTCTAAGAACGTTATAGTGAATTCTGATAGCAAAGGAGAATGAGAAATTTGCTTGCAATTGTCTCAAAACACTGGTTCATTCACACACGGGCAGAAAAGGTGCAATTCTTTACATTTCTGATAATACAGCAATAGCACTCTCTTGGGATGGGAATAGGGGTGGTAAGCCCAAGAGCAGAGTCTAATTGCTTCATATAGGTAAAGAGTCTATTGTCAGTTCCTCCTTTCTATAGGGTTATCTGAGTGTATTTATGCCTCCTATACTGGAGTGGCTAGGGAAGCTAGGGTTTAATGGTATCAAGAGTGATAAGGTGTTTAGAGTTTCTTTACTCAAGTACATCAAGTGTAGGCAGACATTCAGGGTCTCAGGTTCTTCCAGGAAAGAAGAAGAAAAGAAGAGAAGAGAAGAGAAGAGAAGAGAAGAGAAGAGAAGAGAAGAGGAAAGGAAAGAAAAAAGAAAAGAAAAAAAAAAGAAAAGAAAATAAAAGAAAGGAAAGGAAAGCAAAGCAAAGCAAAGCAAAGCAAAGAAAAAAGAAAAGAAAAGAAAAGAAAAGAAAAGAAAAGAAAAGGAAAGAAAAGAAAAGAAAACTCACCCTTTAAAGCACATCCTCAGAAAAATACTAGTTACCATTTTTGAGTGCATTGAATGTTCCAGATACTGGTATAGGAATTTCACATGTATTACATTTAATTATCAAAATGACCCAACGACGTAGGTAGGGTTTTGTTTTGTTTTGTTTTACTTCTTTGTTTACAAATGAGGAAATGGAGACACTGATGTTAACTTCTTCAAGGTCTTAAAGGGACAAAGTCAATATTCGCTGAAAGGCAGTCTACTTCAAGAAGACATACTCTTTTTTTTTTAATTTTTATTTTTAAGAGAGAGAGAGAGAGAGGGAGAGCACAAGCAGGGGAGGGGCAGAGAGAGGGAGACAGAGGATCTGAAATGGGATCTGTGATGACAGCACCAAGCCTGATGTAGGACTTGAACTCACAAACCATGAGAATGAGATCATGACCCGAGCCACAGTCCGATGCTCAACCAACTGAACCACCCAGACACTCCAAGAGGCCATAATCTTAGAGGTAGTTATATACTTACATAGAGGACAATTACCAATTGGGTTTTAAAAAACAGGCTTGATACCTGTATTACAATCACGTTGACCAGCCACTTTATTTCTAAACTCTATAATCTTTAACTTTTGTAAGGCAGAACATAAGAACATGAGAAAAAAAAAACATCATTTGAAAAAAATCATTTAAAAGTGGCTTTTGCTTGGGTATTATATGGAGACCTCATTACCAAGATAAGTGGGGATATAGTGAGCTGTTTGATTTGGGGAAGATGTCCCAGCTGTACTGTGGAATCAGGTTTGATAGGGGTGAGCAATATTAGACACAAGGAGATAGGATGGTGTCAACTGAGTAAAAAGAACGTGCATTTAAACAAATTAGTGGTAATGAAAACAGAGAGGGAAAAATTATAATTGGCATTTTGGAGCTAAAGCCAGAAGACTTAGTGATCCATTAAGTAATCAAGTTCTAAAGGGAATAGGTTGATTGTAAAATGACTGGGGTCTTCAATTTACAGTTTACTCAAAAGACAGAATAATCTTTAGGGACAAAGTTTTAGGTATGCTGTATTCTGTTGCCCATTGGAATCCAAGTAGAGATGTCCAGTAGGTAGTTTTTAAACATGTGTTGAGTTAGGAGTCAAGTCTAGGACAGGTCTGGAGTGCATAGTTGCAAGCCTGTCTTGAATATTAAGAGCCATATGAATGGAAAGATTAGGAGCCCTGGGAAATATCAAGTGGCCAGAGAAAGATGGAGAATAATCACTCATAGAGAAGGGAATGAAGACAACATACTCTCTTTGAAAATAGAGGTGGCTCAGTGGCAAGAGTTTGAATCTGATAGATAAAAGGCAACCTTTTTCTACAAATTATGTCAAATAAAAGATTTTTAGTAATCTTAGCAAGAATCATTTTAAAGAAATAGTAGGAGATGAGCTCAATTTGTATAACTATGATTAAGACAGTAAGAAGAAAGTAAATGACTTTTTTTCAAGAAATAAAGCTATAAAGTGAGGTAGAGAGGTAGACAGCTGGTGGGACACAAGGTCAAGGAAGATATTATGTTAGTTTTATAGACAAATATGTCTTTGAAAATTTTCAGAGCGGGGGAAAGGAACTAGTATAAAATGTTAGTTTCAAGTTAGGAAATATGTGATAATCTTTGAAGCACAAAGAAGTCTGAGGAGAGAACTAGAACACTAATATTCTATTTTTAAGACTTTATAAATTATTATTTTTAGTTTAAAGATGGGAAAATAGAGATATGGAACACAAATCTCTAACTACAGAACACACAAAAAAAGGAGGAAAAAGAAACCAAGTTTCACTTAAATCATCAGGCTTTGTTTTTCCATTGTACAATGTGGCTTCAATAAAAACATAAGATTGCATGAATCAAGATTCCTATACTGCTATATTTGCGTGCTCACAAATCACAAGCTCGCTATAAAAGTTCACTTCAATAAACAGTATTTTGTTCAAGCCACACTTTAAGAGGAATCAATTGTTTCTGCCCATTCCCATTTTTTTTTTTGTAGCCCACTATGCTTTAAATTTTCAACTATACTTGCTCAAATTCAAGCCTTTGGAATTTAAACATACTTAAGAGAGTTTGCCTCTGTGGACTCAAAAAAGAGATTTTTAAGTGATCACTATTTATTTTAGTTCATTTGCAGTAGAGATATTTTTATTGTATCATAGTAATTCACCCAACAACAAAAAATATATGTAGATGTGTATAACACTACACTGAGAAGTGTAAGGAACATAAAGAGAATAATACACTCCCCTCCCCTCAAATGGCTTGCAAACTACTTTGAAAAAAATCAGCCTCAGCATTTGTAGTACATTCTTTTCATCCCATTTTGCTTGCAAATAAATTTATCTGGGTGACTTACTCAATGCCAGGTGTAAGCACTGCTGATGGATTTGCATTGATTTATTTAAAGCACCTTTCCTTGTGATCAGATGCAGATGTTTGCAAGGAGGCTAGCTGAGATGAAAAATCTATTTGTAGCCATGGAACAAAGTGAGGGAAGCCCACATCCATGACTTTGACCTTATTAGCGTGATGTTCTAAACAACTCCACTAACCAGCCACGGAGAAGATATTGATATTTATGCACATCTATAAAGATAGAGTACTTAATACAACGTGTCTTATTCATGCGCTCAGATTCTCTTGTGAAGTTATTTGCATTTCCTAAAATACATGAATCTATTGGGTTTTTTTCAGAATTGATAACAAGAGCACCCCTCTTAACTTTCTACCTAGAGTGCAAATGTAAATAAAGTATAGGATTAAAATAGAACTGTAACCTATGTTCTTTGTATAGATAAAATTTCATCTCCATTACAAAACACAAACACCAGATTGCTTGTGAATTATTTAAATCAACTGATCAATACAAGGGTCAGAGTTTCAGAATCTGTCAAGCCCAAATACCAGAGTGATAAATGACACCAAGCACTGTCAAGAGGCAGAATGAGTTGCTTCTTCTTGAGACTCCCCTATCACTTGGTTTACATCTATGCTAGCAAAATTTTCAAGTTGTGATATAATTTACCTGCTTGCTTTTTGCTTCGTCAAGGCATGAGTCCCTGAAGAGTAGTATCATATGTTTGTCATCTTGATATTTCTGTGATTAAACAATGTTCCTGCTCATAGTGCACTTTCAGGTAATATTTATTTTATAAAGTGGTGGATTCAGTGTTGATTCTTTCTCTTTATTCCAACTATCTTCACCTTCAATTAATGTATACAGGTATTACAATATATCTTATATTTATAGAAATTATTATAAAAATGTATTTACATAAAGATATATTTATAGGTCCAGTTTCAGTTACTAACCTGGTCTGATTTAGAAATTAATAGTTGTTTAGAGGTGACTCCAGTATATTGTTTTTTTTTCATGTTAAGATATCTAAGAACAGATATTCTGTTTGTTGTACCAGTTGATAAAGTTGTTTATTTATTGCTGTCCCCAGAATATAACAAATTGATAACTGAATACTTATCAGTTCTATATTTTTCCTTCCACTGAAGGATTAAGATGCCTTACTAAGGTGCCCTTGTTAAGATGTTTCTAATTGTTGCTTTTGTTTCTTTTCTGCTTTTTTTTTCACCTGATGTAGTAACATGAATCAAACACAGAAATACCTAACTATTGACATTCACCTAACCAATTCGTGTAAAGAAAAGAAATACACTTCTATCTTACTTTAGTGATTAGAGACATTGAGAAGAGAACAAAGATTATTTCATTTAATTTTGGTTAGTACATACGAATTACTTTTTCTTAAAGACCATAAAATCAACTATCATAATAAGATTCTCATATTGCCCTAAAACAAGTCAGAGTAATTCCATTTTGTGCCACAAATGACAGGAAATTTCTTAGATTTATTTTGATTTTTTATGCACATAAGATCCTTGTACGTTTAGGACACAAAATACCCAAAAATGAGTCATGACACAAGGCAAAAGAAAAAAAATAATAAATCAGAACAATTATTTGCATCTCCATGAAACCCCAACGTTGCTTGGTCTTACAGGGTCCCTGCAATGGATAAAGAAATTAAACTAATTCTTTAAATAAGCATACTTGTCAAAGAAGTCAATTTACTCTGCCTCCAGCCCAATTATCTAGCTTTGGCTTTCAGGAGCTGATGATCAGCTAATTAAATTGCCCTTGAAAGATCAACAAGAAAACAGCTTCCACCACATTAACTCACCTCTTCTTCGGCAACAGTAATGCCTTATGACCTAACATTGATGTAATGGCAAGATCAGAGAAAATCCCTAAAACGGTCTCCACTCAAAGTTCATTACTATAGATTTTTCCTCTTTTTTTACACTCCTGAAGGAAGGATAAAAATCATTTCGTTAGATTCACAAGGTGAGTGTGAGGCCAACAGAAGAAGGCTTTCAGAAGGAAAGGAGCCATCCAAATTAAAATGCATCTTTGACCTGAGAAGGGGGAAATTATAGAATAATGCTCACTTTTCCTCTCTTTGGAAATCAATGAGAAGTGAAAGATAGAAGGGTTATTTTTTCCCCTTCTGCATAGTAAAAACAATACACTAATCATGATTTCAGCACTCTACCCAGATCAAAAAGATCTAACTAGGAATCTATGATTCTTAATACTATAAATCCTTTGCTTTTGGTTGCTTTATTTCTGTTCACTTTTAGGTATTGTCACCATCATCATTATCATCATAATAATCAATCCAAAATATAATATTTATTTTGTACTTATGTGCCAAACTATGTATGCTAAATTATTCAAATGCACTGACTTGGTCCCTACTTTACCATTGTTTTCTCTACATTTCTCTACATTCTGAAGTAATGGACACATATGAAGAATAAGTCATGAATCTAGAAAATGGTAGAACATGACCTTGAACTCAGATCTGTTCAAGATCTTGCTCTCAACCACCTTGCTATAAAATGGTTTAAATGGCTAGGCTATATCATGCGGGAAGAAAGGAAGTTGCAATTACACAGCTAGGAAAACCGTGTCTTCATAATAAGAACTTATCAGTAATGAAAGGAGCAATAATCCATTCTGTGTGTCTTTGTTTCAGCCTGTGTAATGGTGTTATGCATCTGTCACTTTTGGCCAATTCTAATGAGAAGTTAAAATGATCTGCAATAGTAAGAAGTCACTGGTTAACACAGATTTCTTTTAACTACAGAAGATAGAGCTCTCTAATGCTTTGCACTATTATAATGTGTATCCATATGTTATTTTAAGGAGGTTTAAAGGATAAAAACTGATCTGCTAGGGAAAAGTACATAAAGATTGCTGAGCAGGACACACGTGCCTTGACTCTGGAAGAGAGCATTTCCCAAGATATGTTTCTGCTTTTTAGCTAAATGCTAAATATTCTCTATATATTCCTCCTAAAAAGGGAGATTTAAGGCGGTAATTAATGTCTATTCTAGATCACATCATGTAGTCTATAGCTCCCAGGTGATAGCCAGAAAGTGCAAAATTTATTTCTGCAGACCCAGAACACACTGAAAATACACTGATGATTGCAAATGTGTCTAGAGGAATGTGGGCTAGTTGTTTAGAGTAGCGGGAGAAGTGGAGGAGTATCTGGGATGATCTTCTCTGTGGAAAAGTTGTGTTCTTTCTAGGGTAGAACTGGGATAATTTTTTTTTCCTCTATAATTTACTTCCAAGTTAGTTAGCACATGGTGCAACAATGATTTCAGGAGAAGATTCCTTATAAGCCCTTTACCCATTAACCCATCCCCCCTCCCACAACCCCTCCAACAACCCTCTGTTTGTTCTCTATATTTAAGTCTCTTATGTTTTGTCCACCTCCCTGTTTTTATATTATTTTTGCTTCTCTTCCATTATGTTCATCTGTTTTGTATCTTAAAGTCCTCATAGGAGTAAAGTCATATGATATTTGTCTTTCTTTGACTAATTTTGCTTAGCATAGTACCCTCTAGTTCCATCCACATAGTTGCAAATGGCAAGATTTCATTCTTTTTGATTGCCAAGTAATACTCCATTGTATATATATGCCACATCTTCTTTAACCATTCATCCATCAATGGACATTTGGGCTCTTTCCATACTTTGGCTATTGTTGATAACGCTGCTATAAACATTGGGGTGCATGTGTCCCTTCGAAACAGTACACCTGTATGCCTTGGATAAATGCCTAGTAGTGCAACTGCATGGGATAATTTTCAGTAACAACCAGGAAACCTAGTGGAAATTGTTAAATCCAACAGAGAAGTCACTCTGAGAAACAACGTTCATGTGGCATTTAGTTCATTTGCATTTATAATAGTTTAATTATAATTATTTATGATACTCTTCATAATGTAGTAATATAGGTTCATTAGAGTATTGTGTGAATCGAATCAACCCTCAAAACTAGGAGTAGTTTATTTAATAATTATATCTGAAATTGAGTTAGCATCTATTAGCAAATAGTCAAACACTTCACACACATTTCACATGCACTATCTTGAAACAGTTTCCACATAGGCGCACATACACACACACACACACATACACACAAACTCAAACTCCCTCACATGTACACACTCACAATTTAAGATAAAAAATGCATATATAATTCCCATGGTTCAGATTAAGATATTAAAAGAAGAAACGCAAATAAATACGTAGCCATCTGGTAGCAGAGTCAGTACTATGACCCTAGGTATGCCCTGTTCTTTGGTCTATGTGATTAAACCACATTTTTTTCTTTTATTAGTTTCAGCTATTAAATCTTTCAAAACAGCAACAATAAATGTATATGTTTAGTTGAGAGTAGTGTTATTTTGTTTAGGAGAGTGAAAGCAGAGAGGTTTTATCATGCAGAATTAAAAAGAGACAGACTTGAAATTTACAGGAAGTTAGCAAAGAGCTCTGTTTTAGATAAACTTCTACTAAAAGAGTGTACAGAAATGGATGCAGAAGATTTCTCAATATATGTAGGACATATTCTCTCTTGTTATTTCCATCCTTGACAATTCTTAGTGTTTCTGAAATCTCAAATGTAGAAAATGAGATTTTTAGCTATGTAGTGTAAGTCTCAAGGAAAAGTATCATTTAAAATAAGGAAAGATGACAGGGAAGTATAAAAATAGATAAAATATAGCAAATTAAATACTTCTTAATCTAGCAGCATCCATAGGCTATATTAAGTCTCCCTAATTTTACTTTTTTTCCCAATGATTTATGTATTAACTGAGTTATATTTGAAAAGTCATTTCCTCCATTTTAATTTTCTTCCAAAAAGTCCATGGTCATGTTTATTTATCTATAATCAGAAACATTTTACTTTTGCCTACTATAATTGGGAAATTCTCATTATTTCTATAAGTTGCTTGGAAAAAAACATTAATGAAGAAAAAAGCTGGCTATTGGCCTAAGTATCTGTTAAACCTCAATCCTCAAGAAATGTCCAGACATCCTATAGTAGAGTTAAATTTTTAGTCCAAAGAACATGAGGGAAACCAGGGGGATGCATAATCAAGCAGAAGTTGGAGTATGATCTATGAAAAAATGTACACCCACAGGTACTTGTGAACACCCAAGGTAAATCCTAGTTCTGGGTATTTCTCCTTAGAATTATTTGGGTCTCTTATAGACCCAAACCCTAGACAACAAATTAAAATTCACACACAGTACTTCTTATTCATAAATCAGACTTACAGAATCTCTGACCCAGAAGGATCATCAAATAAATCATAATTCTATTTTATTCACTTACTATCAATTTTCCCTTACTTTTGAAAAATACATTTCCCAAACACCTTTTCTATCCTTTCCAGGTTCCACTGATTAATTCCAAATTATCTTTCATTCAGAAGTCCTTTTTCTCAAATTTATTCTAAAAAAAGTGATGGGGAAAATATATAGTGATCTTTCACAGTGAGAAAGTGACCTTGAGGAAGTGCCCCTGTGTCTGTGTCCATGAGTAGGGAGAGCTAAGCTTGAACAGGTAGGAGCTGAAGCCCAAAATTCATTTGTTATTAAAAAGTACCCTTCAGCCCAATGTCACTCCACCTTTCATTTCTTCATAATGTTTCTTCCATAAAAATCACAGTTGCTCAAAACACTGTTATACTTCATCTACACTAATTGCCAAATGAATCAAAAAAAGACATGCTATTGATTGTAACCTGAATTCTGTACTTTTTATAAGAGCCCAAAACTTAAATTTACTCCAGAACTCCATGTCAAGTAAAATGAACTAAGAAAAGAACCTATAAATTTGACATGATTTTCAGGTTATGGCAAATACAGAACTGGTTATGCCTGGCAAATTGCTAAGCGTATTTACTCTAAGATGTTTTCCAGAGATTTTCAATGTAATACTGCATCTTTTATTTATATTTCATAATATTCTATGGTATTTTATTCTTTATAAACATCAGTAAATATTATATTGCTAGCTACTCAAGGATGTTCTCATTATCTAATGACATAAAATATATATAAATGGATGAGTATATATAAGTACCATAAATGATTTTTGTACATTCTCTAACACAGTTTATAAATTTTTTTTTTAAATTGTAGCAACAGAATGGAAATAAACTAGTTTGAGCCTCTCCAACCAAATGCCAGTTTGAAGAGAATTTGTGTTTTCTATAATAAAGGCAATGACATTCATTTATGATTTTAAAAGTATGTCATAAACTTGTGAAATCAGTGAGTTCTCCTTGAAACCTACTGAATTTATTATGGTGAGCTCTGAACTATTTTATTAACAGAACAATAATTATACTAACATTGAATCATTTTACTTTTATTCATGTATTTCAAAGCACTTAGGAAACATAAAAATGTTTCCCCTATTTATAAAATACATATAAATAAATAAATGTGTTGACATATTGAGTATAAAAGACTGCCTCTGACAGAAGCAAAGATCACTAAAATGAATTATCGCTTAACTTGATATTCAAGACTACTCATTGACTTATCCATTGACCTGCTATCTCTATGGCAATGAGAGCAGTAGCATAGCATTATGAGCAAGTATCCGTTTAGGAAAATGCTTCTAGCACAAGAAATCACACCCAACTCCTATACATATTCTGATAGAAGGGACCTCAAATGCTTCTGAAAATTGCCTTGTTTACATTAAGTCAAACCATCTCTAAAGTAGATTCACTGAACGCAATAAGACAACTTGTACCCAGATATGGTGTTTCCACCTTTTGAAAAGTACATCTAGGGCCTTGTAAAGTACAGAACCATATGAAAATGGTTCACTTTTATTCCTATGGAAAACTAAGATTGAACTTTAATGAAGGTTGCAAAGATAACCAGTAAAAGTGTTCATTGACACGTTTTGCTATCCTGAAAGACATATAATCTTTGAGGAGATCGATCAAAAGACTACAGTCAAAATGAACACTTAGGATCAGCTCAACTACAGTCATTAAAAATACATATTCTCAAATCTTCAAGTAAGTAAATAGCAAATATTTCACATCTAAAAATACGGAAAAGCAGAGATTAACTTGTTGCATACAGAGTAAGCTATGCATTACCATAAATGATCTCATTATGCTTTGAAAGCTTACTGTATCGTAATTATATTTAAAGACTGTCACATATTATGTATTTTTCAAAAATCCAGCAACAGTAAAATTTAATGTTGTATAAATTAACAAAAACATATTTTAGTATTATTGTGAACTATCTGATGGTGAAACACTGTCTTACTTATGTATCTTCAAAGTAATTGTTTTCTCTTTTTTTTGGTAAACAATAAATTTTATTTCAGCCAATAGGTTTAAATGTAAAGCACACACGTAATTTCAGAATGTTCTAGTGTTTTTGTTTAAATGCTAATCTCATAAGAGTTAAATATGGTAGTTATTAGAGAAAACGCCCTTAAGATTTTCAAGTACATTCTAAAATTCTTAAAATTTGTATATAAGCTTACCTAAACAAAAGGCATCAAAGTTGGTTTAAAGCTATTGAAGTACCTCAATGGGAAAGAAGGGTTATATAAGCCAAATTTTAAATGATCAAATAAATATAGAGACACACACACATACACACACAATCCACACATATTTGATATCTAGGTAGACATTTAAAAGTCTGTCAGAGAGATATTCATGATACATTGTTAAATCATAAAACATGTTACAAAAGGCCACGTGCAGATGGTCTTCCATAAATTAAAATATGTGGCATAGAGACTAATCACAAGGATAATATTTTTAAATACTTTTTAAAGTGCAGTTCTTTGTTGTCTAATTCAACTCCATGTCTTTCCATACAAGCAACAAAACTGAAAGCTAAAAAGTTTTGGAATTTTAAAAAGATTACAAAAAATAGGGGTGCCTGGTGGCTCAGTCAGTTGAGCAGCCAACTCTTGATTTTGGCTTAGATCGTGATCTCCCGGTCCATGAGATAGAGCCCTGCCTCAGACTCTCCTCTGGCAGCACAGGACCTGCTTGGGATTCTCCTTTCCCTCTTTCTCTGCCCCAACCCCCCTTCCCAAAATAAGTAAACATTAAAAAAAATTGCAAAAATTAATATTAAATAAGTAAGGATGTAAATAAAGAATTTTAAAAATTGGAAGTTGATGCTGAGATATTGTAGAGAAAGGATGATAAATATGAGGTACTTGTATGAAATAAGCTAATTGATGGCATTTAAATTCTAGGTATGCTTTGGAATTCTAGTTATTGTTGAAAGACAAAAATTTGTACTGTAAAAACATGACTTGGTTTAACTTTAAGATTTAAAATGTTGCAAAGTGAATAGCAAAGTCTATATGAAGATGTAGTATATGCTACCACATAAAGATGTTCTTTTTAAATCTGGATTTAGGAGGAAGGAAAGAATGAACTGAGATGTCCTACACTCTATGCCCATCCCCCACTCCCATCTTGCTTCAGATATGAATTACTGGGGGAAGGATTATAGAACAAGTAGATGTGTTTGAATCTCTACACACACAAGAGATGTGCATCTCACTTCTTGAGGAAATGCATGGAATTAAAGTATCCAGAATAACCTTCCTCTGCAAAGAGTACCCAACAATCTAGTTGATGTTCTATGAGTATAATAGACATAGGTCATGGAGTACCTAGATAATTAGGTCAAAAATAGTCCCCTATGACTTTAGGGTCCTTGAGTGACATAGGCCAGAATTTAAAATTTTTATACACTGAAGAACGAATGGAAAGCTTAAGACAGAAATTAATCCCTGATATGGAAAAATAATAAAAAATAGACTAGTTGCCTTCTTTAGCTTGTGACATGAGAAATTAATGTTTGTGTGTGTGTAGTGTGTGTATTTAGAAACCTGGAAAAGCTACTGAAAGGTAAATACTGAAATATTAACAGTGGTATTCTCTGGAGAAGTAACTGTGTATGCTTTTTATTTTCTGCTTGTTTGTATATCTGTATTTTCCTATATTTTGTCTGTAATAATTATAAGTTGATATGAAGCTAAAGAGAGAGCTGCAAAGATTGACTTTTTGTGCTCCTTGTTACACACACTTCTTTTTTGATAAAAACAAATTAACAGGAAAACCTGAAACTGACATGAAGGAAAACAGAAGGAATGAGCTTCTTTTCTTGTAATAATTTACCAGAGCTTAGATAAGTTTATCTTTTCCTATCATGTGGGGAAAAAGAGAAAAAAAGACTGGAGTAAGTTTTTGCAATGTTTCACTAATTAATAAGGAAAAAATAAAAAGTTCACCCAATGAACTTCTTCTTTGGAACAGTCTTTAGGAAGTTGTCAATGAATAAAAAGTAACAAGTGTGGGTGATAACAGAATAATATCAACATTTTAAGGATAGGGACCTAAACAAGTTTATAGATTAATGCAGGTTTAAAAAAAAACATTTAATAAGTATTAACTTCAGTCCAATAGTAGTAACTTACTATGTTTTAATTTTCACAGTATTACGCAACTTTCTATATCTGTACTGTCTGGGCTTTGTCAAGTCACTGAGTACACACATATGGAATATCAACATATTTTCACATATTTTTAAAAGATGAGACATTCTTCATATCTAACCTTCTCTAGTATCGTGTTATGCCCTCATATATCCTTTCCACAGAAAATAAGAAATCTTATTTCCTGTCTAAATGGTTCATATTAAAATCTTTATGGTATCTATTATTCCCTTTTAAACTCAATTATCTCTTTTTGGTAATTCCTGATAAATTCATGCTTTCTCTGAATAAAGAGGTTAATGTTCTTATACATTAAAGTAGAAAACATTAGAAAAGCATAGAGAACCCATGGTTTTTATTTTTTATTTTTAATGTTTATTCATTTTACTTTTGAGATGGAGAGAGAGAGCAAGAGCAGGGCAGGGGAAGAGAGACAATGCAAGTCTGAGAATCCCAAGCAGGCTCCGGGCAGTCAGCACAGAGCCAGATGTGGGGCTCACACTCACAAACCACAAGATCATGATCTGAGCTGAAATCAAGACCTGGAGCTTAACTCACTGAACCACCCAGGTGCCCTGAGAATACACAGTTTATATAAGGTCACTGCTGAACAAAAATGAAAAAAAGCCTTACTGATAAAGAACTTTGTTATTTCAAGTTTTCTGATTATATAGTAGCCAAGATATGTATGTAGTCAAGGTATAAATTTGAGTGTTCACACACCTTTTGGTGGAAATGTTTCAAGAGGATTTATGAAGATAAACATGGCTATAATAAATAAAGAAAATAGGAAAAATATGGAATTTAAGGCTTTTTACACTTTGTCTTTGTGAAAATAATTTAATTTCTCTGTCTCAATCAGATACAATGTAAGTCATGAAAATATTGTTGGCCTTAAAGATCTCCCTAGGTTGACCCATGGTAATATTCATGAATAACATAAATAGACATACACAGATTATAACCACCAAATGTTCTCCATTTTGAAATGCATACATCAAGTGTGCTGAAATACTGAATGAAACCCTTTGGGAGCCAAAAATAGAATCATCGTTAACTCTGCTTTGTTTTTATCATGCCACTCTGCACTTGTTTGTTTTTTTTTTCTTTTTTCAGAAAAGACTCAGAAAACTGTTCTCTGAATATCCAAGAGTCATGAGGAAATAAGAAACAGAAAGATCACCGGAACGTCTGTTTTAGTGGCTCTTGGTCATTTTTTTTTTTTCTCACTTGACAGCTTTGTTGTAGATAAGCTCTAAGTTATCCAACACTTTATTAGGCTGAACTGAACTTAACTCAGTCTATAGATTGCTATGTGCTATCTGAAATTTGTTTATCTAGTAGATAAAATTTAAGCAGAGAATATATATAGAAAAATATCAAGAGGCTGACCCAAATTACTTATCACAAAGAAGAATGTGCACCATATGGCTGCTTTGTTCTAATATGTTAGGCTTGAATCACCTCCTTGTCTGATGAAACAGGAGGTCAAGATGATCACGTATATATAAAATTTAGCAAGGATTAGGCTTGCATAGAATATTGCATGGTGGAGTTGGGGAAAGAATAGTGAGAGTTTAAATTACACCTGTTTTCTTTCAGGAATAATGGTTGAAGCCCAACCTGAGTTTCTATGACAAATCAGTGTAGTGACAAATCAATGTAACTTCAATATAGAAACATATAAGATGGAAGATCAGTGCTAGGACACATATTGAAATCTCTTACAAGATTAAGGTCAGACATCATAGAGAAAATTATAATATGATTAGATACATTTATTGATAGTGAATAAATGGCCATCTTTACGAGAGTCACCATGGATATTATGGTGGTTGACATGAATTTTATTTCACAGACTATGGCTATTAAACTTTAGGAAATGTAGAGATCAAGTCACTAAATCTTTCTTTTTTTAAATTTTTTTTAAGTTTATTTATTTTTGAGACAGAGACAGAGCATGAATGGGGGAGGGTCAGAGAGAGAGGGAGACACAGAATCTGAAACAGGCTCCAGGCTCTGACTGTCAGCACAGAGCCCGACGCAGGGCTCGAACTCACCGACCGTGAGATCATGACCTGGGCCGAAGTCGGACGTTTAACCAACCGAGCCACCCAGGCGCCCCACTAAATCTTTCAAGGTATACCTATACACATCTCCAAAATGGAAAACTAAATAGAATGGTTATTCAGGCAACTGACTACTATCACAGAAAAGCCGCTATGCTCAAGGTGTGTATAAATGAAATATACTCTATATTATCATGCTAAGCCTGATAAACCAATATGGAGCTGGGACCATATGTAACCTGCTGTGACTACTGTTTTCTCTTCTGTAATTTTCATAAGCAAGACACCAACCATCTGGTAATCAAGGCGCATAGCTTAAAGTAAACATATATAAAACTGATATTCCACCCAAACCTGCTGTGTTGTTAATTTTATGTGTCAACTTGCTTGGTCATGGGATACTCAGATTAAACATTTTTTCTGGGTGAGTCTGTGAAGATATTTCCAGATGAGATTAGCATTTGAATTGCTGGATTTAGTAAAGTAGATTATCTTTCCCAATGTGGGTTAGCATCATTCAATCCTTTGAAGGACTGAATAGAACAAAAGGCAGAGGAAGGAGGAATCTGCCCTTTATGTGCCTTACTAGTTGACCTGGGTCATCTCATCTCATCTTCTCCTGACCTCAGCTAGAATTTACAACTTCGGTTCCCAGGGTTCTCAGGCCTTCAGATTTGGACTGAATCCCTCCACCAGGTTTCCTGAGTCTCCAGTTTATAGATGGCAGATTGTGGGATTTCTCAGCCTCCATAACCACATGAACCAATTCTTCACAATAAATCTCTTTGTGTGTATGTATCGTTCCTTTTCTTGGGAATACTCTGATTCAGTGTATGAACTGCCTCACTCCTTTACCTACGTCCTTCAACTTTCTGATAACTATTCCATCCTTCCAGTTATTGAGGTCAAAAAACTCAGGAGTCCTTCTTGATTCAGCATTTTATCTCACATCTTCCATCTCATCTCTCAGGAAGTCCTCTTGTCTCTATTTCCAAGATACAGAGAGAATAAGGCCACTTCTAAATACTCCCATTGTTACCTACACTTTACCTGGGGTCTGCAGTAGCATATCCTAATAGGCCTCTCTGTTCCTGCCTTTCTCCTTCCAGCCTACTCTCCACACAGCAGGGATCATTTAAAACCACAAAGCCTACAATCCCTCTGCACAAAACTTCCCATTGCTTCTCATTTCTCTTAGAATAAAGGTAACATTTTTAAAATGAACTATAACGTCCTACATGAACCGCATTTCCTACTCTGAATCTCCTTTTCTACTATGTGCTTGCACTACTCCAACAATATCGGTCTCTTTCGTTCCAGTCCCATGGATTTACATACCTTTTTTCTGTCAGTGACACATTTTCATCTCAGTCGTGGTTTCATCCCTGAGTTGCAGACTCCACACTTGGCTTTTTTTTTTTCTTCTTGCAATGATACCATGTTTCCTCAAATCTCAAATGTCCACAACAGAATTTTGATTTTTTTCTTCCCAATTTTCTTCTTCTCCCAAGTTTCCCCATCTTGGAAAATGGTGCCATCATCTCCCAAATTTATCACAGTGTAACATTTGGAGTCATCTTTGATTACCCTCTGTATCTCATTCTTGTCGGTTCAATCCTCTTGATGTTTCCATAACTTGTGTTCCTCCCTCCATTTCTACCATCAGTATACTACCTGGTTCTACCATGTTATCTCACCTGGAGAATTGCAAAACTCCCTCATTAGGTTTTTGCTTTTACCTTTACCTCACACAACAAATGTGACTCAGTGAAAATACAATCAGATTATATTATTCTTTTCTACTTAAAACCTTCAAATGGCTTTCTGTTTCCTGAAAATAATATCTGAGTTCATCTGCATATAGGCCTTATATGTCCTTGTCTTGCTGACTACTCTAGCCTCATCTTGGGTCACACTACATGTTTTTTGTTTTGTTTTGTTTTGTTTTACTTGTTTGTTTGTTTGTTTGTTTTGGTCTCAAACTAAGAATACAAACTGCCAAACTTATTCACATCTCAGGGATGAGTCCATGTTATTTGTATGAAATATACTTCCCCAGATAATCATATGCTTAGTTTCTTTTCATTTGTACCTTAGCTCTGATCATTCTTGCCAGCTCCTTAACCACATATCATGTAGTTTTTCTTCCTTCATTTTCTCTTACTTCACTCTTCTTTTTACTTAGCACTTAACCATAACTGTATTTATTATTTTATGGTTTTCATTATTTTACCCATCTTCACTGCCAGTTCCAAAAGAATAGGATAAGAATACTATCTTTTGGGGTGCCTGGGTGGTTCAGTGGGTTAAACGTCCAACTCTTGATTTCGGCTCAGATCATGATCTCATGGTTTCATGAGTTCGAGCCCTGCTTTGGCCCCATGCTAACAGTGCAGAGCTTGCTTGGGATTCTCTCTCCCTCTCGCTGTCTTCCTCTCCCTGTGCACATGTGTGCACAATCTTTCTCTCTCCCAAAAATAAATAAATAAACTTAAAAAAAAAAGAATAGTGTCTTTCTTACTTGCTCTCTTGTGTCTCCAACACCTAGAGCAATGCCTAGAACATAGCAGGTTCTCAGTAAACATTGCTGGCATAAAAATGAAACTTCAAAAGATGGGTTAAATTCCATAATTGCTTAGTTTTAAGCATGTCTTGTTTTGGAGAAGTAAACATTGAAGCAGCAACAACCAGTTATATATTTGTTGTTTGTGATTATCAACTTGTAAGACATATTCCAATATTTTAGGGGGAAAGGAATTTATGTTGGGGCTGATTTATACCTACAGGGTTAATACTTTTTTTGTCATTCATTGTAGGTTTAGAGTAGCTGATAGTCATGAATACTGGATGAGACTCCATAAACATACTCCCTACAGTGCATGTTTTATTCCTGAAAGCCTGGGGAAGAGTGCTTTGTAATTAATGTTTATTTTGTCCTTCCAATTATACCATCTGTTGCAATTTATAATATAGTACATAAGACTATGATATTGTGCAGAACGCTCTGTTCATCTGGGTACTGGTTCCTACTTGGGTTAAGAATACTCTCCCTTCCAGCTTTTGTCAAAAGCCCATGTTCCTTATATCACTTCTGTGTGGTTTCAGTCACAGGGTAAAGATGTAGCTTGTGATATTAGCTGCTTTGAATTTATCTGGTTATTTTAATAAAAGTAACTATTTAAAACGTATTTAAAAACTATTTAAAAACTATTTTAAAACCTTCTTCAACTCTACTCACATCTTGCCTCAGTAGATCTTACTTATGACAACTGGCAAATGTTAACTTTTATAGCAATCTGATAGTGCCAGAAAGTTTTTATTTTACAATAAAAAATATGCAAAATTAAATATTACCAGTTATAGACAGTTGGATCGATACTGCATATGAATTTGGTAAGAATTAGGGGAAAATACTCAGCACTACTTTCTATCTCTATAGTATATTCATGCTACAATTCCCCAGTTTTACAACTCTCCAAATGAGTCTATACTAGTGACATGCTGGAGAAGTAGCTCTATAACAAATACACGTTAGCTTTGCACAGTGGCAAGATCATAGCCAACAAGGTTTATCCAAGGCATGATTATTTCTAATATAACAGATACACGTTGACTCTGGAATAACATGGGTTTGAACTGTGTGGGTCTACTTATACATGGATTTTTCTCAATCAGTACAGTACAGGAATGTAAGTGTATTTTCTTTTCCTTATGATTTTCTTAATAACATTTTTCTTTCCTCTAGCTTTATTGTAAAAATACAGTGTATAATACATATAAAAAATATGTGTTAACTAATTGTGTTACCAGTAATATCTTTGGTAAATAATAGGCTATTAGCAGTTAAGTTTTGGGGAATTCAAAGGTTATATATGGATTTTTGATTGAGTGGGGTTCAGTGGCCCTAATCCCCTTGTTATTGTAGGATCACTGTACTTATTTTTTTTTCACAAAATATTCACATCCTTAAATAGCCAACCACACTAAAGTATAACTTTTATGGGGCACCTGTCTGGCTCAGTCTGTAGAGCATGTGACTCTTGATCTTGACATCATCAGTTCAAGCCCCAAGAGATTAGTTAACAATAACTTTTAAAGTATAATCTTTTAATTTTATTATTTATTAACAACCTCAAGCCTCTCAAAAAGGAGGCATCAAGTTTATATATGTGAATGAATCTCACAAAATGTTATTTCAATATTAATATCTACAAAATTCACAGTCCATTAACTCAGGGTCAATATTTCACATAGTATTATCAATATTGTCATAATGATGATGGTTATCATTATCATCTTTTAAATTAAAGACTCCAGTCCTACAATTGGTGTGTATTTGTAGGCTACTGAGAATAGTACAGTACAACATTGTCTTAGTCTCTCAGTACTGCTAACTTTTTGTTTGGAATTCATTTGTCCAGGAATAAGGACTTGGAGTAATGTTTTTAAAAGACAAATATGATTGACATTTGGCTCTTGGATCAGCTCTTCAAGGTCAGAAAAAAGGTCTGACTATCATGATTTATTTCCACATAGGCTTCTTTTGTAGTATCTATAATTTCACATTTATATCACATGCAGGTGTATTTGTACAAGAATGTTCAGAGTCCTCAAACCTTAAAATACAATGGAAATAAGTTAAACTGGTGGTAATTAAATGGTCAGAAATTGATAAATATGTATTTGCATAGAAAGATATTTGCCCTAAATTGTTAAGCCAAAGAATAATAATGAATTACGAAATTGCTCGCAAAATTGGAGCCAGTTTATGTCTTAAAAATAGTATGTATGAACATGTATTTGAATAGCATGTTAATAATGGTTGTTTCTGAGGGGTGAGAATGGAGATTGTAGTTGTTAGAAATAGACATAGGCAAAGTATAGATACTGTTCAGTACATCAAAATTTATCTACAATGAAAATATAATGTGTGCAAAGTTTTAAAAACCAAAAATTAAAAACAAAACAAAAACCCAACTCTTTAAAGACACAAAGAACTAATTCTATTCTCCATCTTCCTTATTATGCCTCTAAGAAACAGACTGTCTTTGGTGTAATGCTGAAAGGTTTTTAAAATTTGATCAGCAGTTTCCCTCAGTTACCAGAATCCAGCAGAAGGCTAAGGCCTAACATCATGACTGAAAGATGACACCACGAAAAGTGCAGTGCTCACTCCAGCTTGTAGAAAGGTTCTGCAGTGTCAGCATAAGAATAACAGAGAAGAATGAAAACACAGGGACTTGATTCACTGGTCTGATCTCATGTTCTATTCGGCCCTTACCTTTATAAAATTGCTTTTAACTGCATTGCAAACAGGAAATATAGTGAAATTGCATATACTACAGTAGCTCATATATTTTGTTCTGTTCATATAGAAACAAATACTTGCCTTGAAGTTTAAAGAAAGAACATTTATGTAATTTTGTTTTATTCAGTCTGCATGTGTTTTCATTGTTTCAACTTTAACATTTATATTCTCAGTTAAAGACATTTTTAATTTTTAAGAAAAACTATTTATAGATTCTTCTCATTAAATTATTTTTGCAATTGTTCTGATAAAGGTTGAATTTGGAGCATCTGGTTTATAAATGTCTCTTGAAATGACCGTTAGTAGAATACGTATCAGCACTAAAATTCTTAGACTTTCTGGAACCACAGTTTCATTTCCTGGCAAAACCAACATAGCTCCCTAATTTTCTGAGCGATAAGATACATTCCTTGTAGGTCAGCTTATTTGAATCTTTGGAGAAAAATATTTCTATTCCCAAAGGTTTGTGTTAACCACCTAATTAATGAAGAATTCCCCCAAAGGTTTTTTTTTCCTAAGAATTATTGTTTGTAAATTCCTATATCTCATTGTAGCTCAACAATTAATTTTTTTGAAATATTTTAAATGCACAGAAAATAATATAACACACACTTATGCACCAACCAATACCAACACAGCAATGTTAATATTTTATTACATTGGTTTCAGTACATTTTTAAATTATTTTTTCAAAAACATAAAATATTTAAGATACAGGTTAAGTCTCATACCCCTAATCAGCCCTACTAAATCCAGTGTCTACTATTTGTAAATATGGTTTTAACTTTTACCACGCATTTCTATCCCTAAACTGTATAAATGAAAATGAAGTAAGGTTTTTTTTCTCTTACTTTTTGTTTATACTCATAAATAGTGTTTTGTATGGTTTATGAAATGTATATACTGTTTAATTTTATATAATGGAGTCAACACTAGCTGAATCCTTTTGACACATTATTAAACGGAATAGCGTACTTTTGAAATGTATACATACTTGCTACACCATTTAAACTGTTCCATTGTATGTGTTACTTTTTTGCTTATATCCTACTTGGTACAGTTACTGAATTTGAAGGTTTACTTTATTTCATCATCTCAGTATTTATTTCTAATTATTTCTCTTCACTTCATTACCCCTATTCTCCCAGTTTCCTTATTATGGAAATCTTACTTGACATTTGTTAGTAATTTATTCCTTTATTTCTCAGGCCTCTTAACCTCACTTCCTTACTTGTCATTGTTTTTTTGTTCTGTGTTCATGGTAGTTCTAGCCACAGCTGTATCTGTTTTGCTGGCAAATACATCATTGTGTTTTGATTATGTATGTATACTGTTATAATAATGTACTGGCATATATATATTATGCATATATAGTACATACATATAGTATTGCTATAATAATGTACTGATATCATCTATAGGTACTGATATCATACAGATGATATCAATACATTATTATGCATATGTATATACATATATCTTTATATATAACATCTAATAAAATGAAGAATATTATTTATACTTTTTTCCTTGTTTTTTTATATATTTTTTAATGATTTCAATTCATTTTTATGCTTTTAGGCATTTTAAACTAACATCTTATTGTCTAGCACCTTGAAGTCTGATCAGTACTTATGTTTTTCTTTGCTCCTCCAATATGGAGTTATAGTACTCGTGATAGCAATAATATTAATAGAGTGGTATTAACGCATTTTTATTGAGCCCCTCCCTATTCTATGCAAGGTGTCTTTCTAAGTGCTTTAAATGTGTTTCGTCTTTCAATTCTTACAACTCTGTGTGGTAGCTCTTATGATCCAATATTATAGATGAGGAAACTCAAGTTATGGAGACCCACATAGCTGATAAATATGAAATGAAACATATCCTCAAAGTCTAAAGTCCTTACTGTTAATTAGTGTGAAATTGTCTCTCTTAATAAATGTGTATATGTAGATTTTATTAGTTAATTTAATAGTCATTTTCTTGACTGTTAAGGATGAATCCATTAATCAAAATACATTCAGCTGAACCAGATAAAGCCTCCCTCTTTTTCTCTCACTGCATATATGTAAATAACACATACAGAAATTGTATGTAACAAATCATGAAAACATTCTGTTCTATTCCTTTGATTCTAAGCTGACTAGCACCAGAGGAAACATTGTGTACACCAAGGAATAAGGTCCAATTATGTGGTATTTCTATTTAATTTACTTTATAAAATTGTATGTATACATCAGATACCAGATTTAAACATAATTTGAATTATACTCCTGATGAAAATGTTCATATGCTTGTGAATGTTTCTTCATTTTTAGATAAAGTTTTGGGAATAATCCAATAGAATAAGGTATTAGTCATATAAATCATTGTTTTGGTACTTTCTACTAATGATGACTTTGGGCAGAATCTGGATTGTAATACATATAATTCATGAAAATTAATCCATAGAATTATGTAAGTCTCAAAGAGAAAATTCTCATCAACTTAAATTCATTTTTTCATAATCCATAATTTTCTCTTTATTCCCTAAGTGAATATAAGATAAATATAAGAATAAATAAAGTTTATCTTGACTCCAGAAGAAACCAGGGGAAGGTATCCTTGGCTGTCTGAATTCGTTCTTGAATCAAATCATAGTTATGTATTTTAAAAATTTTAGAAAAATAACTGGAAGCTGTAAACATCGAGGCCATTTGTTTTATCAGAAATTTAAAAAATATATGACTATGACTCATTTGCCTCCCTTTTCATTACTAAGGGAAAATCTTTTGGCTGAAGTAGCTCACAATTTTAAATTTAAATAACTCCAAAGAAGCTTTACTTGATAGGCACCAGAGAAGGCATATGACTTGAAGTGTCTCGGAGAGTGCTCTGTGACATGAATGCAAGTTTGGTCCTATGTATGCAAGAAAACAAACAGCCCAGCCTCTTTAATAACTAACCATCATGTGTGACTGGACTTACGCATTTTTCATAGAGACTCACTGATGGCAATGCCAAAAGTCACAGGGATGATCTGAGGACTAGCTGAAAAAATTTGATGCCTTAATGCTCATGTCATTTGTTCAAAAGGGAAGTTGAGAAGTTTAAGCCATCTGCTAGAAATGTACATGCTATTAAATTTTCACCTTACATAAACAGACTAAGGATGATCTTAACACCATTTGGCAAATAAATTCACTAAAGCTAGTTATGCAGCTAGGAAACATGAAGGTAGAGATCCAAACGCTGATCTATCTGAGTGTTTCTGGGCTCTTTGGCAGACAGGTGGATGTCTATCCCGCCTCCATTCACTAACTTGTTCTTGCTGACAGAGCACTAATTGCATACAATTGATTACCTACCACCCTCTAAGTCCATTATGGTAATTACATTCTTCTAGCTTGTGTTTTATTTACGTATGTTTATGTCACTAAATAGTTTCCAGTGGAACCCAAAGTGAGTTTGCTGGAAGCTTCTAGGAAGAAGTTTTTCTCTCTGATAGAAAGAATTCACCCATGCACATCAAAAATAAAATACTTTTCTTCATAATTGGATATTATATGGTCTATATAAGTTGCCTTAAATAATTAAAATCATCCTGTGGCCATGTACAAAAATATCACAGACCAATTGGATTCTGAATGATATCACTGTGACACAAAATTAATCATTTAAGGTCCACCTATCTCAGGTTGTGTAAACTAACCAAACCATCAGAGTTAAGATGACTTTCAATTGAATATTGTGTTACCAACAATCTAAAACAGGCATGAGCAAACTTTTTTTTTTAATTAAAGACCTTCTAATAAGTATTTTAGCTTTTGTGGCCCATATAGTCTCTGCCACAACTGTTACACTACTGTGTAATACGAAAGCAGCTATGGACAATATGTAAATGAATGAGCATTGCTCTGTTTCAATAAAGCTTTATTTATAAAAATATAGGAGGCCAGCATATTTTTCCTGGGGGCTTCAGTTTGTTGAACCCATGTGGAATGCGCTACATGTTACACAGTTTGAAAATATCATCATATATCTGGTTTTCCAAATAAGGAAGCGGAATTGGAGTTTAAAGACTTTTTCACAGATACAAGTGTATGTATAAATGGTGTAGAAGTTGTCTCTTACATTGAAGCTAATCATAGTTACCTGAGCTTGCACACAATAAAAGATTCATACCCAAAATCCTACAGGATGATCAAAAAGGCCATGGATTTTCTAACTAAATATAAACTTTTGTCATTTTCCTATTAAAATGATTGATGTATACATAGGTATATTAAGGCTTTGCATGTTTCCCTTTTCTGAAGCTGATGAAAATATCTTCATTGTGCTTAACAAATAAAAAAAGAAAGAAAGAAAGAAAAGAAAAGAAAATATTATGTATCCTTTGGTTACCAAAGGAGGACAATTTTCACTGACACCATCAAATTTGGTTCAAAAGAAGTCAGTGAGTGGAGCTCTGAATTGCTGTTTTGCCACAAGCATTTTATTGCTCTTTCCCCCATTATAAAAATGGCAAAGTGTTTGAAAATGAAAATTTTTCCTCAGGGACAAATTCATAGAGATTTATTATCTTGACTCAAAGGGATGGGATTGAGCCATTTTTACAGCCAAAAGTTACTTTTATTTTCAGCATTGGAAGTATTTATCTGCAGAATCTTACAATGTGCAAAAAGATCATTTTGCTAAGCACTTCTGCCACTGATACAGCCACCAACAAGCCATTAGTGATATTAGCCAAGTGCTTTGATAGCATTCCAGTAATTCCCAGCCAGAAATATGCATTTGACATTTGCGTGAAACATTTAAAAATACAGAGTCCTGGGCCTTACTTCAGTAAAACTGAGCTGCACTTTCCAGACATGGCTTCTGAATACCTGTACATTGTATACTACCCTTCCAGTGTTCAGAGCCATTGCTAAAAGGGGAAAAAAAAGGCAATTTCCTTGCTAACATGCAATTTTAAAAAGTCAATGTCTAAACAATGGTTATTTATCAGCTCATAAATAATGCTGCATGTCTAGAAAATATGCAAAAATACACACCTTTATAGCATTCATCAGACTCTCAAAGGCAGCATCTGAAACTGATGGCATTGGTCCTGTCAGACCTTTGTGAGATCTGCCCTTGAATCATTCATTCCCTCAGGCTATCTAACCCAGTGCTGATTTCATCTTGTTCTGGGAAGGCTAGTGTCAGAACAGTCTTTTGTTTACCATGCTGGGTCAGTTAGGGCTACGTTTAGGAAGGAGGAATTTGAGCATTTCCAGAAAGTACCCCACCACACAAGTACACACTAGCCAACAATAAACAAAATGCTTTGCCAACTGCCTATCGTGTCTAAATTATCATTAGAATATTTTTTAACGTTTATTTATTTTTGAGACAGAGAGAGACAGAGCATGAACGGGGGAGGAGCAGAGAGAGAGGGAGACACAGAATCGGAAGCAGGCTCCAGGCTCTGGGCCATCAGCCCAGAGCCCAACGCGGGGCTCGAACTCACAGACCGTGAGATCGTGACCTGAGCTGAAGTCGGACACTCAACCGACTGAGCCACCCAGGCGCCGCTAGAATATTTTTTAATGCTGAGGATAAATTTGGGCTGTAAATGTTTCCTCTTAGAAAGCAAGAGTGTCCATAATATAAAACTGTTTTAAAGCCCAAGGCATCCCATATAGAAGGTGCCTAACCCAGTGGTGACGCTCACATGGAAGGATGTGTTATAGATTTATCAGACATGCATAAAGTGGTAGTTTATGTTTAGCAGTCTCATCTACCTGTTTCACTAATATAAGGGTACTGTGTGAACTGGTAAGCTTCAAGTGTTTAACTAGTTGCCTCTTGCCATGGCTGTAAGAGCTGCTGGATGTTATTGTAATAAATTTAGATAAAATTGCAATTTAAATTGAAGCTGAAAGTAATCATTAGTGCAAAGAAAACTATGAACACTTAGGGACACTTAGGAAATGATGAGAGATTATCTTTGGAAGAAGTGAATAACTACTCATTACTAACTTCATTGGCTGCCGATCAGTCCTTACATTACTTGGCCTTTCAGTACAGCATTACACATTGAAAACTATATTATTGTAACACTCTGCCTTTATCTTTCATATACTCCTCTTTTTCCTTCTTACCTCTTTTCACTTCTCAGTCTCCTTTGAAGAAAAACGTCCTCTAAGCAACGCTTAAATGTTAAAGTTCTATGCATGAGGTCTTCTTCTCTTCTCCTCATACACTTATTACCCAGAGAACCTCATCATTTTGTATTTGTTCAGTTTTTATCAGTATACTGATGATCTCCAAATACATGTAGAAATTACATGTTTATTGAACTCTAGACCATTATAGACAACTTTTTCAATTGTATCTTCACTTGTAAGTCTTTTAGACATCTTGAACACATATCATAAAGCAAACCTATCATCTCTTCCCCAGAACTACTCTGCCTTCAGCATCTCTAAACTGAACAAGTGCCACCACAGTCCACCTAACCACTCCAGCCAGAATCCCATGAGTGGCTCTCGATTTCTCCTTCTTTCATCTTTAATAATCGATTCACATCTCACTTATCTTCTGTTGCTCCCTTCAATAATGTGTGATTGTAGTCAAACCACTATCGATCCTTCTTGGATTATTGCAATAACCTTCTAATAACCTTTCCATTCTTGTTCATCTCTAATCTCTGTTCCGTAGCTGGGTGTAAATTGGTCATGGTCATCACCACTTACAAGCTTTCAAGTGGACCCCCATCCTCAAAATATTTACCATAGTTTGTTAATTATTTATTTATGTAAAGTTTATTTATTTATTTTGAGAAAGAGAGAGAGAGCAAAAGTGAGAATGAGTAGGGGAGGGGCAGAAAGAGAAGGAGAAAGAGAGAATCCCAAGCAGGCTCCACACTGTCAACACAGAGCCGGATGTGTGGCTTAAACTCACAAACTGTGAGATCATGACCTGAGCCAAAACCAAGAGTCAGATGCTTAACCATCTGAGGCACCCAGGTGCCCCTACTTACCAAAGTTTAAAAGGAATAACATTACTTAATTCCTGCTTTCCTTTAAAGCAGTATGGTTTGCATTCTTCTCTAACTGCCTCGACTACAGCTACCCTATATTCTTTCTGTACTTCGTCCATGACTGCACAAACTGTGTTTTTCTGCCTGTATCATTTTTCCCTCAATGTTTCTCTTTCAGCGATCTATTTCTATTCTTAGGTTTTCAATTTCAATCTCATATTCTTCAGGGAAGTACTCCTTGTCTTCCCAGAGGAGCTTAGATGGTTCTGTTTTTTTCCTCCCAGAGCATTATTTACTTTCCTTTTTGTTATGTTACATGTGTATTTACTGGTAAATATTTAAGTACACCAGTGGTATCAATGATACCCATTGAATTTATTTTTATAAGAGTAGTGGGCTCTGTGAGTGTAGGGAGCAGTTTTGCCTTGTTCTCTGCATTGTTTTGAGGGTCAACCTTTATCCTCAGCTCAAATTAATATTTTTTGACTAGATGAATAAGTGAAAAAATGATGTTTCAATATTCACTGGTTTATGTTTACAGGACAAGTATTTATGCTTTTTTGACTCATTATCATTAGGAAAAAGAAGTTTACGAGCATATTGACTCTTACAGGACACCACTGTCTGTAACCTTTCCCATGAAAGGTTTATGAGAGATTGTTTTGTGTTTGGAGAGTATGAGGAAGAAGGAAGATCTGAAAAGTACTGAAACGGGAGATGTGGGAGGATAATAGATGAATAATCTGCTGTATGATCATCAGTGAATGCCAGTTAGTTTACTCTTCCCAATTCATGTTTCACATTATACACATGGTGTGTGTGTGTGTGTGTGTGTGTGTGTGTGCACCTGTGAAATCTGCATCAGACATAACACTATGGTCAAATCAACTATATTCTTTCTAAATCTATTTACTTTTTTAATAAAATGAAGTGTAATAGTACTACTTAAAACACAGGTTTATTCGTTATGGTGAGAGCACACATCCCTGTGTTATTCCTGTGTGTAGAGAAAAAGCTTTCAGTTTTTTTCCAGTGAGGATGACATTATCTGTGGGTTTTTTGTATATGGCCTTATGATGTTGTATATGTTCTATCTATCCTTACTTTGTTGTGGGTTTTCATCAAGAATGGATACTATATTAACTAACATAGTACTTGAAGTCTTAGCCTCAGCAATCAGACAACAGAAAGAAATAAAATGCATTTAAATCAACATGGAAGAAGTCAAACTTTCACTATGTGCAGATGACATGATACATAGAATGTAGAAAACCTGAAAGATCCCACCAAAAAATTGCTAGAATTAACACATGAGCGAAGCAAAGTTGCAGAATATAAAACCAATGTATAGAAATCTGTTACATTTCTATACACCAATAATGAAGCAGCAGAAAGAGTCAAGGAATCAATCCCATTTACAATTGCACCAAAAACAGTAAGATATCTAGGAATAAACCTAACCAAAGAGGTAAAAGATCTGTACTCTGAAAACTATAAAGCACTTATGGAGGATATTGAAGAGAACACAAGGAAATGGAAAGACATCCCATGTTCATGGATTGGAAGAACAAATATTGTTAAAATGTCTATACTACCCCCAAGCAATATACACATTTAATGCAATCAATTATCAAAATACCACCAGAATTTTTCACAGAGCTAGAAAAAATAATCCTAAAAATTTGTATGGAACACAAAAGACCCTAAATAACCAAAGCAACTCTGAAAAGGCAAAGCAAAGCTGGAGCCATCGATATACCAGACTTCAAGCTATATTGCAAAGTTGTAATCAGCACAGTATGGTACTGACACAAAAACATACAAATATCAATGGAAGAGAATAGAAAGCCCAAGAATGGACCCACAACTATATGCTCAACTAATCTTCAACAAAGCAGGAAAAAATATCCAATGGAAAAAAGACAGTCTCTTCAACAAATGGCATTGGGAAAACTGGATAGCAACATGCAGAAGAAGGAAACTGGACCACTTTCTTACACCATACACAAAAAACAAATTCAAAATGGATGAAAGACTTAATGTGACAGAAAATTATCAAAATCCTACAGGAGAAAACAGGCAGAAACCTCTTTGACATTGGCCATAGTAACTTCTTAGTAGACATGTTGCTTGAGGCAAGGGAAACAAGCAAAAATGAACTATTTGGATTTCCTCAAGATAAAAATCTTCTGCACAAAGAAGAAAACCATCAACAAAACTGAAAGGCATCCTACAGAATTGGAGAAGACATTTGCAAATGACATATCTGATAAAGGGTTAGTACCCAAAATCTATAAAGAACTTATCAAAATAAACACCCTAAAAATAAAAATGCAGTTGAAAAATGGGCTGAAGACACGAATAGACATTTTTCCAAAGAAGACATCCAGATGGCTAACAGAGACATGAAAAGATGCTCAACATCACTCATCATCAGGGAAATATAAGTCAAAACCACAATGAGATACTACCTCACACCTGTCTGTTATAAAGACTAAAATGAGCAACCCAAGAAACAACGGGTGCTGATGAGGATGCAGAGAAAGGGGAACCCTCTTGCACTCTTGGTGAGAATGAAAACTGGTGCAGCCACTCTGGAAAACAGTACGGAGTTTCTTCAAAGAGTTAAAAATAGAACTACCCTACAATCCAGCAATTGTACTATTAGGTGTTTACCCAAAGAATACAAAAATAGTGATTTGAAGGGGCACATGCACCTCAATGCTTATAGCAGCATTATCAACAATAGCCAAACTATAGAAAGAGCTCAAATGTCCATCTACCGATGAATGGAGGAAGAAGATGTGGAGATATCTCTCTCCATAGATATTGATGTTATAGATATATAGATAGATAGATAGATAGATAGATAGATAGATATGATGGGATATTACTCAGCCATTAAAAAGAATGAGTCTTGCCATTTGCAATCACGTAGATAGAGCTACGGTGCATTATGCTAGGTGAAATAAGTTAGAGAAATACAAATATCATGATTTCACTCATATGTGGAATGTAAGAAACAAAACAAATCAATATATGGGAGGGGGAGCAAAGAAAATAGACAGAGGGAAAGAAGCCATAAGAGACTCTTCACCCACCCAGAACAGAGTCCAACATGGGACTCAGTCTCACAACCCTGGGATCATGACCTGAACTGAAATCAAGAGTCAGACACCCAACTGACTTAGCCACCCAGGCGCCCCAGAGACTCTTAAAGGTAGAAAACAAACTAAGGGTTGATGGAGGAAGTGAGTAGGGGACAGGCTAGATGCATGGGTGATGGATATTAAGGAGGGCAGTTGTTACGATGAGCACCGGGTGTTGTATGTAAGTGATGAATCACTGAATTCTACTTGTGAAACCAATAGTGCACTGTATGTTAACTAACCAGAATTTAAATAAAAAATTGAAAAGAAAAAAATCTGTAGGTTTGTTTGATTAAGTGAAATAATTCACACAGTGCACAACATGGAGCATGGAAAATTGTAAGCATTAAATAGATACTGTTTCAATAATTAGGATAATGTTAAAAACAAAAATATAGGCTCCAAATACTTTACTAATTTTTATTCAGAGGTAGTATATTTAATAATAAACCATTTCAGAAAATATTTAGATGGAGTTCTCCTTATAGTCTCTAATGGGTAATGTAACTGGGAGTCAGACTGGAGAGTGAACATTGTTTAGTCTACTATATTTCTGTGGTCTCTACCCATATTTATCAGTGATACCCATTGAATTCATTCCCATTTCCTCTAGCTATTCCATGGAGAATAAGTATAATGTTATGCCTTTAATAAATATAGAACATGTTTACTAAAGAAAAATTTAAAATGAAGCTGATTCAGAACATATCAACTATGTGTTATGTGTGTTTTAACAGACTTACTACTACAGATATCTACTCTGTTAATTCTCACCAACTTAATTTTAAATCTTTAGTTGTATCAAATTCTGCATGATTCAGGGGGATACACTCAAACCTGAAATCAAAATTGGAGTAGCCCACAAACACATTACCATTTAGGTCTAAAATGTGATTCTCTATTTTGAGCAATCTTTTTGCCCTTTTATTCACCCTAAGACTTTGGTACAAAGTTCACAGCTTTTTTTAGCTCTGTTTTTGAAATAGATGGGTTTTGGCTATTTCTACTACCAAATGTATTTTCATTTGGAGAATTTTTAAATTTGTCTGTTTATGCTACACTGTCTTGTCATCAAAGGACATGGGCTGTCAACACTCTTCTGACTATCAGAACCTTGCTGTGGAAGCCTTATGTGGTGCTTCTTCACTTGAGCTAAATATAAAGATGGATTGGATGCTTTTTTGGGCTCCAAGTGTTAATTGCATCCTAATAAAACCATCTAGTTAAACTGTCTTCTTTGTGGTGCAGTGCCATAGAGAAAGGATTTCTAAAGGAAACCTGCTAAGTTGATTGTGGTTCTAGATAATTAATTGAAATGAGAAAAGCAAGCAAAAAATGAGAATTCTATAATGTTGGCTTTCACCTCTTATTCATAACAAAGTGTCTAAGATTACTTGCTACAGAGAGAATTTTCCTTTAGCTGAATGTGTGCCATTTTATTCAACTTAACAGCTATTGCCTTTGCAGTTGACAGCTTTCAAGGAGTGAGGAATGAAGTTAGAAAAATCACTAATTGACTTTAACTAATTGATAACATGTCTGTAAAAAAAGTGATTATTATCAAGTTCAGGTTGTCCGTGGTTTATTGTGTCTGTTTCTGTGATTGCTGTGTTTTATTTTAGTTGTTGGAGTCCCAACTGTATGCATCTTCCAGAGATAATTTTTTTTCATATTTATTTTTTTGGAAACAGACGATCAATGTGCTATTTTTTTAAAATCAATGTTAATATGTCATCAGTGTTTTGTGCCCTAAATTCCTAGTATTCTAATATTGATTTCATTTTTTCTTGTGATCCTACTTACAAATTGAAATTACACTTTTCTCTCTTAAGATTTTTTAAATGATTTGTTCTATTAGCAATGGATCGCACTCCAGGATAAGCCTTTCTTCAGTCCTGTAGTATCTCTCTCACTTGTTTTTCTCTGATGTGATGTGGTCTTTAAAACATTGCAGTCTTGCTCTGATAGGGTGACTTTAAAGCATATGTTTTTGAAGATAATAGCCTGCTATAATAACAATTCACCACACTTCTTACTTTAATTACACTCATCTGTATTCACACGGGTATCAGTGTAAATTCAGACCATATACTTTTATATGCTTTACAATTCATATTCTATCCCAGGTAGAAAAGTGCTATGGATCAAATTGTGTCCCTCCAAGTTTTATTTGTTGAAGCACTAACCTCCAGTGTAATGGCATTTGGAGATGTATCTTTTGAGAGATAATTAGGTTTAGATGAGGTCATGACAATGGGCCATCATGATGGAATTTGTACTTTATAAGAAGAAATACCAGTGATCTTATTCTTTCTCTCCTTCTTTGCCATGTGAGGACAGGAGAAAGCTTGTAAGCCAGGAAGAGAGCTCTCACTAGAACTGAACCATGCTGGCACCCTGCTCTTCAGCTTCCACCTCCAAAACTGTGAAAAATAAGTTCCTGTCATTTAAGCCAGCCAGTCTATGGTATTTTGTTATGGCATCCTGAGCTAATTCATGCAAAATGTATTATCCTCAATAGGATTGTTTAAACAATGAGAAAGAAAGGGGCACCTGGGTGGCTCAGTCAATTGAACGTCTGACTTGGGTTCAGGTCATATCTCACGGTTCGTGAGTTCAAGTCCCACATCAGGCTCTCTGCTGTCAACACAAAGCTCGCTTTTTTTTTCTGTCTCCGCCTCTCTCTGCCCTTCCCACACTCATGCTCTCTCTCTCAAAAATAAATAAACGTTTAAAAAATGAGATAGAAAACCTACAAGGAAATGATACATGAATTCCCCTCTTTGCTTCTTATGCACATCAACTACCTCAGTTAAATATATGACAGACAGTCAGATACATGACATTATATATATATGTGTATACACACACACACACACACACACACACACACACACATATATATATATATATATATATGATTTGGCACAGGACAGAAATGTGATTTGGCACAAGACAGATAAAAATGTGATTTAAATGCTTTCAGATGTAAGCATGAATTTGACATATCCAGGCATAGAATACTATTATTCTGGTTTGTCATTCACTATTTTTTGCAACAAATTTTGCTATTTACTTTTAATACAATTTCCTCTAAATTTTGTATGCAATGCTATTTTAATAAATTTCAGTATACTCTTCAATTGTTGTAATTTTGCTTTATTACCTTTATCTACATTAAGCAAGAGTTGCATTATGCTTCTCAATAATTTCTCTCTAAAAGGGTTGTTAACATAAAATGCAGCCCCAAAGGTATTCTATTTATATAAAGTAGCTTTCTCAGAAACCTAGATTAACAAATATCCAAGTGAGATGCTTACTGGAGAGATGAGACTTATTCAAAGTGTGAACATTGAAAAAGCATTTAATTTTTTTTAAATTTTTTTAAATTTTTTGTTTAACCTTTATTTATTTTTTTTGAGACAGAGAGAGACAGAGCATGAACAGGGGAGGAGCAGAGAGAGAGGGAGATACAGAATCTGAAGCAAGCTCCAGGCTCTGAGCTGTCAGCACAGAGCCTGACGCAGGGCTCGAACTCACGGACCGTGAGATCATGACCTGAGCCGAAGTCGGAGGCTTAACCGACCAAGCCACCCAGGCGCCCCAGCATTTAATTTTTTTAGACTGTCTCACATCTGCTAAAAGCAGCACATGGGTATACTTCCTTGTTTACCCCTCATCTTTCTAGAAGCTCCACATTTAATTCTACACACAAATCAATCTTTTGGTTACACGCAATAACTCATTTGGCAATCCACTAGGCTATATTCTCCCATTTATAGAGAAGAGCGAATCTCATCTTTTTTGTATCCTCAGTTTGGCCTATAACTGGTACTCAATTATTATGTTAGAAATATAGCCAGTTCACAGTTACCTGAAATAGCCTAAAAGAGTTAAAGAAATAGACAAATAAGAACTAATAAATTGTGCTCAGTCTTCTCTGTCTGGGTCCTATTATCTTTGCCTAATTTTTAGAAAAAAAGGTCATTCACTATGATGCTTCTCTGAAGAGTTAATTGCATTGTAATGATTATCTACTTTAGGGCCAAGAAAACAAAGCAGTGGTACTTCAGTTTTTAATTTGAAGATGAGAAATTAGACATACAATAGATAACTTATATTTATAAAGTTATTTGGTAAATAGTCATAAGGGGGCTGGTGCTTTAACATGAAACATCACTGTCTTTCCATAGGTAATAATAGTCATTCTTGGTTTCAATATTTCTATCACCTTTGTATAAGTTGTTAATGTAGGGAACATTTGGTGAAGGATATGTGAACCATGCTGAACTATTCTGCAACTTTTCTATGACTCTAAACTTGTTTCAAAATAAAAGGCAAAAAAAAATAAAATGGTAATAGCAAACATTTAGATAACATTTAACAGGTCCTAAGGTTATTTTTCTAAATGCTATACCTATGTTAACTAATCACACAGAGATAAATCCCAAATTCAAAACTTCAGATTTCAAAGTCTAAGCAACTCATTTAAGATACCACCACTATTAAAACATAAAATAGTGCTTTTAAACATTCTGATACATAAAGATAATATTTGTGATCAGTTTGTACCAAAGAAAATGAGACATACATGTTTATTTATATTGACATATTTATCTTATATCATACATAAAGGAAATAATATAGAGAGATATGGATATATACATTTTATGACTTTGCTAACTTGCAAAATTTGAAAGGATAACATAATGAGATAATTATGGGATTTACAGCTACATAAGGAAAAGACTAAACATCAAAACCTGATGTTAGAACATGACAATAAAATCCATTTTTTCCCTCCTCAGGATATGAAAAAAACTTCAGGAAACTGGTCAGGGGAATGACAATGTTAAAATTAACAGATACTCATCCTCTTAGCATTGTCATTCTTGACTGATAACTTCTTTGAGTTAGGACATTTTCTATATTCTCCATTTTATTTTAAATTTCTTAAAATCATAGTAATGATAGGGAAAGCCTAATCAAATTTAAATTTTCATATATGACCATTTCTTAGATTGATCAAATAATTAATAGATTGGTTTGATGTATCATTCATGTAAACCTCATGCAGTTAGAGTTGTACATAGACAACAGGGTACTCTGAATTATGACTGAGTTTAAAAGTATCTACATGTGTCCAAAGGCAAGGGAAATAAACGCAAAAATGAACTATTGGGATCTCATCAAGATAAAATGCTTCTGCACAACAAAGGAAACAATCAACAAAACTAAAAGGCAACTGACAGAATGGGAGAATATATTTGCAAATGACATATTGGATAAAGGGTTAGTATCCAAAATCTATAAAAAATTTACCAAACTCAAAACCCTAAAAACAAATAATCCAGTGAAGAAATGGACAGAAGACATAAATAGACAATTTTCCAAAGAAGACATCCAGATGGCCAACAGACACATGAAAAGATGCCCAACATTGCTCATCATCAGAGAAATCCAAATCAAAACCACACTGAGATACCAGTTCACACTGGTCAGAGTGGCTAAAATTAACAACTCAGGAAACAATAGATGTTTGCGAGGATGTGGAGAAATGGGAACCCTCTTGCACTGTTGGTAGGAATGCAAACTTGTGCAGCCACTCCAGAAAACAGTGTGGAAAAAAAGAATTAAAAATAGAATTACCCTATGACCCAATAATAGCACTACCAGGAATTTATCCAAAGGATACAGAAGTGCTAATTCAAAGGGCCCGTGTACCCCAATGTTTATAGCAACACTATCAACAATAGCCAAATTATGGAAAGAGCCAAAATGTCCATCAACTGATGAATTGATAAAGGAAATGTGGTTTATATATATAAAGGAATACTACTTGGCAATGAGAAAGAACGAAATCTTGCCATTTGCAACAATGTGGATGGAACTGGATGGTATTATGCTAAATGAAATAAGTCAGTCAGAGAAAGACAGATATCATATGTTTTTACTCATGTGGAATTTGAGAAACTTAACAGAAGACCATGGGGGAAGGGAGGGGGAAAAATAATTTCAAACAGAGAGGGAGGAAAACCGTAAACAACTCTTAAATACAGAGAACAAATTGAGGGTTGATAGGGGGGAGGGGGGAGGGGAAATGGGTGATGGGCATTGAGGAGGGCACTTTTTGGGATGAACACTGGGTGTTGTCTGTAAATGATTGATCATAGGAATCTACTCCTGAAACCAAGAGCACAGTGTATACGCTGTATGTAGCTAACTTGACAGTAAATTATATTCAGAAAGAATAAAATAAAATAAAATAAAATAAAATAAAATAAAATAGTTCTTTTTCTGTTTGAGGAGATCTGATTATTGAAAGGGAAGTTGACATGATGCTGAAGCCTGTTAGCATCTGAAGATAATGAACACTTAGTTGCCTAAAGAAGAGCAAGGAGGTATTTCATTCAAACAATAAAAACACTTAAATTAGAAATTAATACTTCTACCAACTCATTATACATAGCACTTTTAAATCTCATTAGACAAAGTCAAGTATATGAGAAATAGCTCTTTCTTCTCAGTAATCCAGTTTAAGATCTGATCACTGAATCCATAGGACTATAACCTTAGTCATTCTTGGTTTTGATTGTTCCCTTTTCTTGGGTCATATCAGAGATTTAGAATCCCAAAAAATACTAAAGTAGAGGGGAGACATACGCCAGAAGTCTGGGTGGGGCTCTCTGGATGCTGATATTAACTAGCTTTTAGCATATATTATTACAAGACATCCACTATTTCTAAACCAGAAGTATTCAGGGCCTTAGTGGCTTTATTAATATGTGTGCAAAAAGAGCTATGATCCAGTTTTCTTAGAACCATAAGTGTGCAGCCATCACTTCCCCCCCCTGTTCTCAGGGAACTGCACTAAAGCTATTTCAAATTGCCCCAGGAGTTCAAGATCTCTTTTTATTCTGCATAGCCACAATAAATTTCTTTTTGGCTTTATAGAGAATCTTTCTCTCAGCATGCTATTTTTCATGCTAAACATCCTCCACACATCATATTTCACTTGTATATTCTCAACTAACTGAAGAAATTCTACTAAAAGCTCAGATTTGGAAGATGGCATGTTCAGGTGAAAAGGTATTAAGAATTTCAGGTTTTCGACCATTGCTATTGGCTTTGCTTCATATATTCTTGAGACCCTGCCATGTATTTTTCCTAAGGAAGGAAAATGTTCAAATAGAGAGAGAGAGCAAAAACATGCAAGTTCATATTTTAAAATACTTTGAATACTATCATCCACTTGTGGGCATTTGCCAAATACAAAATATTCATTTAAATAAACTGTGTAAAAAGAAGAAAGCAAATTAGCACCAGTATAGTATGGGTTAGCCAAGTACACCAAAGCTTGGATTCTCTTTATTGCTAAATTATATTGCATATACAGATGCCTGAGGAAACTCAAATGGTGATATTAATAATCCCTTCTTCCTCTGAAGTACAACTAAGTCAGCACAGGCATCATTATGTTCTGTTGCTATGAGCAAGAGAAAATTCAGAGAATTTTCAGGGAGTCTTAGAATTCTTTTTCTCTCTTAGTTCTGCATTTTAAAACCATTCAATATGTAATGGCCACTTTTTCTAAAACAATGTCATGAAAAGAATGGCATCAATTGTCCTGATAAATTGTCTATGCCTTTCTCCCCCTCTACAATATGCAACTTTATGATCCTTTTGGAATAAAACCTCAAGGTTTACAAGCTCGGAGATTTGAAATGTTCAGAATACAATGTAAAATGTACAGATATAGTTGTTTATGTTTGTGAGGATTTCAAGGCTATTTGTTCAGTAAAATAGTTTATGAGCCAATGGTTATGATTTTGAAAGGCTTGATAGTTAGGTATATCTTCCCAAAACAACATGGCTCCCAAGACTCTGAAAGGGAAGTTGGGTACAATTAGATTATCACAAAACTTCTAATTTTAAATTTAGATAGAACTTTTGAGACTTGTAATTTTTGAAATAAGAGTAATAATATCCTAAAGGAAGTTCTCTTACATTGTTTCTAACTCAGGAAAGAGAGAGAGAGAGAGAGAGAGAGAGAAAGAGAGATTCCCTTCACCCTAATATTCTCTTTCTTTTCTTAAGAAAGCTATAGAATTCAGAGGCAAATACTTTTTTGACACCAGTCTTGGGGCTATTTTTTTCACACAAGAAGTTATATGTACGAGAATAAAGGTGAAACAGTTTTGAAATGTTAGTTATAATTTGATTCACAGGTTCAATACCATCATGTTTTTTAAATTAATAAAGTAAATAAATAATTTTTACTTTCAAGCCACTGAAATGTCTGGGGACATTCCTCTCTTCCCTCTTGTATTACCATGAAATAAAATCAGTTATCCTTTGAAGCTCTTCTCACAAAAGGGTAACTGCAACAACTGAAAAAATGCAGCTCTTGACAGACTGTTAGCTAGAGAGATGACGGAACACTGGGAAATTCCAGGACAAATATAGGTGATCTCAACTAAACAAAAAAATAGTGTAAAATAAGGAAAGAATTCATTGTTTGGGTCACTTACCAGAAAGCAAAAGAAGTAGAAAGATCTCCTAAGGGGTAAAGTTGGCATTTCTGCTCTAGGGAACATTAGATGAAGGACTGCAAGGTACAAGGGTTCATCTGTGTCAGATTAAATAGTAATTTTGACTTACAACAGGATAGCAAATGCTCTAGAGAAGAAAAAAGTGCATGTTAGTTTGTAATGGAGAATTGTGTTACAACAATAAATATGTGAAGACCATGTGAGAAAAAATCATTATAAATTAATAATTGAATAATATAAGTATTAATGGTTTTCTACCCAAGTAAAGGAATTTTAGATAGAAATTCAAGGTAATTTGGGCTTCTAAATTTAATCATCTAGTTTATTTATTGGCTTTTCCAATACCATCTGTTTTAACTAAGTGACCTAGAATACTTTATATATTCATCATTATTCAGAATATTAAGTGTAAACATGTATCCATTTCTATACATATAACATGAAGGAACTTCCTCAATATCTTTTTAAATATAAAAACAATAGCACAGCAAAAATATGCAGTTACCTCGTTGTAAAATTAGCTTCACAACTCAATCAATTCACACAATTGAAAGAGAAAATAAAGATAAGGTAAACATAGTTTTAAAGAGAAGATTAGATTTCACTTTCAGCTTGGGAGGTAGAAAGTTGCTAAGAGTGTTACTCCCAACCTAATAATGAAAACAAGTCAGATAACATAGAAACTTATAATTTTGTTAAAATCCATCAGGGAAATGAGGAAAAATAAACCTGAACGAACTAAAATCCAAAAAGTTATAATACCCTGTTAGAAGAAAAATAAGATTAAAACAGAGAGGGAGGCAAACCATAAGAAACTCTTAAATACAGAGAACAAACTGGAGGTTGATAGAGGGGAGGTGGGTGGGGGATGGGCTAAATGGGTGATAAGCTTTAAGGAGGGCACTTGTTGGGATGAGCGCTGGGTATTATATGTAAGTGATGAGTCACTGGGTTCTACTCCTAAAACCAATACTACACTATATGTTAACTAACTTGAATTTAAAAATATAAATTAAAAAAAAAAACCTTAATCCTCTTCATCTGTGATGAAGTATTGAGAGGGAGAGAAAACTGTCACAGACAAGAGGAAGAAGAAACTAGAATTTTTAAAGGCCAAGTGTGATGTTTTAAAATTCTAAGAATCCCCATCAACAAAGGTAGTCTACATCCCCTTCCAACTCTTTCTCATGCTATTACTAAATTTTTGTGCAGAAACATGAGAGCAGAATGAGAGAGCTGAGAGCTGTCACCCAGTTTAGGCATAAATGTGCAGGAATGGCTATGGATTAAGGGCATGGCAAAAGAATCTAATCGAACTATCTGAAATCTCTGCTCTCACTGAGAACTAAGGGAAAGATTGCTTAGAGAAAGCCCCTTGAGGCAGAAGTGCACAGAACTAGAAGAGATCTGTGTGCAGAGCAAGAAAACTAAGAAAAATCATTTTGAGACCCATATTGACCCATACCTTGTTTCAGTCCCTCCTCACTCTGAGTCTGGGGAAGGGGCAGCAAAGGGGAGATCTTCTGAGGGACAGACAGCCAAGATAAATCCTCATCAGTCCCAAAAACTGGCAACCTGACTCTCAAGCAGAGTGGGGACTCCCATAGTCCTGAAAGCTTATAGTTGGGCTGCAAAACATAAAGAGATCTTTGGAGCCTTCCCAGACTCAAATCCCAAATCCTGCTGAAGGGAGATCCCAATCCAGTGCTAAAATTACTTGAATGCAGTGGCGAATGGTTCTAGCTAAATGAATAACAAAGCCCAGATCCAGATATCTACAAAATAAGACTCTGTTCCTCACACCAGAGTCCTGACAGAAAGGTGCAAACTTTTCTATGTGAAAATATATTTATTTCAATTTTTTTCTTTTACATCTACTATTCACAATACAAATATTACTGAATGCATGGGAAAATAAAAGAAATGTGACTCAAGAAAGAAAATTGTCAAAAGAACACAACTTGGAGATGGGCCATTTGTGTAAACAGCCAGAAAGGGACTTAGACAATAACTATCATGGTGCCCAGTGGAATAAATGGACAATGTCTGTGTGTAGATGGGAATATTCAGTAGCAAGAAGAAATCTATTAAAAAGACCCAAATAAGAATGCTATAAATGAAAAATACAATAAGAGAAATGAAGAATTCATCTGACAGATTAGCAGATGGGATATAGAGGTTGAAATAATTTGTGCACTGAGGACACCCAATTGAAATGATCCCAACTGAAACAGGTAAAGGGAAAAAGAAGCTTAAAAACAAAATAAAACCGAGTATTCAAGGTCTTTAGGATAATATCAAACAATTGAATATATGTGTAATTTTAGTCACAAAAGAAGGGAGGAAAGAGAATGAAGCAGAGTAAATATCTGAGAGACAATGGTAGATACTTTTCTAATTTTTTTTAACGTTTATTTATTATTTTTGAGACAGAGAGAGACAGAGCATGAATGGGGGAGGGTCAGGGAGAGAGGGAGACAAAGAATCCGAAACAGGCTCTAGGCTCTGAGCGGTCAGCACAGAGCCCAACCTGGGGCTCGAACTCACGGACCGCGAGATCATGATCTGAGCTGAAGTCAGATGCTTAACCGACTGAGCCACGCAGGCGCCCCAATACTTTTCTAAAATTAATGAAAGACATCAACCCACACATCTGAGAACTTAGTGAATCCCAAGCAAAATAAATGCAAAGAAAATCACATTTATGCACAGCATCGTGAAAGTGTTAAAAACCAAGCACAAATGATCTAAAAGCAAATGGGGAGCAGAAGGTTGGCAAACTTATTACATATGTGTATATAACACTAAGAATAATGGTTGACTTTTCTTCATAAACAATGAAAGTTAGAAGAAAATATGGACCATCCTTCAAGCCTTAATGAAAAAGAAAAATATATATATAAAGAACATACTATACTGGAAAAATGTCTTTCAAAAAAGAAAAGGTTAAAAATATTTACAGGTGAACAAAAGCATTGAGAATTCATATTCAGTAGGTTAATCCTAAAAGTAGTAACTAAAGAAGTTCTTTAGACTGAAGCAAAAAGATCCCTGACACAAATGCAGGTCTCTATGAAGAAGTGACAAGACCAAAACCAGAAGTTTGGTGCATATAAAAATCTTTAAAAAAATTATTACATATTTGTGTATTTGTTTTCTGTTGCTGCTGTAACAAATTACCATAAACTGAGTGGCTTAACATGACATAAATTTATTACATCACATTTCTCTAGATCATGAGGACAATATTGATTCTACTGGGCTACAATCAAGGTGTTGTCAAGACTGTTCATTTCTGAAGGTTCCAGGGGACAATCCATTTCCTTGTCCTTTCCAGCTTCCAAAAACCTGCCTACATTCTTTGGTTCATGGCCTTCTTTCTGCATCTTGAAAGTCAAGCAACATTAGGTGAAGCCTTCCTCACATAATGTCGCTTAAATCTTCTTCCTCCCTCTTGCACTTTGTAGGAGCTGGTGATTACACTGGTCCCATTCAGATAATCCAGGATAATCTCCCTACCTTAACTTCAGATGTTTGCTACCTTAATTCCCCTTTGCAGGTAACCTAACATACTCACATGTTCTGTGGATTAGCACGTGGCATCTTTTGGGGCTATTATCCTGCTATCACAAAATTCATACATTTTATATATTTATTAGATGTTTACTAGATATTAGTTTACTTAAACTCTTTTAAAGATTATTGACTGTTTAAAATAAAAGTAACAAAAAATAATAACATCTTATGGGTTTATTGAATATGTAGAAGCATAATATATGACAATTAGGGTTAAATAGATTTTTTTAATCATTCTGTCATTCTTTATAAGGCAGGTGACAATTTTTGAAACTAGACTGTTATAAATTAAAATGTATTCTGTAGTCTCTAGAGAAACCATAAGAAGAAAGCATACCTAAAAAGTGATAGGAGTAATAAAATAAATCCTTAGTTTTATTTATTTATTTATTTATTTATAAAAGTTTTTTAATGTTTGTTTATTTTTGAGAGAAAGAGAGATAGGGTGTGAGCAGGGGAGGGGCAGAGAGAGAGGGAGACACAGAATCTGAAGCTGGCTCCAGGATCTGAGCTGTCAGCACAGAGCCCAAAGTGGGGCTCAAACTCAACGAACGTAAGATCATGACCTGAGCCGAAGTCAGATGCTTAACCAACTGAGCCACCCAGGCGCCCTGTAATAAATCCTTAGTTTTAAATTTCAAAAACGGGACATAGAAAAAGATGGACACAGGAATAAATGATAGATTGGACAAATAGAAAACAAACCAGTATATCAATTGTTACATGAAAGCAAATGGTCTTAAAAGATAAACCAATAAAAAAACAAAACTCAAATATATGCTAGTTCCAAGTACTATAAACATAAAGTCAGAGACAGGTAAATAGTAAAAGGTAGCTAAAGGTATTTCATAAAACCACCAAACTTAAAATATCTGTGTGGCTATTTTAATACACAACAAAATAGACTCAGAGAATGAAGAAGATGAAGACGACGACGAAGAAGCAACACATTAAGTTCCATGTGCTAAAGTGTACATAATCCATCTTCCAAATACTTAATTATTAACTTAAAATATATATTTATAAAGTTTATATATATATAACTTAAATCCCTTAAATTATATATTATATATATATTTTGCATATATATTTTTACATATATATAAATAATATAGGGAAAAAATAGAAATAAAGAGTAACACAAAGAAAACAATTACCTATAACTCCACCACCAGAAGAAATAACGATTTAAATTGTTTTGTATATCCTATATATATATATATATAATATAGTATATAGCATACAGTATATAGTATATATGGAGATAATAATATAGAGAGATAATTATATCGAAAATGAATCCATTAGGATATATATAGTGGAATGTGTTCACTATGTATAGAATAAAATGTATATAATGTATACACATCATAAAATATATAGACAGACTATGTAAATAATGTTATATATAGAATATATATTATTCTATATATATGGAATAATATATATAATGTCAACTCTTCTAAAATCAAAATATAAAATTTGTAAATTTATAAATAGTATATCAGGCAACGATATTTTGAAATGATTGTAGTTCCTGGAGTTTCTCTTTCATGCAAGACATTCTATCAGTTGAACATGTTGTAAAATTTATATTTAAGAAATATTTTATATCTGCCACTGTGTGGAGCATACCTTTCCCATAATTTGACTTGAAGTATCTCCTAGATACCAAGTAATCCTACTTGGATTTTGACATATGTTTCATTACTAAACCAACATCTATTATTCTGTCTTGAAACATGTCTTTGTGAATTGAAACATACTCGTCTCCACAATATCAATGCTATTAGACTTTTTATTCACTCATTTATTTTGTCAACTCCACAGTTCTTACTTTTCTATTAATTTAGAAAGTAACTTCTATCTTGTGTCTCTATAAAAGCAGATGATCTTTGAATAATAATTCATATTTAATTAAAATAGTCAAAATTTAAGGAGGGAAGAAAAATGTTTCTCTCAACAGTCTAATTTACTACTAAATTGAATTATGTCAAACAAACAACAAAGTCTGATTTTGGCCATATTTCTCTCCTCCTCTAAATATGCACAGCACTGTTCTTGTTAGTAAAAACTTCCGTTATCAAGTCCTCCTAACTATAAAATATTAGCAAACTTCTACAAGTTTCCATACATGGCACTGAGCAGTCTTTTGTTCTCCAATGAATAAATAATTTAAGGTCATTGTGACCCACACTGAAGATAAAGATCTCTTCTTTTATATTAAAAAAAAAAAGACCTCTTTGTTTTAAATGTTGAATAAAAAGATAGTTGGAAAAAAATTCTAGTTAGCTAAAATTAAATTTCTACTTACTTATAACCATGCAGAATATGCTTTGTTTTTGTATCTTCACAATGTTGGTTGATGAGAAAAAGATACCTTTTCAATTCTCTTTAAACTCAGGTTCAGCATTTTCTTCTTCTGTAGTTGGCAAACAACCATGAGTTGTTTTGTTTATAGTTGTTTGGAAATAGAGTTATATTAACTATTTTTTTTTAATTTTTTTAAATATTTATTTATTTTTGAGAGAGGGAGTGATAGCACAAGCAAGGGAGGGGCAGAGAGAGAGGAGACACAGTATTTGAAGCAGTCTCCAGCTCTAAGCTGTGAGCAAAAAGCCCAATGTGGGGCTTGAACTCACAAGCCCTGAGATCATGACCTGAGCCAAAGTCGGCCACTTAACCCAATGAGCCACCCAGGCACCCCTATATTAACTGTGATTTTTAATGACATTGTTGCTCATGAAACATATCTCAAAATTTCTGTTACATCTTCAGAAGAGAAATTTTTTCTCATAAGTGTTCCACTTTGATTATTGGACTTCCCTTTTCTGTATTGTAATCTTCAAATTTCACTTATAACCTGCACAGAGGTATGTTCCTTATTCCTGTCTAATGCAATAGGTTGCTGCATAGAAACAAATCTTGTGATTCCATGCTCAGGCTCTCTGCTCCTGAGGAATAGGCCATTAGTTCCTCGTGCTTCACTGAGTGTTCTGTGTATGTTTTCCTCTGGTAAAGCTAAGTAGTTTGGGGTTCTGTTTTTTCCTAGTAGGTTCATTTTCATGGATGCTGACTTTGGTATCCTGTTTTTCTCTGCATCTTTCCTGAATCTTCTGTTCAGGTTGATTCTGCACTGTTTCTCTCTGCTTCTTGATTGGCCCTTCACATCCTAGTTTCCAAACTTGTCTCCTCAATCTCTTGTGAGCCAGGCAGCACATATTCTGTCTCGAAGTCATCTGAAAACAAACACTTTCCTACTTTGCAACTTATTAATAGTTGTTTTAAAAGGAGGGGGGGCATTATGAATTATGGAATAGTGTTTGTTAACCTAATGCCCCATCATGAAAACTACACTTTGGAAATAGCAATATTTAATGTAAACAGATGATTCAGTTTACATACTATATACATTAATGTGTGCCCTTGAGTCGGTCTTTGACTTCAGCTATTTTGCATCAGTAGCCTTCTCTCCAGTCACCATGTTGTTACAGCAGACTTTATTTGGGAATCCTGCTTATCAAACCATGAGCTTTTTTGATGTTTGTACATGTCATGTATTCCCCTCTCTTCTCATGTTTTCTATCATCTTTCTGCTTTAGCTTCTCCTGTCCTGCTGAGTAATCAAACAAATCTCTAGACACTGTGGTCTTGCTGCTCATTTCAGTAAAGAAAAAAAAAAAAAAGAAAACAAACAAAAAAAAACAAATAGCAGCTGCTGAAATTGTGAACCTTCCTTTCTGGCTGTCAAATTTAGTGAAAACAGATGCTTCAAGGAGTTGTTTGTAATTCAAGCAGGCACAGAAGAGAAAAAGAAACCTCTTATTTGCTGAAACTGGAGAAGTACTGCTAGGTCAACTTAGTTTCTATCTTGTGCTCTGGAAGAAGAAGCGTACTGTTAATGTCTTGCAAGTACCCGGCACTACTTTGCTAAAATAAGGTCATCACTTAAACTGACAATACGTAAAATGATGCTCATAAAATGTATGCGTCCTGAGAGAAAAATGACTCAAACTGATTGTAATGAAATGAATTAAATGTTTTAAAATGTTAAGTGTTCCTCTGATGAGGTCAACTACTGTGATTTCTATATGCCTGGGCAAGAACTAGAATACCTGTCACTGGAAAGAAGACAGAACCAGCCAATGAGAAATGTCAGATCCTGTTAAGTAACCGTTGACAATCATTTACAGCTCTGATCCTTATTTTTCCTCAATGGTGAAATGAGGGGCATTGAATTTGATGACACATAAGGTTCCTTATATAACCAAGTTAACATGGTTAAGTGATTTGGATGTCACAGCCTATACTTTACTAAAAAATTATTGCCAAATTAAGACTCACTCTAATCAGGTCAAAACCTTTACAATATGTGTTAATAGAAAATGTTATTCAATTTACCAAAATATTGCTTGTGCCCAGTTTTTTAGTAACAGATCTTTAGCATAAAGCCTATTATGTCTGTAGTTATTCCTGTGACTAACTCAGTCTGTCAACCTAATAGTAAAGGGGGAAACATAGCCAAAAACAAAAACCAAAAACTAAAGATGTCTACTACCTGATTCATCTTTTAAGGATAGGAACATGAGCTCTATGCGTATTTGCTCCTGTTATACAATTAGGGACTTGTAAAGAAGCTATATGAGAGCTTAGCTTTTGGGGAAGTGGGAGAACAGAAAGGGCTGGCTGTGATTCCACTGAGATTATTTAGGAGGGAAAAAAGTGTTGAAAAATGAAGCAATCTGAGACTGGATGGACCCTGGGGCAAAAACAGATTGGGATTGATGGGGAAGGAATTAAAATGATGGAAAACGAAAGAAGGGTAAAGAAGAAAAGATTGGGGTTACCTCCGAGCTACAGGTAAAAACGATTAGTAAGTTTTTTCTTAATTCATATACATTTGTTGAACCTTGGGGAAAGTCACTTCTAGACTCCCTGTCATCCTCAACCCCCATTCCAGGTCCCAAGAAGTAGTAAGATTGAAATGGATAAGTCATAATAATTAAGGACATTTGCTGAATTATATTGCTAGAAATTGAAGCTTAAGTGTCATTTAAAACCTCATGCTTCCATAAAGCTGTGCTGGTGATATTTTTTCACAGAATCCAGCCTCTTAAATTCTGGAATTTGGGGCTAATATCCTAGAAGTTCTAGCTCCTTAATAGTTTAATGAAATTAGATGGAGTCTTAACTCTTTTTTCTTCTAAAAGAAACATCTTTCTCCATCCCACTTCCCATTAAAAACAAAACAAAATAAAAAACAAAACAAACAAACAAAAAACTTGATAGGAATCAGGATAGGCAACAGGAAAAATAAGCTTACATAGACTTTTATGTCTTAGGGGGAAACTCAATTTTCCACCAATTTTCCTCTGTTTGCTTTTCTTAGTATTACCTACTGTCACCATTTATATTAAGCCAACTACAAAATAGCAAAGGATACTGCTTTCCTTTCATTTGTAAAGGATTTTATTTAGCAGAGGCAAGTATTTTGCTTATGTCTTCAAGGATCCTCCCTAGATCACCAAGAGATTCCTTTGGAGATAGGGTCAACAAACAGACAGACAAACAAAAATAAAACACAATTCTTATGGTAACAAACAGGTTTTATTTTTCCTACAGTATCACATTTGTATATTCCCTTCAAAAACTTGTGGTCATAATTTCTATTTGAAAACTACATTCAGAGATTCTAAACGACAGCCAAATGCCATCCCTTTACAACTAACATCTTTCAAAGGAAATAAACAAACGTCTCTCTCTGTAGTCTCTCTCTTAACTTAGATTTAAGCCAACTCCTTAAAGACAAAACAGCAGACACAACTTTAAAAAGTGCAACCCACTACAATCTGGCTTTTGCCTACAAAGCTTCACTGAAATGTGGAGATTACATATGGCCACCAATTTACTAAATCTACTGGTCAATTCGTACTTCTCATAGTATATACCCTATCTGCACTATTTGGCACAATTGATTACTCTCTACTTCTGGCAACTCATTTTTCACTTGTATTCCAGGACACCACAATTGCTGGGTATTCCTCTTAACTAACTTTATTAATATGCCTTCCTACTTTGTTCTCTGGTTCTTACTTTCCTCCCAACCTCTTAACACTGAAGTATCCCATGACTCAGTACTAGGATCTCTTCTGTAATTAGACTCACTCCTTATATCTTTATCCCACACCATTCTGAACTTTAGACTTGTAAATTCAACTGCCAGATCAGTATCGCCACTGGGTGTTTCATATGTCTCAATTTGAATCTCAGATTTAATATCTCCAAAAGTGAACTTGTGATCTTAATTCCCAAACCTGTTCTACCTGTAGTCTTTCACGTATCACTTAAAATCAGTTTCATCCTTCCTGCTGCTCAGGCCAAAAAAAACTGAGAGTCATCATTGATTCATGTTATACTTTCACATACCACATCCAATCTGTCAAGAATTCCTATGGGTTTTACATTCAGAATATATTCACATTCTGACCCTTCGCCAGCACCTCACTGCTATCATTTTAGACCAAATGACCTTATCTCTTCCCTGGATTATTGCAATAGTATCTTAAGTGGTCTCTGTTTATATCTTTTCTCCCATCTGGAATCTATTCTCAACATAGCAGTCAAAGTAATCTTTTCAGAACATTTATCATATTATGTTCTCCTCTGCTCAGAATCCTTCAGTGTTTTCTTATCTCATTAAAAATGAATGGCAAAGTCCTTACAATGGCCTGTAAAGTGCTACACTATTTACTCAGCTAGTATTTCTCTGAACTTAATCTCTTCTGCCAATTTTCTTAATTTCCCTGTGTGGAGTCATCTTCTATACATCTACATGACTAACTCCTTCATCTACCTTAAAATTTTGTCTACCTTCTCAGTGGGGACAAACCTGACCAATTTATTTACAGTTTTAATCCTTTGGATACACCCTTGATTTATTCTTCTCCAAAGACCAAATCCAATAACCTTCTAACATATAAAAATAATTTGCATATTGATTATGTTTATTGCCTGACACCCGCTATTAGGGCAGAGATTATTATCTGTTATAAGGCTGTAATGCCAAGAACAAAGTGGACACTCAAAAATATTTAGAGAATAAATGAATAAAGAAATGAAACAACCCTACATAAGGACTAACCAAATATCTGACACAACAACACTGACTTAAGAAGGAGACACAGAGTAATTCCATTGGGAGTGGCTCATTATAATCCCAATTTGCCGCATCAAATTCAATAAGCAGTAGGAGTGGTAGAATTTTTCTTTGCTAGCTAGTTGCTTAGTTTTCCTGGATGCCCTCTGCTTTTCATCATTCCCACATTCATTGCACTGTTCATTTTCTTCCTTGGTGTAAATGTTGCCTAACAGTTCCCCTGCATTCCAGCCTATCTTGGATTTGTGCTTTGCTGTTTTCCTTAGTTCACTTCCCTAACTTAAATTTACTTTGTCCAGCCTGCATCAGTATCTACTTGGTATCTCATTCCTCGCTTCTTATTTACTTCTGATCACTTCCACCTTGAAAAGGACTTCCTTGACTTTCTATGGCTCTATTTAGTATATTCACACCTTAAAACCTCAGTAATCTACTAAGAAATTTATGGAACTGAGAAAAAAAAAAAAGAACACTAAAAATTAACACTGATTTTTAAAGTGTTATCTTCACTACGGGTTGGATAAAATTATCACCATTTTCCAGATGAACAAACTGAGATCCAGTTTTTAATTGACTTTTCTAATCTTAGTTTGTATATGGTGTAGCCAGCCTTTGAATCCAGGTATGTGTGCCTTCAAAATCACTACTCATTGTACAATGTCACATTGCCTCTTTAATCCAGATATCCCAACTCACAGTCCAGTGCTTTTCCCATTACATATGCAATCTTTCTTCATGTTTTAGAAATACACTGTTTGGTGCCTCTTCACCCATAGGCATTTAATAATCATTTATTCCTCACACTTCACTTCAAAACTCTATTTTTTATACAATGCATTCATTATGCATACTGAAATCACACCCAAAGTGGGAAAATATCCAACTACCTCCCAGTAAAAATATGTGAGTATTCACTAATGTTAGAAACAGTCACTCTTCCTGGATAACTTTTTTTTTCAATTAAGTTTACTGACTAACCTAAACATGATTTCATTGATAGCTTTAGACTCTTTTTTAAAATCTTTTTCTTTTTGTAATCTTCTTTTCCCAAGTTAAAGTAACAGTCCAGTTGTTGGTAAATATAACACAGAGACTTAAATCAAGATAATACATGAGTCCTCTAAATTTAGATTATTTCCAAATGGGAAGACATGTATCTCCTTCCTTTGACCTCAAAAGAAAAGAAAGAAAGCCTCAAAGCTGAAGATATTCATACTGCTCTTACAGAAAGTGGATAATCTCTGAATGGGGACCAAAGCCATATTTTCCTTTCATCTAAAATAAGGGAAAGAGGCTCTCTGGATGCCTTTTAATCTTGTATCTGAAAAAAGTGTAGTCGATTGTCACTTTGAATTTTTGCAATGACTAATTGCTTGCTCCTTAGAGCTTCTGATTCTTAAGAAAGTGAAATACAGAAGGGCTGGAAACCTGACCTTTTATACATATTTTCCCACTCCACTGCCATATGATGAATTCAAACCTAAATGATTCGCCTATAGTAAATCTAATTAAATCTAGAACTTTCTGAAATTAAAAAAAATTTACAGTTTCTCTAACGTTTTCATTTTAAAGCCAAGCCTTATCTATAACTTTTGATTTTCCACATGACAGCCTAGCTAATATAACTAATATGCTGATTTTTAAAAGTAATCAATAAATATACTTTGTTGTCCATGTGTTTAGCTTCTACTTGACTCTGAAGGGAAACTAAAATAAAATATATAACCCCTATTCACAAAGAAAAGCAATCAACATGGATTACAAGGATAAAGTAGTTAGAAATCATTCTATTAAAGAAATAGGTATCATTAGAGAAATGACAAAACTTTATGTTAGGAATGAGAAAAGCAAAAACTACTGGGAACAAGAATGAGCATAGATTAATTTCATTGTTTTAATCAAACATGTAAGATAAAAGTGGTTTTTGAGGAAGGTGAATTAATAATTCGATCTGGAGAAAGAATGTAATTTGCTGAGCCAGAAGAAATTGTTGTCAAATGAAAATTCCAAGGTTGGAGTTATGGTAATGGGAACAAGATTTAATTTGAAGGGAAAAATATTTATAAAGAACAAATATGAGTCACAGAATCTGGAATAGACTTTTTCTGAAGACAGCCTGTGGATCCAGACCCAGGCAAACAGTCCATGAGTTTGGGTTAAGCACAAGAATGGGATAAGACCTGCACTCAGGGTGGACACAAGGAAGATCCAAAAGGTGGTACCCAAGGGCCGAGCCAGAGCTCAGAGCAGGATGCACAATAAAACTGGAGCATCAATCAAAAGGAATTCAGGCTTCAGATTTACATCACTTTTTTCTGAAACTTGATTATTGTCATTCTTATTTTAAAGCATTCTGTGTGTGCCTACAAATGATGATCTTAACATACTTGTCAGTAAGTTACAGAAGGAACAGAAAATTGAAATTAAAAAAAAGAAAGAAGATATGACAAAGGAAGAAATTAATTTAAGAAAGTAAAATTAACATTATGGAGAAAATGAAAAAAGCCAAAATTTGTTTTTTATTTGATCAAAAGTAAAAGGAACAAGACACTCAGATCAGGAATAAAAACTGGGGGCATTTCTATAGATTCTATAAGCTTATATAGATATCATAAGGATATTATATTTTATTTATTTTTATTTTTTTAATGTTTATTTATTTTTGAAACAGAGAGAGACAAAGCACGAGCAGGAGAGGGCAGAGAGAGAGGGAGACACAGAATCCAAAACAGGCTCTAGGCTCTGAGATGTCAGCACAGAGCCTGACGTGGGGCTTGAACTCATGAGCCGTGTGATCATGAGCTGAAGTCAGACCCTTAACCAACTCAGCCACCCAGGCACCCCAAGGATATTCTAAACAACTTAATGATAATAAATTTTAAAAATTAGGTAAAATGAAAATGTTCAGAAAAATGCAAGAAAAAAATTATGTAATTATTTAATAAGTTACACTTGTTCTAAAAGAGCACTTCACTGGTTAATTCTAAAAAAAAATCATAAAAGAAACATCACCAATCATATACAAAATGTTTCAGGGTTAGAACAGGGTGGAGAGTTTCTCAACATATGCTATGAAGCCAGCATATTGATATTATTGATACCCAAACATGGCAAATTAGAACAAGGAAATAATATTACTATGTTCATGAGATGAGAAAAAATCTAAACATCTTATGAAATTAAATCCATCAGGATACAGAAAGTATAATGAATCTCAAATGAGGTGTGTCTATTGTAGGAATGCCAATTTGTCTTAATAGTAAATAAATAAATAAATAAAGTCTATGTAATTCATCACAGAAAAAAGTTAAAAAAAAAAGTATATGATCATGTCATTAGACAAGTAGTAAGCCCTTGAGAAAATTAAGGCAGAATTCTGAAAAGATTCCTATCTTTCTATACTCTCTTCCTGTAGAATGTGAACTGAGTCTGTGAATATGATCTTACTCCTGTGATTTTGTTACTCTATGTGGCAAAAGGGATTTTGCAGATGTTATCAATGTCACAAAGCAGTTGACCCTAAATTGAGAGATTAATTGGATAAGATTTACCAAATCACAAGAACACTTTTTTCTTTTTTTAAGAGAGAGAGAGAGAGAAAGAGCAAGCATGAGCTGGGGTGAAGGGCAGAGAGAAAAAGAAAGAATCCCAAGCAGGCTTCACATTTAGCATGGAGTTGAGGTTGGGCTCTATCCCATGACCCTGGGATCATGACTGGAGCTAAAATCAAGAGTTGGAAGCTGAACAAATTGAACCACTTTAAATCTGGGATTAGAGGTCAGAGAGTGGGAAATTCAGAGTCAAAGTACAAGGATTAGGCATATTAGCCAGCTGCCTGCTTACAGATGGAGGGGGCAATGTGGTTAGGCAGGCAGGCAGCCTCTAGAAGGTGAGCTGCCCCCAGCTGATAGCTAGCAGGGACTGGATTCTGACAACCACAAGAATATGCTTTGGAGTAGATTTTTTCCCAAGAGCTTCCAGATGAGAATTCAGCTTGACCAACACCTTAATTTCTACCTCGTGATAACCTGAGCCGAAAACCCAGGGACTTCTGACCTACAGAACTGTTAGCTAATAAATGGATGTTGTTTTAAGTCACTAAGTTTATAGTAATTCATTACACAACAAGAGAAGACTTATACAAATATCCAGGAATAACTAAATGGTATCTATAAAAACAGGCAAACAAACCTACTACAAACAACATCTTTAATAATGATTAATCAAAATGTTTGCCCTGAAATTGGAAATAAGACAGGGATATTGTTATCACTGCTCTTCAACATTTTACTAGAGGCCAAGTGAGTGTAATAGGCAAGAGATGCAATTGAGATGTATAAGATATTGAAAAAAAAATTAAACTGTCATTTTTGCAGATGACATAATTGCGCATGTAGAATATCCAAAATAATTTACAGATAGATGATTAAGGTTAATAAGTGAATTTAAATAGTAGCTGGATATATGATCAACACAACACCTGTGATTACATATGCAAACAACAAAATTAGAAAATAAAAATTCTCACAGTAAACTATTTCTAAGAGAATAAAAACATTGAACACCTAGGAAGAAATTTAATATGCTTTTTCAGAAAATTTAAAGAAGATAAGTAAAATGGAGATAAAACTTGTTTAAGGCTTACTGGAACACACAGTATTTTTAAGATATTTTTCAAATTGACCTATATATTCATTTCAATCACAATAAAAAATATAAGTTTTTTTTCTTTTGGTGGAAATTGGTTAGTTGAATCTGGAACACACACATACACACACAAACACACACACAGGAGCAAAAATATCTAAGAAAATGCTGAGAAGGAACAAAGTGAAAGGATTTACACAAAAGAGAAAGAAATTTAAGCTGTTTAAGACAGGCTGATATTAGCACAATGATAGACAAATATGCCAATGATTGTAGAATTAGAAGAATTTGACCTTGTTTCAAAATAGAGTCATTGCAGATCTTATTAAACATAATGTCATACTGGAGTAGGGTGAGCCCCTAAATCAATATGACTGGTGTCCTTAAAAAAAGATGAAGTTTAGATACAAACATGCACACAGGGAAAAACAGCGTGTGAAGGTAAAGGCAGATCTAAGTGTAATGCTTCTACATGCCAAGAAATGGCAAAGATTGCCAGAAAACCATCAGAGGCTACAGGGAAGGCATGGAACCCAGACTCTTCCTCGCGGGCCTCAGAAGGAACTAACCCTCGAGATATCTCGATCTCAGACTTCTAGCCTCAAGAAATGGAAGACAATAAATTTCTGTGTTTAAGCCATTTAGTTTATGATACTTTGCTACAAGAGCCCTAGCACACTAATATAAAATCCAAACATAAAACATAAACTAATAAAGTGTCTAAAAATACACAGAAGAAAATCATGGCTCCTACTTTGGAGAAAGGATTCTTCAAGAGGACACAGATATCACTACCACAAAAGAGAAGACTAATAAGTTAAACAAGATTGACTCTAAGAATTTTCAATTACAGAGTGAAAAATCAAGCTGCATTGAGGGAGAAGGTATATGCAACCTGTAAAAATGGAAATTAACATATAAAGATTTCCTAAAAATCAGGTAGAAACAAATAAACAACACAACAAAAAAATAAAGAAGTTTAAACTAAATGAAAAGAGATCTGAATGAGTACTTCGAATAAAACACTTTCCAGATGACCAAAGAATATTTTTTAAAGTTCCCAACTTTTGACTCATCATGGAAATACAAAAATAAAAACATAATGAGATATCAGTACACAGTGACCAAAATGGTTAGAATGAAAAGGACTAAGTACTCCACGGTTTTGGTCAATAGTTGCAGCAATTACATCCCCCATACTACTATTTGTGGGTATAATTCCATAGAAACATCATCTACTAATTGATCTTACACATGCCCTACGATCCAGGAATGTCACCCATAGAAAAATACATATGTATGTATTAAGAAAACATATACAAGGATGTTTATGGCTAAGTTATACAGAAAGTCAAAATTTGGGAATAACTTAAAAGCCCACCAATAGCAGAATGAATGAATGGATTGTTATGTATTCATAGAAAAAAGCTATGCAGCAAGGAAAATGAACAAACTACAAGTGTATTTAGCAATATATGTAAATCTCAGACCAAAATTTTGAGCAAAGGAATCTAGACAAGAAATAAACATACTATTTGATCCCATTTGTAAACATTTCTAAAAAGGATGAAATTAATATGTAGAGAAGTTATTCAGGAAAGCATAGGGTAGAGATAGATGATAGAAGATTCTAGGTGCTGGTAGTGCTCTCCTCTTGATGAAGTTGGTGATTACATAAGTGTGCTCATTTGGGAAAATGCATTAACCATTCATGCAGTCAATGAGTGTAATTTTTTGTATCTCTAATGTGTTTTAATATAAAAGTTTATTTTAAAAGAGACTCTGGGAAATAATGTTAGTTTTTAATAATAGTGGCGAGTAATTAGATAAGTAGCATAATAGTCAAATAACTTTTAATATTCACTAAAATAATACTTTAAAATAATTGTTAATACTGTTGCAATTTTAAAAGTATAATATGAATGTGAAAAAAATCTTTGTGACAAGTTTTGTCCTCACTGTTTGCAAATATGATTTGAATAAATACAATAAAATAAAATTCTACATTCTGAAAAATATTATTTATATTTAACAACAAAGTTTTAGCTCTAAGTACTGTAGCATGTCACCAGGATAATTATTAATTTGAACTCAGTGAAAGTATCATGAGGAAGACTTTCTAAGCTAGGATCTGAAACTTAAAATATGATAGCCAAATTATTCATCTTAGCCCAAGTAAAATTTCGTATTTCTTTTTCCAAGTGTCATAATTGGATTTTGGTTGGTCCACAGCTGGCTTAAAATTGTCAGAGGAAAGACTAGTGAGCTGATTTTGTATATAATATAGTATAACATAATATATATAATATTTATAATGCTTATATATGTAATGCATAATAGTTTAATGTATTTATATTTGTTATGTATGCATGTATGTGTGTATATACCTGTAAGTGTTTGCATGTGTATAAAATATGAAATGCAAGATTAATTATAAGCTCCAGAGAAACCTTAGTAGAGTCTTAGAATTCAAAAATATTCTTAAAGATGATGCATCTTCTGTAAAAAGTATGGGAAATTGTTATGCTATCTACAAGAAATCCACACCAATAAAAAAGAAGCTAGAATAGTTATATTAATATCCAGAAAAACAGATTTTAGGGCAAAAAAAAAAGTTACCAAGGATGAAAAGGGCCATCTCATAATGATAAAGGACTAAATTCATCAAGGGGACATAAAAACATAAAAATCACAACTGTACACCTAATTACAAAGACTCAAAAATATAAAGCAAACTTAACAGCACTTCAGTAAGAAATGAAGAAATCTATGATTATAATTGGTGATTTCAACACCCTTCTTGCAATAATTAGCAGAATAGGTATGCAGAAATTAAAAAAAAAGGATATAGAATACTTTTCCATACTACTATAGGCTGAATTGTATCTCCCACCACCCAAATTTATATGTTGAATCCCAAACTCCCAGTACCTCAGAGTATGACTGTATTAGGAGATGGGGTCAGTAAAGAGGTAATTAAGTTAAAATGCAGTCATTAAGGTGGTCCCTAATCCAATATGACTGGTGTCTTCATAAAAACTGGAGATTAGGACACAGACATGCATGGAAAAAGACCATTTGAGGGAACAGGGAGGGGAAAGCCATCTATGATCCAAGAAAAGAGACCGGAGAAGAAACCAATCCTGATACTACCTTATTCTTAATTCTGAGAAAAGGCATTTTGATTGTATAAGAGCCTGTTGTGGGCTACTTTGTTGTGCCATATCTAGAAAACTGATATACATACTATCAACCAGCATTAATTGCTAGTTATAGGATACTCCACTAAACAACTAGAGGACATACACTATCTACAACCTGTACGTGAGAACAGATAAAGCATATTCAGAGCCATAAAATATTTAAAAAGGATTCAAGTTATACAAAGTACATTCTTTGACCATGGTGGAATTAAATTTGAAGTCAATAATAGAAAAAAAATTGGAAAAGTCCCCAAAATAATATGAAAGTAAATGCAGTTCTAAGTAATACATAAATCATAGAAGAAATAAAAAAGGAAGTTAGAAGTTATTTTGAACTGAATGAAAATAAAAACAAACCATATCAAAATCTAGAGGACACTGATAAAGCGGTATTTAGAGAAAAGTTTATACCACAAAACACTTATATTGGAAAAGAAGAAACACATCAGATCAATGACCTCATCTTCTACCTTAAGAAACTAGAAAAAGAAGAGCAAATAAAGTAAGGAAAAGAAAAAAAACCATAATGATCAGAATAGAAACCAAAGATAAATAAAACTGGAAAACAGTAGAATTTTTATATTTGCTTGGGTTTATTTGTGGGTTTTATATTTTGTTCTATTGGCTTTCTATTATACACCAAAATACTGCATAGAGAATTCATCATAATTTTTAATAACCAGTAGTACAAATTCTAAATTTTTATTACATTTTTCAGGGGTTTCCTGGCTGTTCTTATTTATTTTTTTCGTGTGAACTTTAAATCAAACCTAATGATATTCTTTTGGGGTCACTTTAATTGACATACATATTAACTTAGAAAGAACACATATATTTATGATATTCCATGTTCTGATGCCTTTCCAGTATTCCTTTCCATTTGCAAAGTCATTTTTGTGTTTTTCTATTGTTTTTTTAAAGTTTTACTTATGTGGATTTTGTCAATTTCTTGTACAGTATATATCCAGATATTTTTATGTTTTTAAATGTTACTTTAAATGAAGTTTTTTCAGGGCACCTAGGTGGCTCCGTTAAGCCTCTGACTTCAGCTCAAGTCACCCCTCACGGTTCATGAATTCAAGCCCTCATGGTTCGTGAGTTCAAGCCCCGCGTGGGGCTCTGTGCTGACAACTCAGAACCTGGAGCCTGCTTCAGATTCTGTGTCTCCCTCTCCCTCTGCCCCTCCCCCATTCTCTCTCTCTCTCAAAAATAAATAAATATTTAAAAATTTTTTAAATGAGGTCTTCTCTTATATGTCATAGCTATTTATGACATAGTAAGGGCAAAGATTTTCAATGTTAATTTGATAGTTTGCAATCTTTTTATTTGTATGGCTTTAAGATTTTTTCCTCTTTTTTCTCATTGCTTTTATAAGATGGCTACACATAATTTTCTTTTTACTTATTTACCTTCAGAGTATTTTGTGAATTTGCCAGTACCTTCAAGGGAAAATGACTCACAGAATATTTGCCATTCTTTTGTGTTTCAGGTTTATATTATAACTTTTCCTGAACTAGAATTTCCTAGGATATATTTATCATTTCAAAAATTTTTAATGTTTATTTTTGAGAGAGACACAGAGCATGAGAGGGGGAGGGGCAGAGAGAGGGAGACACATAATCCGAAGCAGGCTCCAGGCTCTGAGCTGTAAGCTCAGCGCATGCGGGGCTCTAACCGACCAACCTTGAGATCGTGACCTGAGCTGAAGTCGAACACTTAACTGACTGAGCCACGCAGGCACCCCTAGGATATCTTTATCATTTCATATCTATAACTTATAAAATTAATTTTCATGTATCTGTCTCTGCATTTGACTGTGAAACTAAGAATAGAATTTAACCATTTTGTATGTCCTACATCTAGCACTCTGCCTGGATCTCTTCAGAAATTTAATAAATACTTATTGATTGCATGATCCATCCATGTTTATATAGAAAAAAATTGCTAAACATGAAAAAAGTATAAATTAAAAATATATATTTCATGGATTCTATAACAAGAACAGCTTCACATGAAGAAAGAGATTAATTCCCAGTTCAAATTAGTTATTTTTAATATAATTTACTGACAAATTGGTTTCCATACAACACCCAGTGCTCATCCCAACAAGTGTCCTTCTCCCCACCCATCACCCACTTTCCCCTCTCCCTCGCCCCCATCAACCCTCAGTTTGTCCTCAGTATCCAAGAGTCTCTTATGGTTTGCCACCCTCCCTCTCTGTAACTGTTTTTTCCCCCTTCCCTTCCACCATGGTCTTCTGTTAGGTTTCTCAAGGCCCACATATGAGTGAAAACATATGGTATTTGTCTTTCTCTGACTGACTTATTTCACTAAGCACAATACCTTCCAGTTCCATCCATGTTGCTGCAAATGGCCAGTTTTCATTCTTTCTCATTGCCAAGTTGTACTCCATTGTATATATAAACCACATCTTTATCCATTCGTCAGTTGACGGACATTTAGGCTTTTTCTATAATTTGGCTATTGTTGAAAGTGCTGCTATAAACATTGGGGTACATGTGCCCCTATGCATCGGTACTCCTGCATCCCTTGGGTAAATTCCTAGCAGTACTCTTGCTGGGTCATAGGGTAGTTCTAGTTTTCTCTAAACATTTCTCATATTACTAACCTATCTTATTGAAATATCTGAAATTATTCAGAAGACTTAATGTTTTGGGTTTTCTATTTTTAACAAACCAAGACGTTAGGGAATTGTATAGATATATTTCTATCTTCTAAGTTAGTTTAACAGCAATAATAGCATTTAACAAGAATTTCTGGGAAACTTGTGCAAACTATAGGAATAGATTAAAAATTTTTAAATATGTGGATAATTTAACAAATGAGGAAAATCAATGGAAATTGCTATAATGTAAATAACAACAAAGGAACAGGTGATTTTGCTATTATTTCCTCCCCATATGCATTAAAAAGAATGAAGAATTTGTACATGTAGGAGTATTTTTGAAAATGTCCATGGGGTATTATTAGGTTAAAAAAATAAATGAGGAAAGAAATAATACTTAAAATCAGAATAATTTTTATGGTAAAATATCAATAAGTTTAAAGTTTTTCTATATATTTGTATATGTGCATTCATATGCATTGAAAAAGTCTAGAAAGGAATATCCCAAATATTAATAACTTGTAACCTGGAAGGAATAGGATTGTGAAAGCAGGGATGTGAGGATACCGCTTTAAATGGGTGTTCTCTGTGTTTACTTGTTTGGTTAAAAATGTAGCAATACAGGGACACCTGGGTGGCTTGGTGGGTGAAGCATCTGACTCTTGATATTGGCTCAGGTCATGATCTCCTGGTTCATGATTTTGAGCCCCACATTGGGATCCATGCTGCCAGTGCAGAGTTTTCTTGGGATTCTCTCTCTCTCTGTCCCTCATCCCCCCCCCCCCGCCTTTCAAAATAAATAAATAAACTTTAAGAAAATATGTGGCAATATATAGTATTACATAACATTTTCAAGTTGTATAGATTTGCAGTTAGTGAAAAAACAAAGATAATTGGTTAGTCTACTGACTTAGTGAGCTTGCCCATGCCTTCCCTCACTCCTACTTATTATCTGGAGCTGCAAACTATGCCAGGTTAGTATTTTGGAGGGGAAATAGTTATTATTTCACATAACAGTAAAATCATCACAGCAACATTCCCTTGGAAATGTTGGATTGGAGTTGGAAAGTTTTCTATTTTTTTTTTTTTGCCAAGAAATGGAATCTTTTGCTATATTTAGGAGTGCTTTCGAAAGAGAATAGAAAAGGAAGAAGGTGGCAGGTTGGCAGTGTTTCTTCTTCTACTAAAAAAAGAAAAAAAGCTCACAACTTAGGAACTAAGGGAATCCTACCCTTGCTTCTTTCCCAGGCTCAGCTTCCTCTGGGAAAATGGCTCTTTGGGAGAAGCCCTACGTGGCAGCTAACCAAGCTCACTGCTCTGTGACTAAAGGAACGGGCAAAGTGCCCCAGTAGAACTACCCCGAGAAAAAGATGGCTTGTAGAAGAAACTCTCCCTTCCCCCATTCAGCAAAAGCACAGGCCCTCAGGGAAATATTCTGCAAGGGCCAAACGCCAGGATTAAAGAACTAGAAACTCCTGCTTAAAATTCAATGAAAAGTTATGCTCCATTCAAATATGTCGGCATGTAAATATTGAAAAGACAAGTTTATTGGAATGTGAAGGAAGGGGAGAAAAACAGTGAGGCTGGCAGATAACACAGACTGACAGACAAGATCCATTAAGACAAGATTTATAAAAACTTTCTGTAATGACTAATAGTATTGTAAGGAGCTACAGGCAATCAGAGAGCTGTGATTCTTTAGAGAGAAGAAAAGATTCTTATTTTATGTTAGTGATGGTATTTCCTGGATATCTGCAAGGATTTTCCTTCTTTCACATTCCAACACGAATATTTTTTTTCATTCGCATTTTTGTTTTTCATTTCAAGTCAGTTATATTTGGAAACGAACTGCACTTTAATAATGATTTATTTCAGTGATAGGGCCTTGAGACACTCTTCATTATCATGGGCAGGCTCTAATTTTCTGGAAGAATCCAGAAGTAGATGATTGGAATGGTAATTGAATGGCCTATGCGTTCTAAACCTTTTCCCCAACACACATACAAACATACCACACCTTACATTGCTTTGTGCCCAAATCACATCCCTTAAAGAAAAAAAGAGGCATTTTGTTAGAATAGCATGAAGTGTTTAGTGGCTTGAAGATTGGAAATCTATTAGGGTGAGTTCTCTAGAAAAGAATCTGAAGCTCTATTTCTTTGGAAAGGCAAATGTTTATTTTAGTCTCCCTTCTATTCTAATAATGTCAAGTTTGCTTTCAGCTATTATAGCTTTATTGAAAAATATTCTAACAGCAAAAGAAGGAGGCAAGTAAGGGAGATGAAATTGGAGTGAATGCCTAATTGCTGATGGGAGCTGATATCATCAAGAAAATATGCCCAGCCTCTTTACTTAAAAGGTAATGGAAAGCATATATTGCATTTGAATTCTCTTGAGTCTGATACTAGGTTATGTCCTCTGACTTCAAAGAATCAGTTCACTCCTTTTATCTGACCACACATGGAGTCTCTGAGCCAGATGAGAAATCATTTGATGGGGAAAAGGTAGTTTCCAAGGTGTTTACTTCATAAACCATGTAAGAATAAAGTGCACAACTATGGGGACATTGGAGGCTTAGGACTTGCTGCTTATTTTTCTTCTCAAAATCTCAAATCATTTCTGTATCCTTAATAATATTGTGGTGTTGCACCTACTTAAAGAGAATAGAAAAAGGATAAATGACAACTTCAGATAAATAACAAATTGATGGCAGAAGCAGCATATGATCCAGCAAGTGTTAGGCACCAGGCCATTGCACAAATCCAGAATCTGTCCTTTATTATTATACTCCAATGACCACATACAGAAATGCTTATGATCATGCATAGGTTCTGCTGTAACATTGGAAGACATTATCTTATTTATTTTTAATTACCTTATGCAATATTATTTCAGCTTTGTGCTCTGATGCCTTCTGCTCAAATGAGATTTTTTTTTTTTTTGGCAGAATCCCCTTGGGAATTACAGCAATAGTGAGGAATGGTACATAGATAACAATACTTAGAGTGATAAGAGTTTAAAGTACAGTAGTTATAATTAGCAATGAGTTAATGACATAAAAAAAAATCACAGGATATGTGAGCATGAATTTACCGGAGTATGCTGTGCCCAAATGTTCTTCCAATAATCACTGTAAAACTATAGCTCTGGAACTTTGCTTCTGAGATTCAAATCACTTACAATTATGCAAAACCAACTCACTGGAAAAAGACATTTGCAGGGCAGAAAGATTGTTTGTGTAAGCATCATGCTAAGAGTGGAAAGGTCCACAGAAAGAGCTCTGAGGCTCACAATATCTCTTATTACCCACGCTATTGTTTCCTAGCCACCTAAGTTCTACTTTAGTCTTGAAATATAAATACCATGGAAACTGTCACAATTCCAGAATTTCTGCACAGAAGGGGCTTAAGAACTACAAATTGCTTAGAAGGGGGATTGCATATGGTGATGAAAGATGTGATCTGAAAACACACTAGCTTCTCTTGATTTGTACTATATAAATAAACAATATTGTGTTAGTAAGAATAGGAAATGCAAAAATATTTTCAAAAATACTACAAAAATTACTCTTTATCTGCTTAACTGGCTGATGACACAAAACAGGGAAACTATTATTTTTAAAAATTATAATGTACTTACTTAAATGTGGTACTTAGTTGGGATTTTAGAATCAAACTACAGGGTTTTGCTTTCCTAATGATCAACTAATTATTCTAGTGACAAATTAAGTAGTTCTTTCTTTGCCCATATTAAGCCATAAAATCAATTAGTCTAAGGACTTTGTATGAACAATTTGGCAGTTTTTAGGTCAATTATTATTGTCATTATTCTCATTGTTTTACTTTTATTTGAAACTGCTGGGGTCCTTCCACTAAATGAAAATTTATCTCCTATCACTATAAATTGCGTAGTCTTGATTACCAACAGCAGGATCATTTCTGAACTGAGTATGCCTATAAAACAGAACGTTGGCCATTCTTGTGGCCAAATGACCAAATCAACTGACAGTAATGACCATTTTGCTGTATTACTGGAAACATTGGGCTGGAAAGAGTTTCAGCCTGGAAAAGAAGAATCTATCAATCATCACTGAAAGAAGAGACTAAGAGATCTGGGGGAGAGGGGGAAATTGGTAAGGTCCATTTATAAGGGAATTAAAGAGAAGGGCTGCAACATGTATCATCGTCTCAGCTTAGGTCAGAAAGAAAGAGTCCGTGATATAATAATTTTATAAGTCTATAATGTTGCAATGTTTGTTTATTATTAACCATCAGTTTGTTTCTTTAGAAGTTAGTATTCAAAGATTCAGAAAAAAGTGTGATACGTTTACTTTTAAGGGAAGCAAGATAAAATGAATATGGGAAGAATATATTTTCCTACACAGATATTATTGGTCCACAAGAGAGGGAATACTAGCAAAGGAGGAACAGCCATGGAAAAATTGGAAAGGAGTCCCTGGGGCTTGCTCTTTGATGGTGTTAACTATGATTTGGGTGTTGCTCTTGGGGTGGGAGTAGAAGTCCTCCCATCCAACAATTTCAAAACAGTTGTTATGCCTTGAAAGGAAATTCAAATAAAAGTTGGTTGTTCTTTTTCTTCTTCTGAAAATCTTTCCTTCTCTTAGGTGTCTTGACAGTTGAAGTAATTTTTTTTAATTTTTTTTTAACGTTTATTTATTTTTGAAACAGAGAGACAGAGCATGAACAGGGGAGGGGCAGAGAGAGAGAGGGAGACACAGAATCCGAAACAGGCTCCAGGCTCTGAGCTGTCAGCACAGAGCCCGACGCGGGGCTCGAACCCACGGACCGTGAGATCATGACCTGAGCCAAAGTCGGATGCTTAACCAACCAAGCCACCCAGGCGCCCCATGAAGTAATTTTTAAAATATACTCATATTGAGCTTTAGCTGTACACAGCTAGATGCTCAGAATTTTACATTTCACTTTATCTCAGAACAATATGGAAAATTCAGAATTATCTTCTATTTACAAATGAAAAATAGAAAAGTAGAACTAAGTTATTGCCAAGATTACACAGTAAGGTGAAATTTGGATTTACACATGTGGTCATTGATTCGAAAGTCTATTCTAAAGCCCCATTAAATCATCCTGAATCAAGGGCAAGTGTTATAGGAAAATTATTAAATACAAAAAATATAAGATGTAAAGGGTGAGATTTATTACTGAATGATTTATTTATTTATGTATTTGTTCATTCAAATATTTGTTCATTCATTTATCCATTCAGTGCACAATGGTGTGTTGAATTCAAAAACATAGAAACAAAATGTGTATTTTTAAAATTTTTATCTAAATTCTAGTTAGCTAACATATAGTATAATATTAGTTTCAGATGAACAATATAGTGATTCAGCACTTCCAGACAATATGCAGTGCTCATCACAAGTGCACTCCTTAATCCTCGTCACCTATTTAACCAATCCCCCCGTTTACCTCCATTCTGGTAATCATCAGTGTTTTCTCTATAGTTAAGAGTCTGTTTCTTGGTTTGTCTTTCTCTCCTTTTTCCCTTGGTTCATTTGTTTTATTTCTTAAATTCCACATCTGAGTGAAATCATATGGTACTTATCTTTCCTTGACTGACTTATTTCACTTAGCATAATACTCCCTAGCTCCATCCACATGATTGTATATGGCAAGATTTCATTCTTTTTATGGCCTGAGTAATATTCCATTGTATATACATACCACATCTTCCTTATCTATTCATCAGTCAATGGACACTTAGGCTGTTTCCATAGTCTGGCTATTATAGATAATGCTGCTATAAGCATTGGGGTGCATGTATCCTTCGAATTAGTATTTTTGTATTCCTTGGGTCGATACTTACTAGTGCAATTGCTGGATCAAAAGGTAGTTCTAGTTTTAAATTTTTGAGGAACCTCTATACTATTTTCCACAGTGACTGCACCAGTTTGCATTCCCACCAAGAGTGCGAGAGGGTTCCCCTTTCTCCACATCGTTTCCAATACCTCTTGTTTTTTGTGTTGTTGATTTTAGACATTCTAAAAAGTGTGAGGTAATATCTCATTGTAATTTTGATTTGCATTTCTCTGATGATGAGTGATGTTGGCATTTTTTCACGTGTCTGTAAGCCATCTGTATGTCTTCTTTGGAAAAATGTCTATTCATGTCATCTGTCCATATTTTTACTTGGATTGTTCATTTGGGGGGTGTTGAGTTGTACAAATTCTTTATATATTTTACATACTAACCATTTATCAGATAATGTCATGTGCAAATATCTTCTCCCCTTCTGTAGGTTGCCTTTGAGTTTTGCTGATTGAGAAAGAAAATATTTTAATTGTGTGCTTCCTAAGAACAAAGTTAAAGTTAAAACTCCATATGCACTGTTGGTACAGATTAACATTCATTAACATTATCAATTGGAGAGATGAATATTGTCTGAATTCTAAGTAATGTACTACATAGGTCAGAGAAGAAAACATTTTTCCAATCCAAAGAGTTTGCAGGTTTGTGCAAGTACCATCTAAAAGGGGAAAGAAAATATAGCCAAAAAAACCCCCAAATTACACATATCCACTTAAGTCATCCCTATCACGGATTTTATTTTCTTAGAATTCCTTGTTTGTTTCTTTTACTCGCTATAACACACAGTGACTTTAACAAAACAAGTTACTTAATTTATGAAGTGTAAGACAATGAGAAGAGAAGGAAGGGGTTTTAAAATCAAGAAGATTCTTGTTTCTTCCATTGAAGGCACATGCTGACCAGTAGACTCAAGAAACTACAAAATCTCTCAGAATTTGTACTTGTGAAACTCTATGAACTTACATTCATGCCACCTCATAATCTACAAATAAATCTTGAAGCTAAAACACCTAAAAATGGACTATTCCATTATTAAGATGAAATATAGCTTTATTACCTTTAAAGTTGTTCTTTCTTCATGTTTCCATACACTAAAAACACATGATAAGAGTTTCTATGAGCACTGTAATGGATACTAGACCATACTACTCTGTTGACAGAGTAGTAAGACTAGTAGTCTGTTGACTACTAGTTTCAAAGTCTGACACATCCATCATCTTGTGAGTGATTAAGAGTCACTACGTCTAACAGACTTGTTGAGATATCTGAAGCCAAGCCCAGAAATGCTCCTAACAGGACCTGAAATTGGCATTCATCATCAATAGGTATTAGAAGTCACTTGCAGAAATTTTGTTATGGCCATTTCCAAAGAGAAATGCCCACCTTTACTACCGGTCCGACACCTTATGGAGCTAACTCTTTTCCCCCATATTTTAGAGAGCATTTTGCTACTTAAAATTTAATAGGGTGTCTCATCTGATGTGCACAACTCTGTAGGACATTAAAGTGGTAATTATTATCTCCATTTAAAAAAATGAAAAAAAATGAGATAATGCATTCAATGTGATCAAGTGGCTTGTCAATAGTCATTGCCGATGCAAACCCACAGGTCAGGGCAAAACCTGAGCATGCTAAGAAGATGGTATAGAGCAATAAGCCTGAAAAGCTGACCTTCAGTCATCCCTCAAGAGCATGTTGGGCAACCTTATGAGCAGGAAACCACCTAAGTGGAGTTTCCATAATTGCAGAAAGGAGTTGAGAGGGGGGAAGAAAATTAAATCTGTGAGAATGCCAGAAATACTTTTTTTGAGGAAATTTACAAAGACAGTTTCAGCAACAGTTAGAATGCTGTGTTAAATGAAGTACAGAGAAACTTGTCTGATACGTAGGAAGAGGTGATCAGCTTATAAACCTAACCATCATTTTCTTCCAAACCACAAACTGAGACATACATTATACATTTAGAAAACGTAGGGGGAGGGAAAATCAGAGTATAAGATCATAGTGGAAACTTAGATCCTTCTGTTCCATCTCTTCATTTTACAGATGAAGAAAATAAGGTATAAGAGCATAAGGAGATAGCAAAATTGATAAAGCAAGTTCATGGCAGAGCTCAGACTTGAGCTCAGACTCTCTGAGTCTTAATCCAGTCTCCTTCCTACCACAAAATCCTAACTTCCTGCTGTCTTCACGAAGGCAGTTAAGATGTCTAGAAATTCCTCTCATGTCCTGGCCTTACATTTTTAGCTTCAGAGATACTACAGGGTGGTCTTTTCTTTCTGTCTCTCTCACAACTATAGTGCTTTGGCCTGTTTTGTTTTATGTTTTTAGAAAATGTAGAGAAGGCTTGCATTGATGTGCAACATAGCCATTATTCCCATATATGTGAGATGATATCAAACTCAGATCTCTGTTTAATTCATGGTTTAGATCAAAAGAATGAAGTTCTTACAAAGCCTCTTCACAAGAAGTAGTACTTGTCCAAAAGCTGATGTCTTCTGTTCATGACTAATCAGGTAGAGTGTCTTTGAGCACATGCTTTAGGGAGGTGTATTTTCCTTGCACGTCTGGCACAAAAGCAGTGGATTTGGCAGCCTTGTGGAATTTCAGGGGTTTTCCCAGCACCAAAATGAAAGGTTCCTTTCTTGATAGAAAACAAGAGGTATGGCAGGTATTTTTCTGATTTTCCCCTAATTCATTTAGTACTTTTCACGAGAGGATCTAAAAGGAAAACTGAGGTGCCACAGAAATCGCTGTTGGCAATCATTTAGTAAGTATGCTTTGGTAGCACAGAGACACATAAACATTATAGAAAATATATATTTTAAATGTTCTATGTTCTTCCTGAGGGAAAAATTTGGCAATTTAACTTAATTGATGCCCTGAGAACAGAGCTGGAATGCAAAATGAGAGCCAAGGACCCACCATCAGCAAAACAACTCAGAAATGCATCTCATAAAAAGAACCTTTGAAATCAGAACTAAAAAAATAATAATCTATGGAGACAAGTTATGCTATGTGATTAGAAAGTAAGTACAATGAGGTGTAAAAAGATATTTTTAACTTGTGACTTAGTGCTAAGAACTTGCTCGGTGCTCAGTAAACATTTGTTAAATAAGCTAAGTGAATTTGCTGCAATGAAAATACAGTTGACCTTTGAACACTGCAGTGTTTAGAGGCACCTATCCCCTCTGGAGTCAAAAATCCACATATGGCTTTTGACTACCCCTAAATTTTACTAATAGCTTATTGTTGGCCATAAGCCTTACTGATAACATAATTGGTCAAATAACACATTTTTTTTATTGTTATATGTATTATATACGGTATTCTTATAATAAGGTAAGCTAGAAAAAAGAAAATATTATCAAGAAAATTATAAGGAAGAGAAAACACATTTCCAGTGCTATGCTGTATCTTCAAAAAAAGAATATTCACATGTAAGTGGACCCATGTAGTTCAAACCCATGTTGTTCAAGGATTATCTGTATATATAGTTGAGTACATAGGTAAATAGATAGATGAACACATTTGTTACATGTATTGAGTGTTTATTCTGTGCCGGTTACAGTGCTAAATGTTTTAAGTGCACTATTACATTGTAACTTTATGAAGTAAATACTGATTATGAAACTAATTTTATAGCTGAAGGAATGGTTCCAAGGAAGTAACTTGCCAAAGTTTGCTCAAATAGTCAGTGTTAAAACTGAAAAGTAATCCAGGTTTCCTAACTCCAGAGACCAAAGAATTAACTGCTAAACCGTACTGGCTTCCTTCATTCTCCATACTTAGGTAAACAATTTTCAATCAATGCTTTTTGCTTAGAAACATCACAGGAAAGAATTCTTGCTATTTCAGTTTTAATAGCATATGCAAACAATTGTCCTTTGCTTCTGCAGCATATCTTCCAGGCATACCCACATTCAAATTCACCAGGAATAAGGGCTGACAAAAAATAATCTAAGGGAGAGAAAGATGTGCACAGTCAGTTCTATGGTTTCTCAAATACATAAAACTGTATAATTCATTATGTCTGACTATCCCATTATTAGACATATTAAAAAGATGGATAGTCCAAGTTAAGTGTCTGCTCCAGGGGATGTTGTCTCTTGTTCATTCTCAAGCTTGCATGTCTATGGTGCACCAAATGATTCATAATATAGACCTTTAGAAAAGCTGAATGTAAGTAAAACGTGAAATAGGGTTGGCATATTAAACTAATCAGCTTTGGTAAATGCCCTTTCTGCAGCCGGCAAGCAACCATTCTGCAGGTGCCCTCGTGATGTCATGATGGACTTCCATCACAGTTTTATCCTCAGCTTTTGCAGGGATCATTTCCCTCTTGGAATAATGTGCTCTACAGTTATGTAAATCATAGTGAGAGACTCTCTGGGTTATCTAGTGGTTCTGTTACTGTTGCCCAGGTTTAAACATAATTGTTCCTTTAGTGCATTATTTATTACATGTTGACAAAATTTGAAGTAATAATACAAAACAAAACCAGTGTTTTGACTCAGATACAAATAATGGTACCAAAAGAAAATATCTAAAGCTTCTTTGGTCTTGAGAAACATCTGGGAATATGTGTTATATTCATCCACTAAGAAAATTGTACCCAAGACTTACTAATTTCCAACTATGTGCAAAGTGCTAAGCAGGATTCTAGAAGTATTTTGTTCTACTGATGATTTTGTTGTGTTTCTTTTTTACCCTTAGATATCACAATTGAAAATAATTCATTATTAAAACATTTGAAATATATAGAAACCTTTAGGAAAATAATTTTAAAATTACCTTTTACCTCATAGCTCCAAAATAGCAATATTTATCATTTTATTGATATTCACCCAGACATTTTAAACACATATGTAGGCATGGATGTATTTATGCCTAAACTTAGATGCTGCTTCACCTTGTTATTGTTGAGATCATGTTTTTATCTCATTCATCTATATAGCAATATTATTTTGTGTGTCGATTGGGTTATCTATTGCTGCATTTAACATTACTCCAGAACTTAGCAACTTAAGACAACCCACATTTATTACCTGATGACGGCTCTGGATCAGAGTTCTAGCTATGGTTAGCTGAATTCTTCAGCTCAAGAGGCCATACAAGGTGAGATCAAGGTTACAAAGGGCTGCACTCATATAAAGTTTCAATCAGGGCAAGATTTAATTCCAAGCTCTTTCAGCGGTTGTTGGCAGGACTCTGTTCCGCATTAGTTGTTGCACTTAATGGTTTAGTTCCTGCTGCTGGTTGACGGGAAGTAACCCTCAGTTCCTTGCCACATGGGTCTCTTCATAAGGCACCTCAAAACACAGCAGCTTGTTTCATCCAACCCATATAATGGGAAGAGTCAGGGAAAGAGTTTCAGCAAAAATGAAGTCACAGCTTTTCAAAACCTAATTTCAGAAGTTACATACTATCACTTTTGCTGTATTCTATTCATTAGAAGTAAGTTGCTATGTCAAGTTCACCCTCAAGCCAAACAGTGAGCAAGGACATGAATACCAGTGGATGGGGATCACTTGGGGCCATTTTAATGGGTGGGCATAGTGATATTTTTTTTACATATATTCTTTTAGGTATCCGTTAATTATTTCCTTTTGACATATTCTGACAAGGAGAATTATTTGATGAAAAGGAGGATAAAATTTAAGGCTTTTGTAATATTCTCCAAATATCACTCCAGAATTATTTTGCTAACATGTAACCCCATTGACAATATGAGAAAAAAAAAGTCCTCTTTCCTCTTTATCGAACACATTATTATCATAGCTTTAATCACTTCAATATTTTGGTGAAAAACATAGCTTTGATCACCTTAATATTTTAGTGAAAAACATTAAAAATGCTTTAATTTTCATCTCTTTGATAACATGAAATGCAATGCTTTTTTATATGCTTATGACTCACTCAGATTTCTTCCATTTTAAATTGCTCTTATTTGTATGTTTTCCGATTGGGTTGTGTATTGATCGAAAAAAGTTAACTATGTTTAACTTTTGATTTCAACTTTCTTATTTGCCTTTTATGTAAATAAAAGTCTAATATATTAACATATATACATATTTTCCTCATTGAACTATAAGGCAAAGAGTTACCCACTAGCATTCCAATGATACTGTTTTTTTGCAATAACAACAAAACAAACAAAAAGCACATTTGGAACTGGAAGCAGTGTTTCTCAAGGGCCCACGGAAACAGAAAGGCTCAGATCATATAAAATGTTGCATCTGGAAGCAGTCTAGCCTGAAAGGTAGGAATATATGGAAAGAAAGAAAAGAATGGTTTATACAAATGCTACGTGATATAAAAGTTTGGAACGCAAGAGAAAAAACAGTAAAATTGTCTCCATTATTGTCAATCTAAATAAAATATACAGTAGCAGTCTACATTACTTAGGAAAGATGTCAGTGTGATTTCTGAGTTTCTTTTTGATACAACACTGAATTAAAATGTCCACAAGTGATATAATGGTTTTCGGTTTAAAGGAGAATTTAAATGAGAACACCAATTTATTTTCTTTGTGACAAATATTGACTCAATTATACTAGACAATGTTGAAGATACTATTTATTCTTATAATAATTAAAGTTCTAAAGTTCTAATTAACCAATTTGCTTCATTAATTGAATATCTTTAATGGAATACAATAGTAACTAAACTGATCAGCTTTTATTCCTTTAAATGTTGTAAACACATTAGTAAATATGTGTCATTCTTGTCATTATTTCCACTACTTAGGGAGAGCCTCACTCTTCACACATGTTATTCAAGGCACAATTTAAGTACCATCGTTCTGATACAATTGTTCCTAATCTTATACTCCTAGGTCAGAACAGTCTCATAATCAAGACATTGATGTTTTTCCATTCTTCAATTCAGATTTGGTTGTCATTATTAGTTATTTTATTACTGCTTAAAAAGATCCTTATTTAGGAATGAACTTATATTTTCAAACATATTTAATACACTTTGGGAGCCACTGAAGCAATGAATTGTGACCTCGCTTAGAACAGTGTGACACATGCAGTTGAATAGAGGACTGAGCCATTTCCACCTTTACCCCCTTCCAAACTGTTAGGATGAATTGTGGTATAACCACACAATGGAGTGCTAAACATCTGTCAAAAGGAAGAAGGCTATTTTTAGAAACACATAAAAATATTTTATTTCTTTGGAACACTTTCTGGGCTGTATTAAATGACAAAAAGCAAGGGAGAAAGAAGTATGAATAGTAAACACTTTGAATAAATAAAACATTGAATAAATATGCCTCCAAATAAACTCTTTCTTAGACATCAGATGAAAAAAGTCTTCCATCAAAATGATAATATAAAGTTATGACACGGCAGACAATAGTATGTGTTCACCAGAACAGGTGCATTGTTCTTCTTAACACACAGAAAGACATTTTTCAGCCTGTCGTACAGTTTGCCTCGGCCTTGCGACTGAGTTCTGGTCAACGTATGCAGGCAGATGTAGTGTGGCACTTCCGGGTCTGGCCGTCGTCGGTCCTCTTGCAGCTTTCCCCACTGTCATTCTTTTTCTTTGACTGTCAGGCAGATGCAGAAGGAATCTAGATGTCTGCAGAGCCACACAAGAGAGGGAGCTGGTTTCAGCATGACTATGGAGCTAAGCTCTCATACTGGCCCAAGTCAGATGTGAAGTGAGTATGACATAGCTCTTTATTATATAAAGTATGAAAAATGTTGGGCGCTTTATTTTAGCAGTTGGCATACCATGACTGACAGACATAAGGTTCTGATAACCAGACCCTACACAGAGGGGAGCTGAAAGGAAGTCCAAGAATGAATGCAGTTAAATAGGCCCCAAAAGCAACAAACCTGTTGTTCAACCCACCTGAACAACCCAGGGAGGTCTCTGGTAGGAGGGGGAAATGGTTAGCTGATAGACTTGTGTGGAACTTTGTTTTGAAAGGTGGTCAGAGAGAATGGGAAGAAATTCAGAATTCTTTTCTTTTAATGAAGAAGTAACTCCAGGAAAAAGATGCAGAAAACAGAATCCTGCTCTACTATTTGGATTTGCAATGACCAATATAAATGTAGTCATACATCTGTGATTGAGAAGAGGAATTCCAGTGGTGATTTTAGATTATGTAAATAAATTATGTAAATAAATATTATGTAAGACATATTAATTGTAAATATGTATGTGAATATCAAAAGAAACAATGAAAATTCTAAGAGGCTATTACTAGGGGGCAGCTTAGTGTGATAAATAAGGAGGCATAAGGATATTGCTACTTTACACACTATTTAGTATTATTTAGTCTATGTGTGTGTGTGTGTGTGTATGCATGCATACATATGAATGCATGATATATATGCAATTTTGATAATTAAATTTATTTTATATAAATAAAATTAATTTTGAAAAGGCAGAATAAAGTTTGGAGCAATATTTATAAGATAATGTAGAGTAAAAGCAGCCACTTTTGTATTCACAATCTTATCGAAATTGTTCAATCTTCTATCACCTGAGCACATCTGGATGATATTTTTTCTTGTCTCATTAATATATTTTGCTTAGTTGCTTCTTTATTCACACCAACAAACTTTTTGGAATGTCCTCTCTTTCTCTCTCTCCTATTAAATTATATTTATTTGCAAAATATAACTACATCCCCAACTCCTACAAAAAAAATTCCCCACGTCTAAAAGCTTACATACTGAGTGTGATATCCTGTAGGTTTTATTTGATACATTTTGACAGATGACTATATAATAATTAGAATAACTTTATCATGAAATCTTTATTCCCCAATAAGAATGTAAGCTACCTAGGAGACCAGGTGCCTCACAGTAGACAATGAATGTTGCTTGAAATTATATTAAATCAAATTATATATTTGTGTCACACTCAGCATCCAACACATTTTTAGGCACAAACTTCATTTAAAAATATTGGAAATTAAACTTGAACTCAAATGAACTGGGAACAGAGTATACAGGGGCAAAGATGAACAACTTTTAGAAACCTGAAAATCTCCTCGTTATCAGGTTAAAATATAGCTGATGTACAATGGCACTAATAATCGTCTTTCATGATCATGTCCTATGATCCCTTTCCTATTTGTCTACTATTTTCAAAGATGTTAAAAATTTAAGCAGATTGCAAAGAAAAAAAAGCGAATGCATGTTTAAAAAACTGAGGTAGCAGGGGCGCCTGGGTGGCTCAGTAGGTTAAGTGTCCAACTTCACCTAGCTCATGATCTCACAGTCCGTGGGTTCAATCTCCGTGTTGGGCTCTGTGCTGACAGCTCATAACCTGGAGCCTGCTTGGGGTTCTCTCTCTCCCTCTCTGTCTGCTCCTCCCCTGCTTGAGCATGCTCTTGCTCTTTCTCTCTCTCTCTCTCTCTCTCTCTCTCTCAAATAAACATTAAATGACGCACTTGGGTGGTTCAGTCGGTTAAGCATCTGACTTCAGCTCAGGTCATAATCTCGCGGTTTGTGGGTTCAAGCCCTGTGTCAGGCTCTGTGCTGACAGCTCAGAGATAAGAGCCTGCTTTGTATTCTGTTTGTCCCTCTCTCTCTGCCCCTCCCTTGCTCACTTTCTGTCTCTCTCTCTTTGTCTCAAAAATGAATAAACATCAAAAAAAAACTGAGGTAGCATTTCAATAAGAAAATGTATTTATCTTTAGCAAAATTCCTCAAATAACAACTACCAACACACAGTAAGTATTACTACTTTTAATTTATATTTGGACATTCTGTCTTTCAAGGTGCTGTCTCCTGGAAGTACCCTAGAATGGGGCTTCTATCATCAGTGCACATTGGATGCAGCGCAGGACCAAACAGTATGTTTTCTTTCATTGAAGTTTATGGTCTTTAACTAATTTCAAACTAAGTTAGATCTCTAACATTAGTACCTGGCCAGAGACAGGCACTTACCCACTACCAGTGTGTGTGTGTGTGTGTGTGTGTGTGTGTGTGTGTGTGTGTGTTGGGGGGGTGGTGGTGAAACGAGCTGTCACCATCAATCTCAGTTTTAAAATAGGAAGTCTGCTCTGTGTTTGAATACAGATGTTGAGGCTCCAAACACACAAATACTTTCTCTTAGCTAAGGCTTTATTTTTCCTAAGAAGGACAAGTATGTTAGCAGCTTGTTTATAAGGGGAAAATGTGAATGTAGAAACACATAAGGGCATGTGGGCTAAATCTGACAGCATGTGTGCTACATAAAGGTACAATTACAAAACTTAATAAGTGTGCCACATGTCGCATAAGAAATGAAAGCCATTCCTCAGGTTCTTTTCAGTCACAGCATCCGTGGAGCTATCCACATAAGTATGGGGAAACTGTAAGTATCTTACTGGTACAGTAAATCCACTGGGTGAAGACCAAAGTATGATTTAAAAGGACATTCCTGTGACTCACAAAAAGTGAGCAGGAAACAAAAAATTAATGCTTTTATTTAATGATTACAGGCTAAAAAAATTTTTAAGTATCAGTTTTATGTCCTTACCCTAAGGTGGAGCTCAGCCTGGTATGCTAACTGGAAATTATTGTATCATTAAGAAACCCCAAATTACAGAATCATGATGAGGTCAGAATTGGTCACTAGATGCAGGCGGATTCTTATTGATTACCCACTATGTATCTTGATCTATGCTTTGCACTCTATATAAGTAATAGCTGTCTGGTGATTAATTTCCAACAAATTGCAAATGTCAACAAAGCCCAAAATGTTGAAGCAATGAGACCAGCAATTCTTTGCCCTGCAAGCAGAGTAGAGTATCCTAAGGATTTCTAACAAAGTTGCACATCTGCTCCCATGCAACAAGAGAGAGGCCTGGTAAAGGGGTGGTCGCATCCTTGGAAAATGAAAGAGGAAATATGGTCATAAGTGTAAATGCAGGGTCAATGATAATACAAATGTCCTTGGAATGTCTCTAACCATTTTTATCCAACTTAGAGACTCTGAGCTTGTTTAGCAGGTATAGATGTAGGGCAAGTATAGACATAGGCAAGTATAGATGTAGGGTGAGGCTTCCCCTCTAACTACTCTGTTAGGTGGGTGTCTAGTTCCCTTACAGACACCTCAGGGAAAATTGTCCACATGTCAATTTCACAGCCCACTCTTCCTCAGTTGTCTACACAGGACAGACACACAGAAACACCTGTGTATCAACGGTCTAGCATTTCTTTAGTGCAGCTGACAGGTAACGTGGGAGCATAGGTAGCTAAGTGTTCTCCTACATCCAACTAAGGAGCCCTCAAGCTGAGACAAGGTGCAGGGTGAGGGCTCCTGTCTGAGTGAAGCTGGGTGGTCTGGGACACTCCAGGACATTCAGGTAAGGCCTCTCAGAGTGATCCTTCTCTGGGTCAAAACATACACAGCTCACTCTGGGAAATAATATTAGGTCCCAGCCCTTGAAAGCTTTTGTTTGCTCTCTTTCCCTGATCTTTCCCTATAGTTTCTCACAAAAATTTGTTATTCTTTCACGTCCCACTCTTCCTCAATGTCCAACAAATACCCCAAACCTTACTTTCTTCAAATAGTGTTTCCTTTTTCATTTTCAAATTAAACATTAGAGCCCATTAAAACAGTATAGGGAGGAGATTAGCCTTCAAATATTCCCAAAAGATAAGATAGAACATATGTTTCATCTCTCAAACACATCATAGAATGCCAAGTGAAACTGATAGTTGTTTTTCTACTAAAACAAGTTGTCCCTCTATGACCTGTCACAGTAAAAATAGCAGCTTCAATGAGTTTGAGGTTCTTGAATACATAACCTCTGATCCTGATAATAATGGTGAAGATGGTCAAGAGACATTATTAGATAAAAACCAGAGATTAGGAACCAGCGGCTCAAGGGAGTTAAGAGCCCCAAATCTCAGTAAGAAAAAAGACCAGCTTGGCAGACCAGTAGGTTCTGAATTTCTGTTCTTTTCGCAAAACGTACCAGTCTTGGAGTACAAGAAAGAACAGGAAGGAAATCAAGCTGTATAGCTTCAAAAACACAAAGATTCTGATGGCAGAAATAGAGGCAGTTCTCTTTTAGAAAGTGATCTTTTTGAAGTAATGTAGCAAAAACCTGTATACTTCTTATCAAATACTGAGAAAATGTGATGCTGTGCTAAATGCTTCCAAGAAATGAATGAGAACTGCAGAAGAAGCCGAACTCAATCCAAGCCATATCAGAGCCAGAGAGTTTCTGCTAGCTTATATGTAAGAATTGGTCATTTATAGAATTACTTCAACATATGTAAATATATTGTTTTGTCAAGCTGTAGTGGTTTACTCAGATACTTGTAATGTTATTTCCTCAAACATATTTTTATAGTTATTCTCAAGTCCTCAGTTAAAGAATATAATAAATATTAAAGCTTGATTATGCTACAGCCATAAGAATATTAACCCCTTAAACTATATAGTGGATGAGTGCTAAGGTGATCATGGTCAAGACATGGTTAACACCATTAGCTCATGAGCTGGGATGATTACTCAAATGACATGAAACTGGAATCATCTAGCTCTCCAAAAAAAATAAGATCTGCACCAGATCAATAATGTCTGAAACAAGTTGTCCTTCACTAGAGGTAGCCTCTGATTTGAGGGAATCAATAGAATAATAAGCATTTAAAACGTAAGCTAAATACTTAAGTATACTTCTCACCTCATTGTTATTCCTTAAACTTTAGATTGGACACCATTTCATTGATTTAATTGGTCATTTTCAGAGGGACAAGAATAGTCTTTATCAAATAAGATTTAGTATGATGCCTGATGAGATTATCTCCACAGTGACCTCTAGAAGATTGTTTCCTAAATCAGTCATTAAAATTAACATGTCCATCACATCAAAGATACAAAACAATTGCTTGCTGCTAAAAACTTCATGTAATAAAGGAGTGATTGGATGAATAATTTGAATACTGGAGCACTATTCTCACTGTCATCCATTATTTAATCGAGAATATTGGGTAAAAAGCCAAAATAACACTTTGCTGAGTTCACACATAGTCTCAGAAGACCTTTGTAAGAGCAGGAGATTGACAGTGATAGAATTAGTACTTATTCACACAGCAAATGGATGTCTGAATATTTCCTTATGCTTCTGACATAGTGAGAATGATGCACAAAAAGAAATAGAGTTACTTTCCTATTTTCCGCATATCTAACCAAATCACTGTTACTACTTTTTGTAACTCAGATTGCCCTTATGCTGCCTGTACACTGAGTGACATGTCTTCTTGCAAGATACAGTTTGGTAGCATTCTAGAATCATAGAGTTTTAGTGCTCCTGTGTTAAGGGAGATAAGACATTATTATTACTTTTTGCATATGGCAAGGTTTTTTAAATTAAAAAAGAATGTGTTATCCTAAAAAAGATAAAATGTGTTTTAATTATGTGTTCAATAGATGAGTGTTGTCAATGAAAATATTTAAGTGGCATCCAGTTGATACATATACATATCACAGACACACACACACATAAGTGTATTCATAGTTGGAAAACAAAAACTCATGTTATCAAAGTAGAATGATAACCTCTGAGAAAAAAAATTATACAACAAAAAGATTTTTGGCAATGTTGTCTCTGAGGAAAAAAATATATAAAATTATAAGCTATTATATCCTCTCTCTTAAAAAATTACCAATACACATTGTTTCCAGGACAAAGGGTTATTTTATCTCCAATATTAATGCTTATTATAATTTAGAGCTTGGAAGCATAAAATGGGATGAAATATTACAATAACCAAAGCAAAAAGAATATCTCAAGATTATGGATACCCTAATCCTTGTGAGAGTTCTTAAGCATGAAACAGTCACATATATTTTTTTAATTTGGATATAAAATGTAAGACAGCATCAGGAAATGTGTTGTTAATCAGCAACATATGAATATAGAATATCCATTCAGTCCACCTCTATGTTTATTGTGGGGACATATTTGAGAATCCAAATGAACATGACAGTGTCTTATTGGAGATAGTTCTGCTTTTTTTTCTTTTTTTATATTCATCTTCTTCCCTCCTTAATCTGGCATTACATATCACTAAATATGCAGAGTTGTAAGTTCAGCATGTTATGTTTTAAGGCAAGGGGAGTGTCCAATAATTTTATGTATGTATGTATGTATGTATGTATGTACATACGTATGTATTTGGAATAAGAGGGAGAAAAAAAAAGCATGTGTGCTCAATAATCTTATAGAATGGCTACGTTGGTGTATTAGGCAGAAACATGCTCCCTACCCTCAAAGGAAATAACAAGCCAAATCCTTGGGACTAGTGAAAGTTATCTTTTTCTGAAAAGGGTTTTCTCAGATGCAATTAAGGATTTTGAGAGGAGATCATCCTGGATTACCAGAGTGGGCCTTAAAATCCAGGGCCCAGTGTCCTTATATGAGACACACTTGGGAAATTTGACAGAAGAAGGGGAAGCAATGCGACCATGGAAACAGATTGGAGTAATACTGCTGATAGCCAACCAAAACTAGAAGAATGGAATCTACCCTAGAGTTTCTGGAGGGAGCAGTATCCTGCTGACACCTGGAGTTCAGATTTCTGGCCTCACTGGCAGAGAATATATGTCTGTTGTTTTAAGTTAGCCAGTTTGTGGTAATCTGTTACATCAATCTCAGGAAACTAATACAGATGGCAAACAAGTTTACAATTGAAATCTTGAAATGGTGCTTAATAAAATTACTATGAATTGTAGGATGGGAGACCAGGGAAGAATATAATATGTGAGGGAAATAAGTGTCATCAATTACTATGCTATGTTCTAAGGGAGTAAAGAAATTAATATAAAATGAATACAGAAGGGTGTGTGTGTGTGTGTGTGTGTGCGCACATGTGTTTAAGAATGCTCTGTTTAGGAAAGACATTCAAGCCGCAGGGCAGGTTAGGGTTGATGAATGGGGGAGCAGGTGATTTAAGAGATCATGTCATTGTAATTCTGCCACCAGCTAATTGGAGATGAAACAAATGGGCTTTAGAAATAATGCGTTATCTGAAGATGATTTTCTCTCTGGGTTGCAGGGTATCAGTGTTAGAAGACTATGCGTTCTTGAATCCACCTTGAATTTGGTTTATGTGTGTATTATTTTCTACAATACTCAAGGACTGTGGACAAATAATTCCAGGACCTCAGCAGTTCCAATAACCAAACCAAAATTGTACTTTCTATTCAGCAATGAACATTTTCAATAGGGGGAAAAATGTGACAGTAATAGCTCTACTCTATTCCCCATTCTCTTTAAGTACATTCCCTTCCAATCTGGTAGAAGTTGAGATTATACCCTAGTTGTACAGAGCTAGAAGTCAGTGTTATGAATTAGTCACGTTAGTATGTACCATTAGAGCTTGAAGCTCTAGAGCTCTTAGCGCTTGAAGACTCTAAGACCAACTGATAGTTTAGAAAATTAGGGGCTATGGACTGTGCTGTAAGTGTACCAAATATATCTTCTAAGCATTATTTTCTCACTTGTGAAATAAGGGATGGAAGACAGTTAACATTAAAACAAATAGAAATTCACCAAGGTAATTGATGATTCTACTTTATCAATCCTAAAAGAGCCTAGAAATACATACAGTATGCTAAAATGTGTTGTTAGTCAATTTCATCATGAAATAAGTAGTGTCCAAGGGTCCCAAGTTCAAAATGAAATATTAAGGGTTTGACACAGGCATTATGCTTTTCAGATAGTCAAATGATACAGGGACAATTGACAGCTACTGTCTCTCCATCTAGCCAGAATATCAGAGCAGCTTTTGTGTCTGCTTCAGTTGAAGGAAGAGGAAATTGAGAGCAAATGTTAAAAGTTATATGATTAAAGGTCATTTAATGCAAAGCTTTGGAAGAGGTGTTTGTTTTCATGGCATAGGTGTTGGTTTACTTCAAAATTGAACGATAATTTTTATTGAATCCCTTTGGATGACTTCAACCCTATTTGATATACATATTGGGCACTAATTCATGCATGTTATGTTCAGTACTCACACCGTGAGAAAGAACCATAGTCACATCACAGAACTGGGATTGATATTAGTATTTAACAGGCTATGGATTTCAACACATGAAAAGGAATGACAGCCAACTTTGGAAACTGGCCCAGGGGAAAAAGGTAAGAAAGAAGTTTTTCCTTATTTCCATTGAATAGCTGAGATATCTTTTTAGTATGCTGAATAAAGAGATAGCCTACAGTTTTTTTTTTCTAACTATTTAGGCATCCAAATCTTTCTAGTCAATTGAATTGTAAGAGATCTAGAATTTAAGAACATTTCCTCATATTTGGTCAGAAAAAAATTTCTTTATAATGAAATACTTCTGGATGAAAATATTTCATAACACGCAGAATTAATTTAAAAATCAAATTGTATTAAATCTTCTTGGGTGGCCAAATGAACAGAGATTTATGCTTCAGTTGGAATGTGACATGTGTTTTAATGTACAATGTGATGATAATTTACTGTGGTGATACATTAGAATGGTGTTTAACAAATTAAACATTCCATAGTTAAAAGTTTCATGCAAGTGTACAGGAGAATGGAGAAACAGAAGTGAAATACATTTCCAGATCTCTGTTAAAAAAACAGAATGGATAACAAAGAACACAAAACTTTTTACATAATTTTACAAATATTCAAAAAAATCTAAGCTTGTGCTGAGGAAAACATATTTTAATATTTCAGACAATTTGTTCTGAAAGCAAATTCTTATTTGTTAAAATACTAACAAATATTTAACAAGTAAATTTGTATTTAAAGAGGAGTACACCTAGTTAGTCTAAATAATTATAACATTTTTGGCATGCCTGGGTGGCTCAGTCAGTTGAGTGACCGACTCTTGATTTCAGCTCAGATCATGATCCCAGAGTCATGGGATCGAGCCCTACTTCAGGCTCCATGCTAAGTGTGAAGCCTGCTTAAGATTCTCTCTCTCTCTCTCTCTCTCTCTCTCTCTCTCTCTCTCTCCTTCTACTCCTTTCCCCCACTCATGCTCTTTCTGTCTCTAAAAAAAATTAGAAAAAAAAAGATTTAAACATTTTTATAAACATTTCAAATATACGAGTCAGTGTCCTGAGTAAGAAGTAAACATCCTCTGATTTTTCTGTGTGTCTTCAGCAGAATCAAAGTTCTCAACCACTTTAAAACATGTAGGACATCTAAGTACATATACCTTTAACTGTATTCCTTGAAATCTCATGGCCATAACTGGTATTTAGTCACTTACTAATGTACCAATCTATCTGCATATTACATGGGATTACAGATCGTAAAAAAGGAATAAAGTATCCTTAAAAGAAATTTCCATCGACCCCCTCCCCAGTCCCACACACAGAGACCCTATACATTTTGGAAAAACGGGAGATCCACAGATCAACAGGAAGAGAGAATAAAACATTGCAATTAGGAGAAACAATGTCTGAGGCATGAAGGTCACTGGTGGTCAGGGATACCACCTGGGTTACTTTAGTGAGGCCTGAAGATAGAAGCAATAGCTATAGTAATTAATAATGGCAATTGCATGCTGGAGGTGTCCAAAGAAAATAGTACAGCAAGGAGGTGTGGAGCTGCAGACGGTTGCTGAGAGAAGAGAAGCAACAAGGATTAGGATACGACCACTTGATACATAGGACTTGTGGAGGGAGAATGGAACGGAGCCTTTCCTAGAACATACTCTCGTATGTTAGTGGGGTCAAAAGATATAAAGCTTTTATGTGCTTTGAATTTAAGTCATAAGTCTGATTGGTTTTTCTTATATCTTCAAACAATCCTATTTCTTGAAATTATGCTAAAACCAGATCAGTGAAATCTAAATAAGGACAATCTAAATTTATAAATCAAATAGGCAATTCATAAATATGTTCACAAAATGTGTGCAGTATAGAAGGCATATTTCTAGGTGCTATGGGAAATTCAAAGAAGAAATAACAACTAGCATTTGCTGAACACCTATTTTGTGTCAAGTTCTGTCTCTCTTTCTTTTTGGTGGTGGTGGTAGTGGTGGGGATATATGAGTAAGTGAAGACATACATAGAGAAGTAAAGTAGAGAAAACGCTTGAGCTCAGTGATGCAGGTTTTGGGTTCATTGCCCTGATGCCACACTAAGCTCTCTCCTTGACTACATACCATTTATATCCATATCAAAAGATATCATAAACCACATTTATAAGGAAAAGTTTATCCTCAACTAAGTTTATTCTATCCTGAAAATAGGGATGACTATACAATGAGTGATTTCCTTAAAGCATTTTTTAACATCCTGTTGAAAAGCAAATATCATATTAGTGGTAACAGAATATAATGTATTCACATCTGTAAGACAGGTAGGAGAAGACAGATATAAAGTATGGACATAGTCAAGGGAGAAAGGAATTAAAAAGAGGAGGTGGGGCTGGTAGACTCAGCCATAAATATGGATCCTCAGTTCACTTGAACAACACTAATTACCCAATTTTACTACTCTCTTGTCTTTAATATATACATAACATTAAAATTAATCACAATAACAGTAAATCTTTCAAGCTTTTTAAGTTATGTTTTGGTTTGCTATTACTATGTTGCAAATTACCACAAACTTAGCTTAAAACAACACTCATTCATTACCTTGTATTTTGGTAGTTCATTCTAAGTAAGTTCAGCTGGGGTCTGTGCTCAAGGTAAAAATCAAACTATTGGCAGGCAGGGCTCTTACCTAGAAGTTTCTAGAAAGAATCTGCTAGCAAGTCCATTCAAGTTTTTGACAGAATCAAGTTCCTTGCAGCAGTAGGACTGAGATCTCCTTTCTGGCTGTCAGGGGCCTCTCTCTGTTCCTTTTTGCCACTTGTGTGTTTTCTCATGTGACTTTCTCCATCTTCTAACAAGCAAGGGTACATAGAGTCCTTCTTAAACTTCCTGTCTGACTGACATTTCCTTTTGCCACCAGCCAAAGAAAGCTCTCTGGTTTTCTGGATTCATGTGAATAAATAGGGATCACATAGGTAATTCAGGACGATCTCCCGACTTTAAGGTCAATTATGCCATATAACACAACAATCATGCTCAGGCTCTGGGAATTATGATATCTTCACAAGGACATTCAAAATTCTGACTACCACAGTTATAAAATTGCATTCCAAGAAGTACAAAACACAATGACCAAGCAATACTGATTTATTTTTCCCTACTTAAAAAAAAAAAAAAAAAAAAAAAGGAACTTGAATCATGTGGTAGAACACAGGGGCTATCCATCTAGTTGTTTTCTTCAGAAATGAAGAATAAAGACGTAATTGTGATTGTCTTGCTCTGGAACATCTTATGGCTGCCTTTGTGGGAGCATTACCAAGATCAATGACTCTTTCCTTCATGTCTTCCACATTCAGATTCATAATCCTTCTAAATTGCCATGATTTCTAATATGCTGCTTGGGTACATGGATTTAAACTTCCACATTTAATGGACTTAAGAGATCAATATAGAGATGTCCTGTGCTCATGAAGGGTTCATTTTACCCTGTAATTGCAGTTCTTTACTGAAATTGAGAGGCAGTCAGAAGGCTTTTGAAAATGAACTTACTAAAGGGACTCAGCCCAGTCCCTATGCCATACATTTCAAAATGTGATCTTCATACCCCTAGGAAAAAACCTTTAAGACATACAAAATGACAATAGGAACTTATGTTTTTAAAAAATAAAGTTTGCCAAGTGGACTCTTTAAAAATATGTTTATAGGGGCACCTAGGTGACTCAGTTGGTCGAGCGTCCACCTCTTGATTTTGGCTCAGGTCATGATCCCAGGATTGTGGGATCAACCCCGTGTCTGGTTCTGCACTGAGTGTGGAGCCTGCCTAGGATTCTCTCACTCTCCGTCTATCCCTGTCCCCTGCTCAGGCATTCTCTCTCTTTCTCTTTCTCTCTCTCTCTCTCAAAATAAATAAATAAACATGTAAGTTTTTAAAAAGATAAAAATAAGGGGCTCCTGGGTGGCTCGGTCGGTTAAGCAGTCAACTTCGGCTCAGGTCATGATCTCACGGCTCATGAGTTCAAGCCCCGCATTGGGCTCTCTGCTGACAGCTCAGAGCCTGGAGCCTGCTTCAAATACTGTGTCTCCTCTCTCTCTGCCCCTCCCCTGCTTGTGCTCTGTCTTCTTTCTGTCAAAAACGTTAAGAAAAAAGAAATAAAAATAAAAACAGGTTTTTCATACATTCTTCCAGTGTTTTTATCTACCACTTAGAAAAATGCCTTGAGAAGGTACCATCATAAGACATAAAACTTCTCAGGGGCGCCTGGGTGGCTCAGTCGGTTAAGCGGCCGACTTCAGCTCAGGTCATGATCTCGCGGTCCGTGAGTTCGAGCCCCGCATCGGGCTCTGTGCTGACAGCTCAGAGCCTGGAGCCTGTTTCAGATTCTGTGTCTCCCTCTCTCTCTGACCCTCCCCTGTTCATGCTCTGTCTCTCTCTGTCTCAAAAATAAATAAACGTTAAAACAATTTAAAAAAAAAAAAAAAAAAAAGACATAAAACTTCTCTTCCACTTTATATATCATTAATGTAACATATGCTCAAAAGAACACCACAGAACCTCCACTATGCAGCATTTTGGGTAGTTTAACAGAAACACAGAGCACACCTAGAAACAAAATTGTGTGTGTGTCTATTCACATATATATGTTTGTATGTATATATTATATACACATTATCGTAATCATCACATTCTCTAATTTACCTTTCTAAACTTGCACTCAGAAATATTTAGGCAACCAATTATAGGTTCCCAAAAGATATTTAATTTTTCTGCCTGTGTATTTTAAAAAGTCATTGTTTGCAAACATGTGGCAATAGATATGGTAAATGGCATGTGCCTATCTGAAACAGATTATTACAAAATGACATGCTGTCAAAATAATTACATATTATTAAAAGTAATTTTCTGAAAGATAAAGATATTACCTATAATTCCACTTCCACAACGTTTGCACGTTATCTTTTATCTATGTGTACTTGTATATAGAGTATAAGTTCATTTTTTTCAAATATTGTTCAAATAACATTATACTAATAGAGACTGCTCTTGTGTTTTCATAATTTCCAAAGATTACATAATTTTCATTAGTTCCCTCAGCCATGCCTTTTTCATTAGATATTTAGGTAATTTCCAGTTTGGGTGCATTTTGTGTGTGTGTGTGTGTGTGTGTGTGTGTGTTTCTTGTCTGCAACAGAAATAGAAAATAATTAAATTACAGCAAACTGAAAGAATTTCTTATACGTAACCTTGCCAAGTACATGCTTAGAATTGATATTTTCTATATTTCATATGTGTCTGTTTTACCTTTTTGGTTCTTTTCCTGTTTCTCTCTACTAGATCATTGGCCCAGCTGATTTTAGCAAAGGCTTCTCACTTCTCGGACAGAGAAAAGCACCCAGTTACTCGGACAGTGTTTCCTAAAATGTTGTGCACACACTCAGGACTTGCTGAAATAGAAGAAACCCTGGCCCCACCACAGATCCATTCAATCAGAATCTCTATGGTGGTGGTGGGAGCTTCATAAGGAATATTTATTTTAAAACATTTCCCCAGGATTTCTCCCCTTTGCATGTTAGGAAAACGTTTTTTTTTTCCACTTTGCTTCTTCTATCCATTCTAATTTATTGATACAGTTTTTTTAGGAATTAATTTTAAAAAACAAACTAATCAAAGATTATTATCTATTGTTTGCTGCAGGGTACATTTTGTAAAATGATCTTTTATAAAATTGCCGTCTATATTTAGAACTATTATTTATAAAATCATTATACTGAAACCAGTCCACATTTTCCCTCTAATGCTGAGTTTGCTTGATAATTTTCTTTGTTTTTAAGTGCAAAACTGACTCGCAAGGGGGCTTTTCTCAATGTCTCAACATCTGCTATAGCTGAATCTAGAATAGCATTTGAGATTCATTTGATTTCAAATTTATTAAGTTGTGCTACCTTCCACAACAGCATCTACAATCCTGTTTTTTTACTTGTTTCAAAAAGCCTACCTCTAAAAAATACAAGGCACTTACAGTTTGTCTTAAAGGGGCCATCTCCACTAAACAGTTGTGCTAATCCAGACTCCTCCTCAGTGGAGAACTTAACTGCTGGAGCTAAAGTTGTACAGTGAATGGGTTCAGGAGGCTTCCACAATCTCACTCAAGAACTCAAGGTTACTGCTTAATACTCCTAACATCACAATTATAACAATAAAAAATAATAATACAAATACATATTTTGCCAGTCTAATTGCTTTTCAAATATTAACTCATAAGACTCAAAACAATGTTATGATAAATACTATTAACCTCATCATCCCCATGATTCAGGTGATGATAGTGAAATGCAGAAAGGTTAAGTAAATTGCTCAAGGTCCCAGAGCTACTAGGCTTCATAGACAGGGTTTGATCTCTGCAGGAAGATTCTAGTTAGTTCCCTTAACCATTAGGATATGCAACAAATTTCTGCAAGAACTGGGTTCTGGTGGTGATTATAATCTTTCCTGAGCCAGTATGTTTTCCTAAACATGATATGGGATTTTCTTAAATATTAAAATGCTTTGTTATTTATTCCACCTCATTCCAAAAGTTAATTGAATTTTGAAATTTAATAGAAACCAACAATAGTTGTATTCTGCTACCTTTGTCATTTGCAGGCAGTAATTAAAAAGAGATACTTAATTTACATTTTTGTTGATTTGCAATTCACATGTAATTGTATGATCCTGGAGATAAGTACTATGAGTTATGCATTTTAACCTCACACACAGTGACTAACCCAGTGTTTTGTTCATAGTAAGCATTCAGGAAAAAATTTCACTCAGGAAGAAGTTACTAATTTTATCAAAATTTAGAATTTAGAGACATACACTCTAAAAGGTACATTTTGTGATTCTGGTCAAATAACTTAAAATTATATTCTTCCTATTAACAATTTTTATTTCAATTAAATTTTCTACGTCAAAGTAACTTGCACAAGGTTAAGCATTTACTGCAAAGAAAACATTTATACTATTATTGATGTCACATTTACTACACATATTCAATTAAAATTTTGTGAAAACTTTTCCTTTGTACAGAAAAAGGAATCTGTTTACTATAAAAATTTGTGCAAAATATAAAAGAATAAACAGAGAGGAATTATCCATAAAATAGCTATTCAAATTTAAATATCTTCAACACATCAGATTACTCATTTACATTCAAATTCTATAAGTCCAGCCTATTTATTTTAATACTTCTGTGGATAATCTCATTTTGTTTCACTTTCCTAAAGCAATGAGAATTGTAACATTTTTTTTCAGAATTCTCTGAGATTTTTTGTTCGTTTAGTTTTTCTGTCCTAATATCTCAATTATTCTTGGGTTTATAAGAAGTATGTATGCTCTGTTGACAGCAGCAAAGCCAAATATAAATATGCTAGTTATTTATTCATTTATGTTACATTATTTGAACCACTTGAAAAAGAAATGAAAAAAAAACCTATTTTACTCATAATAACAACCAAAATACAGATGGTGTATGCTTATTCCAAATGAGAATGAATGTAAAAAATATAACATATAATAAATGTTATACTTATTACACATTTATAGTATATAAGTTTGCTACATAGTTAATGCATAATCTATAGTGAGTTATAATATATATAAGATCTACTAAGATATAACCAAATTTACCACAGGTAAAATTTTGAATAAATGAGGAGACTAAATATAATAAATGCCATTTTTCTTCAAACTAATCTATAGTGTTTAGGTAGTCTCAGTGCTTTGCTTACTTGTTTATTTTGTTTTATTTGACAGAGTAATTAAAAAATACCTCTGGGGATAATAAAAGGTGATAATCTCAAAGAAAATTCTGAAAAGATTTGAAAAGAGTAATAGAGAATTTGAAATAAAATTTATTTTAAAGGTATAATAATTAAACTGTGACACTGCAACAGAAATAGAAAATACATAAAATGAAGAAAATGCAGCATCAATAAACACATTCCATCATATTAAAAATTCATATTTTATTTTCAAACTACCATTTCTGAAATATATATGGAAATAATTTTTGCTGTTTAATATTCCCAACTTCTAGTTATATTCCTTTTCTTTTTTCTTTTATTTTCCAGAATTTAATTGAATTTTCCCTATGCCTAATATATGATTTTTTTTATAATAACTTTATTGGTTCTGGAAACAGATTGTATTATCAGTAAGGTAAAACATCAAAATACAATAAATGCATATTTTCAGTTACTTTAACTTCCATTTTGCTCTTTGTCTTAATGTTCGAATTTCTGAGCTGGTAAAGCTAAGAGAATTTCATTAAAGTCGCAAATACATATTTATGTATTTTGGTGCCATGCTGTTCAGTACAAAATGATTTCTAACATTTATGTCTTTACTGTGAATTGTGTTTCTCAGAGATCTAAATCCCTTAGTCCCGTGCAGGTTGTTTTTAGTTGTTTGCTTGATTATTTTTCACTCTATGAATACGAAGTTTAAGTGACCTTATATGACACTTGGTCATACGTTCAGGAGAATATGAAATAAGATTCCAGATGGCCTTTGACTGAATGTTGTCCATTTTGTACAAAAGTAGGAGGTATGCTGGGTCCATTCACTCACGTTCACATTCATCTTCCCCCCCCTTGTCTCTCACACAATAGGGCAACCTAGCAGAAAGAAGGGTGCTTGTCATGTTTTCCCTACTCAGGCTACTGTTTAAATAGTTTGTCAAAGATCTCTGATGTTCACTATATTTTTGATGCTCCTGATTGTATGTTTTTGCTCAAAGTTGAAGAGTGGTCTTGCTGTGGGAGGAAATATATTTTTGAATGTTAACTGAGCAGGAATTTAGTTGTGAGATTTTTATTCTCTAGTTGAGTTAATTTTCTTTTGGGTTATAATAGAGATTCTGACCTTTGCAGAAGGAACTAATTATATATGTTGTTGTAATGGAAATACTTGAAGATGTATTTGCCAAGTTTTTCTATGATTTCTGTTCCACATGCTTCCTTGTTTCCTTCGTTTCTATGGCAAACATGTTGCATTAGTGATAAATTGGGAAAGACCATATCAGAATTTGATAACTGGATTCTATTTTGAAATGAAAATACTTAACATTATTTTTCATATTATTACAAACATTAAAAGTGAAATTATTAACTATATTTTTATAAGAAAAAAATATAACATAATTACTTTCTCCCTTCCTCTATTTAATATTTCTGGAATAACAATGAATTTAGAAATTTGTAACCAAATGCTTATTGTTATTAAAATTTTAACTTTATGCATCTGCCGCAATATTTTTGGTATTTGCATTGTTACCTTTGTGTTTAACTTGTTTCATGGCTCATCACTAGTCTTCCTACTTCGATTTCTCCAGACTTGGGAGTAAGATGTTTAGGTCAGACAGATACAGAATGGTAGTATGCGTGCTCTAATTACTGATGGTGTGACCTTCAGTCTCTGAGATTAAATTCCTTTTCTTATAAAATGAGATTAAAAATAATTACCTCCTGGGTTGTTTTAAGATTACATTAGACAGTGAATCTAAAACATTCATCATACGCCTGAGACATAATCAATGGCACTTAACAAATGGTAGCTATCATAATTGTTTTTTATTTATACTCCTCTTTCTTTTGATTAAATATGTAAGTCATTTTTGCAAAGTTTCTAAGGCAATGAGTCTCCAAAAATATTTCCTTTTATTGCCTTTGCCAATGCGTGATAACTTCTTGATATAGTTACTGATTTTCTATTACTGTCATCACAAATTACCACAGATTTAGGGGTTTAAAACAACACAGATTTGTTAACTTACATTTTGTAGGTTAGAAGTCTGACACAGGTCTCAGTAGACTAAAATCAAAGTGTCTACAGGACTGTGCTCCTTTCTGGAGGCTCTAAGGAAGAATGTTGCCTTAAATTTTGCTGTTTGTAAAGGATAGCCACATCCCTGACTTGTAACCCCTTCCTCCATCTTCAAAGCCAGCAGCGACACATTTTTCTGACTTTTCTTCTGTTATAGCATCGCTCTCTGTCTCTGACTATAACCTAGAAAAGTTGTCTACTTTTAAAAACTCATGTGATTATATTGGTCCCATCTGAATAATCCATGTTAATCCCCTCCCAATATTAAAATCCATTATCTTAATCACATCTGCAAAGTCCCTTTTGTCACGTAAAGTAACATATTCACAGATTTCAGGGATCCATAATATGGACATCTTTGGGCCACCATTTTTCTGCTTTCAAAATAGTACTACTTACTCATAATATTTTATGTTCATAATTTTATAGCAGTATCTTTCATATCGTATCTATTCTTACAGAGATGTTTGAGGTTAGTCAGTTTTTTTGGTATTTGCAGTTACATTGATGATGATGAGGATGTTTTTCTTGTTTGTGTAGAAACATTTGGCTTTTCATGACATTTAGAACATTAAAAAATATTGCTTATGCATTATTTGTATTCTTTCCTTTCTAGTTCTTAATGTATAAATTGAATTCCTCATATCTGTGAAACTATGCGTCCTTTTTTCTATAAATATTTGAATTTTTGCATTCTTTTCACATGATTCTCACTAACTTCTTTTCCCCATCATTCTTTTAAACACAGAGCTGGTAAAGGGACTGCATATGTCCTAGAAACTTACCCAGACCTGTCCACACAAGGAATTCCAGAAAAACTTGAAGTATAGTTTGAAGAGTGCTCAGGCATTGAGTATCCCATTGACTCCACAAACCCCATCCTCCATGGGAAGAGGAGACACACAGTGGAGCTCCCTACAGTGTGGTAACTACTGTAATGGGCTCTATCACCCATATCTAAGCAAGCAGGTAGGATTTTCAAGCAATGAGAAAATAAATGATTTCGAGAACCAGGAGGTGACAGAGTGAATACTTGAGATAACTAATTGGTTCTCCCTTTCATTGGATGCTCAATTTTCAGTATCAGGAAGAAATGAAGTGTATGTCTTCATGGGAATAGGACTGGAAATTCCGAATAATCGGTGTCTTCAGTCTGACTTGTTCCCTGAAACTGCCTGCTACTCTCAAGTTTTGCAAGGTATGGAATTCAGATCCTTAGGTCCATGAAAAATAGAATGCCATTCTATCAGGTAAATGGGGACTAGGGTGAAAGGGGATGTAAGACAAGGGTTGATTGCATTTTCTCTAACAGTTGAGTAAGTAGCTGTCAAACAACAGTAATGGCTCTGTGTAAACCTGGAATCTATGCACCATTAGGCTTCCCTGCAATACTTTAAACATAACCATTCCACTTGGTGTTATTCCTTCTCTGTTAAGTTTGATCCGGGAGCACAGAGAGGCAGCAAGCAGTCCTAGGTTACTAATTCCATATTGCTTCTAAATAGTATTAAATTCTAATTATTTAAAAGTAGCCAGAACCCAAGATGATGTTCAACTAGTACTAGTTTGGTAAGGCATGAAGTTTTGTCCAACCTAGCACATTTGTTGGGCAATACGTCTCTAGGAATGCCAAATTTGTGTTTATTTATTGCTGCTGCAGATAGAACTCCATATAGAATGTAACAACTTATTAGCTTTTCCCCTTGATAGAGTTGTTTGCTTGATTTTTTTTTCTTATGCCTTGTGGGTAGACTATTAAATATTCCACTTTGGGCAACATGTGATCCTAATATGCCTCTTCAGAACAGTAAATTAGAAGTAGAAAGGGGCAGGTTGGTATATTTAGAACATTTAAAAATTCAATGACCCAACAGGTCCTAGATAGCTCATCTTCCTTTAGGAATTATTTTGGCTAAACATAAAGATGACTAATAGCCTTGGGTGGTGGTGGTAATTACCCAGGGGGTAAATCCCACTTGCTACAAGACTACATTATTGACTTGATAAATTACAGCATTGCAAAAATAAAATGGCTTACTATCATGTTAGCCTCGGGGGCCTCTAAAAGTTACAGTTTGACTCCTGATTTCAAAGTTCAATGATTCACAAAATTCTTGAGGCCAGAAGTTAAAACTTCAGAAGAAAAATCATTTCTAAAATGTTTATCAGGTTGTGTTTTCAATGATTTATCATTGTTTACACACATATTGGATCAGTTTATTTGTTATCCACAATTTGTCAGATCAATTTCGGAAACACAAATGCACTTGTTCTTAATAATGTAGCTGGCTTTGTATCAATGGCTGCCTTATTTTATTGTTGGGCACAGTAATCAATACTACATACTTTTATTTGAGCAGAGTAGAGAAAGCTCTCTACTGAAAAGTACCTTTCTCACTTGTTGCTAAAGTGATGAAATTCTACTGCTTAAGACTAATTTTGTTGGGTAGAGCAGTGCCCTTTCTAGTTATATTTCTTCAAATGAAAGTTTGCCTCACAGGCAAAGACATCAGGTCACTAACACTTTAGTGTTATGTATTTCTCTCTTCTTCTCATGTTGGTAGCAGAGCACTCAACATCGTCAGAATCCTAAGCATGAACTTGAGGGAAAAGAAACTTAAAAACAAAAGCAAAAGCAAAGCAAAGCAAAACAAAACAAAGCAAAACCCTGAAAGGTAAGTGATGGGAAATTTTTAAAGAGGTTAAGTAGTTCTTTGAATATCTTTAAAGGTAGATCTTCTGCAGCTATCAATGACACTAGGTCTCCTTAAACTCTCCTGCTGAAGAGTGGGTCACAACTCTTCCTAGAATTCCCCATAGCCCTGTTGATAGTAAGCTGTAACATTTCGCCAAAATTTTACTTACCACTCTCACTTTATAGAGGAGTTAAGCACAGAAGCTAACCTCATAACCCTTATGGCTAGATATTCTGTATGCTCAATAGCCTGTGGGCCCATCTCATCTTCCTGCATCTTAAAATCTTGAATGTGTTTATATTCTGGAGGTTATAAATTTTTAACATTCCTCTGTGTGACTATCACTGACTAGACAGTGAATGGGTAGAGAAGTCTTGGATGTTATCATTTAGCTGAGTTATCAAGACCAGTATATTTGTTAAGCAGTCTTTAAGATAGTACTCTGTATCTTATATCTCTCTCTGTAGCAAAATTGAAATGAATAATTTAAGAAAATTACATATCATTAACACAGCTAACAGAAATGTACTCAGAGTCAAGGCAAATGTTATAGAAACAGAGATCAGGAAAGAAGATAGAAATATTCTGCAACAGTGGGTATATTTTGCTCTTCTTGATATTGTAGTTTAATCATAGGTTTCTAAAATGAAAAACACACTTCTTTAAAGGGATTATAAAATTTTCATCCACCTAAACTTCAGTTCTCTGGATATGTGGGGACCAATGAAACTCTGCTATTGTAACATGTGAAATATACAGATCTGTGGTGATTTCCAGTTTCCACCCTGGTATCAATTTTAAAATATCCATAAGTAAAACAAGCAACTAAGTAAATATTATTTAAAGAAAGTTTCCCCTGCATTGGTTCTCTTTTGATTCTGTTTATTAAACTTTTGAAACCCTTGCCTTTTTTTTTTCTCCACTGAGCTTCTAACGACATTGTATTTCAGAGCTTTCTGATCAGAGATATTTCTACCTGCTTTTAAAGAGTGAAGCAAACAATTCAGTGAATTGTATAAATGCCTTGTGGCTCTCCTTATTCCTTCAAGTGCTTAAATGAAGCCACAGATGTGGAGCAGGAAGAAATGAATGAACTCATTCATTCTGGGATCAGGGTTCCAGCTGTGTTTGCTGCACTCTTGATATGTTAAGTGCCAATTTGACCTCACCAGTAAGGAGATGAAAGATTACTGACGCCATAAAAATGCTTTTTTTTTTTTTTTTTGCTCAGCCAAAGTGATGCACTAACCCCTCCTTTTGTGATAAGTTTCTTCCTTCCTTGTCACTGATTTGTAATGCTAGCTAGTAGTTTTATACTGGATCGAAGGTCTGGATTTTGGCCAAAATAAAGTGCGCATATATAGAATCCTACCTATTTCTTTCCACCTCCCCTTACCTGAATGTTTGGCCCCATCATTTCACATAATAAGTACCACCTACGTGGCTTCTATTATTGTGAGCTTTCTCCAGCATGATGCTACCACTGATTACGTATCCCAGGCCAGAGACTCTAGTGTTATCCACAGCACTAGCGTTGGACAGTGAACTTCCAATACTAGTGTAACACATTATACCTAAATAAGTTCACACCAATTCTTATTCATTTTGGTAAACTACTTGTTTTCTGTCCTTAACCTACCATCTCTCCCAGCCCTGATGAACTCACTCTAATTGGACATTCAGTCAAGTTAATTGCAATTACAAAATCTCTAGTATTAATAATGTATAAAATAGGATATGCTAGGCTCTACATTTCTAAATGGAAAAAGTGAGACATGGAAAGTAAGTTTAGTAACATACAACATAATTATTGAATATGAAGAAGGAAAAAAAAGAAAGGAAGACTGCCATGCCATAAAAAGTTGGCTCCTGAGACACTTAATTGAAAAACTGAAGCAAATATATTTTTATTTATTTATTTTTGGACAAATGTATTTTTAATAAAATTTAACTAAACTCTTAAACCTTAGCTAAAAAAAAAAGATACAGGGTTTGTTAGAAAAGATCTTTAAAATAGTTTGCTGATTTTCGGGAAAAGCACATGACTTGTTCTAACAGTTTTGTATTTGTTTGACTTAGAACTCTTAGTAATGGGGGCGCCTGGGTGGCTCAGTTAAGCCACTGACTCTTGGTTTTGGCTCAGGTCATGGTCTCGTGGTTTTGTGAGTTGGAGCCCCACAGCAGGCTCTGTGCTGACAGCATGGAGACTGCTTAGGATTCTGTCTCCCTCTCAATCTGCCCCTTCCCACTCGCGCTGCCTCTGTCTCTCTCAAAATAAACAAATAAACTTAAAATTAAAAAAAAAAACTTAAAAAAAAAAGAACTCTTCAGTAATGTCACCTTGTATTCCATCCCACAACTGACCACATTAAAGTTTGAAAAAGAGAAAGATAAGATTGAAAGAAAACACTGAAATGAAGGGTAGGAAATGAAAAATATCTACAAATCTATTAAATGGGAAAACATAGAATTTAGAGCCAAAAGGCAAATATTCAGGTCTCAGTGTCTTAGTTACTGATTGTATGATCATCAACTAGAAAAGCAATTTGCTTTGCTGAGCCTCAAATGTTTATCTGTAAAATTAGTATAATAATGAGACATATAACCATTCTTTCATAAATATTTTTTAATGTAAACCCTGTGCTAGGCTCTGTGTTTGGTCACTGGGATACAGAGTAGTCAAAAATGGTCAATTGCTCAGTACTCAAGGAATTTACAATAGAGTAAGGGAATAAATAATCACAATATTATAATATTGAAATTGAGATATGTGCCAAAATAAAGGGCACGTCATGCTACAAATTTTATAGCAGGGCAATCACTTAGGGAAATCTGGTGCAATGATAGATTGAAGTGAGATTTGAAAGAGAGCAGGAATTAACTATACTTATCTGTTTTGAGAGCATGTGCATTCCTAACAGAGGGAACATTGTTTTAAAGAATGTATCATGGAAAGGAGCATGTTTGTTCAAGCAATGGGAAATTTATAAGCATGCTGTAAAAAAAGACGAAAGAGGGAAACAAGAGCCAAATTATCAATGGCCATTTACAATATATGCAGCATGGCTATAATGCCTGAGGTAACTTTAGTCTAAGTGTTTAGAATACATAAACTTCTATATAAATGTTTGGTGTTTTTGCAATGCTAATCAAAGAAGTTAGTTTCACTCAAGCAAGAATGAGATTGCAATGTGGGAAAAACAGAAATTAATTTGACATTGATTAGCCTATGAAGCTGTAGATTGGGATAGCGTTCATTATGACACATGTCTTTAGTACATCCAAAACCAGATTTCATAGACATATTGAAAAAATAGACTTTCCCCATTGAAAAGTTGCACAAATGATACCCAAATCTGAGTTTGTACATTATGTTTAATGTACATAAAAGGAAAAGGAAAATAATAAACTATGAAAAATATATGCAACAATAATAATAGGTGTAATTACTACCGTTTATAAAAGATACGTACAAATATTTTTTAAAAGATGGGCTTTCTAATAGAAAAATAGAATAAAAACAAGTATAGGTTATCTCAAGAAGAAATATGAATAGCAAGTAATATGGAAAAGATTTGCACCTCACCAATTTTTAAAATAAGAAAATTAAAATAAAATATGTAAAGTAATATATGTAAATAACATATTATTAAAATTAGTTTATTATAGTAATATAAATTATATATTACATGTGTAATAATTATATAATATTATATTATATGTTATTTATTATATATTGCTATATGTATATTATTTTAATTTTATTATCCATGAGTGTATATTATATATTGTATATTATATATCACATATTATAATACAATTAATTTAATGTATATTTTATATTACTTTATATGTATTAATTTTATTTAGTAAGTGATGACAAGATAGATGTGTGAGGGCCTGCTCACATACCCCTAGCACAAGTGTAAATTGCAAAAGTATTTCTTAAAGACAGTTTTGCAATATCTATTAAAATAACATATTTCCTTGGTCTCAGAAATCACCCTTTTAGGAATATGTGTAAAGGAAATTATAGACAAGTAAGGAAAAATATATACCGATGCACACACATACATTCATATACAAATGTGTATGGATATATCATATGCATGTGTATACATGTATAAAATGTTTATCATGGCAGTTTTTAAAATGTCAAAATCTTGGAAATGAGCTAAATATTCTACAATAAGGGATTGGCTAAATGAGTTGTATATTTGTACATGAGACAACATGCAATCACTAAAGTTGATGATATGGGTGAACATTCTATGCAGTGCATATTATGGGATATTTCTTGAGTGATGAGGGACTTCTCTTATGTAATTTTGGTAAATACTCCACCTTACCTCCCTTCTTGGAGGTTCACAATGCACATCAGCATGTGAACAGCTCCAAATCTCACCTATTTAATATAGTTTTATAAAAGTAATTTGATCATCAAAACCCCTTTATTGCATAGCACCTACAGATCGCTGCTGGAGTTATGCCTGTCAATTGCCACTTGCCTTGCTTTCTCTTTTAACCAAAATATTAAAAATAGATTTTCTCGTAGTTACAAAGAATTTAGAAAGAATTTAAGAAAACTATATAGAGAAATACATTTTGGATATGCAGGATTCATGGAGATATAAAAATAAAACAGGGGCACCTGGGTGGCTCAGCCGGTTGAGCCTTGAGCAACCGACTTTGCATTAGGTAATGATCTCATGGCTCATTAGTTCAATCCCTGCATTGGGCTCTGTGCTGACAGCTCAGAGCCTGGAGTCTGCTTCGTATTCTGTGTCTCCATCTCTCTCTGTCCTTCCCCTGATCGTGCTCTGTTTCTGTCTCTGTCTCTGTCTCTCAAAAATGAACAAAGATTAAAATAAATAAATAAATAAATATATATATTAAAAAATTTTAAAAATAAAACAAATTTGTAAGTATTGGAACAGAATATTTATGGGTAATATTAGTTCTTTATACTAACATTCATCCGTGGAAAAATAAATAACTTCACCTGTTAAACAGTCGTGAAAAAAATATCTTGAAGGTGTTTCTGAGAATTAAATGAGATAGTCTAAGTGAAACACCATGTGAATCCTGGCATGTAACAGACACTTAAATATTAATTACCTCTTCCTCAACTGCCCCTATACCACACAGGGAACTTGTATCCTTGACTCAGAAACAGTGCCTTCTTTTTGCTTCTTCAAACAGGTCATTAAACATCCTTTTTTTTTTTTTTTTTTTTTTTTGTTTGTTTATCCCTTCTTTAAATCAACACTTCCAGGGGCAAACCAACTAATGGGAATAAATCAATATTTTATTCCATGGGTGAATAGTTGTTGTTTCAAGGCTCAAAAGACTAGAAAGTAGTCTACTCTGAAGGAGCACAGTGAAAATATTTTTGCCCTAGTTTGGTTTAAAGGGGATGTTTATTTCTCATTTATCCTCAGTTTCAGAAAAGGGCAAAGTTTTGGTGGAAAGAGTCTTAAACTCATTAGATGAGTAATAACGTGAGTTGAGGATATTTTCACATTAACATTGTTGGAAAATGATTTAACTGATTTAAACATCTTGTTTTATTAAAGACACCTGGTCAAGAGGATAGAAAGAACTTGGCCAATTTCAAGCGTCAAAGAGATGCTTGAAAAGGAGCATTTAAAATTTAAAATTTTAGGAGTGCCCGGGTGGCTCAGTAGGTTAAACATCCAGTTCTTGACTACGGCTCAGGTCATGATCTCATGGTTTGTGGGTTCAAGCCCCATATCGGGTTCTGCACTGGTGGTGCGGAGCCTGCTTAAGATTCAATCTCTTTCCCTCTCTCTGTCTCTCTCTCCCTCTCAAAAACAAAATTAAAATTTTAAGTGCTTTATTTTAGAGTTCTTCATTGAAGTCAAGATATCTCCTGAAGAGAAATGTATTTTGAAGTTTAATAGAAAGGAGACTTTGAGAAAGATGGCAATCAACCAAAGGAAAATATTGAATATGGACATTAGAGATAAAGGAAAGTGTATAGATGTTCTAATAATAGCTGAGGCAGAAAAAACAGAGAACTCAAAATAATGTGGAAATATTTGAAAGGGAGACCAACTGCTTAGACACTCAGATCTTGATTCTAGCTGATATCTTTCTGCCTGATACGCAGCCAGAAAGACCTTAAGAATCCATCATTCTAGCACCTCACTTCCGATCAAGTGTCCCCCGTTTTCCCCAATAAAGACCCAATTGATTAGGCAGCCACTAGTTTCTGGATGTATGTCAATAACATCACCTGTTCAGAACATTCTCTTGCCCAAATGTTCCAGGTGCTCGAAATCCCTCAATGGCTTACCTTTGCCTACAGTATAAATCCAATTATTAAAGGTATCCAAACCCTTCTCAAATGAGATATTATCTTTTTTCATATATTCCATACAGGGGAAATTTAAACTGATGAAGAGAAGAGCGAGTTCAAGAAAATATAAAACCATTGGAAGGCTTCAAAGTGATTGCCTCAGTGCCCTGTGAGCAGTACATATTTGATAAATGTTTGCTAATTGAAGCTAATTGAGCATTATTTCTTAACTTTTTCCTGCTTAAATATTTAGTTGCTACATACGTTTCAGGGTACTTTTCTTGCCCACAACCTTTGCTGTGAAACAGTCATTTTCTGTACCATGTTACTATTTCCCCACCCCACCGACCACTCCACGTGTGGAACCATCTGTGGGAATTTTTATCCAGAGGGGCCTCTCTGTATACTTTTCTCAAAAATCTAGTCACTGTTATTCTAAAAAGGAAGGTGTAGTAAACTCTGCCTAGATTGTACAAATTGAAAGGGAATAGGAATAAGGGAGATAAGTGAGTTAGTTCACTTAAAGGAGGAGAAAAACAAGAAATACTATAGGCTGTGGCTGACTCCTCCTAAAGTCTTTAAAAATATATCAAATGCATTTATTGTTCAGTAGATTACTTTCTTTCTGCAAAACCATTTTTATAACTCTGAATATAAGAAAGTATGTATTCTCTGATTGGCTTAAAGTTGATTATTGTTTTTGTTTTGTTTTCATTTTTGTTTCTGTTTTTTTTTTCTTTTTATTACTTTTTTAGAGCAGTTTTAGGTTTATGACAAACTAAGAAGTACAGAGATTTCCGATATATGTCATGTACCCCCATAAACAGCCTATTCCAATGTCAACATCAATCACAAGAGTGGTACATTTTAACAAAGGACAAATCTTACACTAACAGACCATAATCCCACAAAGTCCATAATTTACACTAGAGTTCATTCTTGGTGTTGTGTATTCTATGGGTTTGAAAAAATATACAATGACATATATCCATCAATATAATATCATACAAAACATTTTCACTACCCTAAATATCCTTTGTGTTCTGCCTGTTCATCTCCCCAACCCCCATATCCAAGGACCTTTCAACTGTCTCCACAGTTTTGTCTTTTCCAGAGAGTCATATAGTTGAAATCATATAAGTATGTAGCCTTTTCAAATTGGCTTCTTTCACTTAGTAAAATGCATTTAAGTTTCATTCATGTCTTTCTATGGCTTCATAGCTCATTTCTTTTTAGTACTGAATTGTATTGCATTATATGGATGTACCACAATTTATATATTCATTCACCTACTGAAGGGCATTGTGGTTGCTTCCAAGATTTGGTAGTTATGAAAAAAGCTGCTATAAACACCCATGTGCAGGTTTTTGTATGGATACAAGTGTTCACTTCCTTTGGATAAATACAGTAGAACACAATTTCTAGATTGTGTGCTAAGAATATGTTTAGTTTTGTAAGAAACCACCAAACAGTCTTCTAAAGTGGCTGTACCATTTTGCATTCCAACTGGCAATGTGTGAGAGTGTGTTGCCCCACATACTTGCCAGCATTTGATACTATCAGTGTTCCAGACTTTGGCCCTGATAGTAGATGTGTAATGTTAGCTCCTCCTTTGATGACATATAATGTGGAGTATCTTTTCATATGCTTAGCTGCCATTTGTGTTCTTCTTTGGTGAGATATCTTTAAGGTTTGGGCTCGTGTTTTTCTTCAGGTTGTTTATTTTCTTACTGTTGACACTTGTTAAGAACAGAGTGTTCTCAGGGGCATCTGGGTGGCTCAGTCTGTTGAGTGTCTCACTATTGATTTTGGCTCAGGTCATGATCTCACGGTTCATGGAATCAAGCCCCATGTCAGGGTCCATGCCAAGCTCATGCGCACATATGCACACACACACACACACACACACACTCTCCCTCTCTCTCTCTCTCTCTCTCTCTCAAAATAAATAAATAAATAAACATTTTTAAAAAAAATAACAGAGTCCCCTGGATAATTTCAAAAAGGTGTCTTTTCCCCACCCCTTTCTGGAAGCACATAGGGATTTTCCCCCTGTATTTGCTGTGGGAATCCAGTCAAGTTTCTGGAGATAAATCTCACACTGTTGTGGGGTTCCCCCTATTACTGGGTTTCCCTAGAATTTTTAACTATTATAGTGGTCCACACTAAGACTCCAGCAATTTGCCAATTGCAGTTCAGGTCTTCCTCCCTGGCATTGGTTCACAGTGGTTCCACTTCTGAGTCTCTGTTTTGGTAAGCCACCACTCCCTGTATTCACTTGTATTTCTCTCCAGTCATGAGGACTGAGGTTTGCCCTGTGTTTTCCCCTCTCTTATGGATCCAAGAAGACTTGTTGATTTTTTCATCTGTTCAATGATTAACTCATTGTTAGGACCAAGTAGTGACTTCTAAACTTTTGTGTGGAACCCCAAACTGGAAAGTTCTTATTACAGTTCTTAAGATTTTAACACTACTGTTGTTATATAACAAAATTGTTGTCCTAGTTCTTAGTTAAGTCACACATCACACACACACACACACACACACACACACGCACGCACACACACACATACAGAAATTCTGAATTTACTTGATTGTGAAGAGGTATATTTATACTGCTCAACAAGAATCTATAGATCTATAGTACGGATGGGGTGCTTCATTTCACCTCACACAAATAAGCATGATATACTATGAAATGAGAGTAAGTTAGTCCTCATTGGTAGTGATGGAGAAGGACAGAAAAGAAAGAGCAATTTGAAGAAAGCTCACCGACAGAAGTGGCCTCATTTCTACATGGCCCCTAAAATAGAGAAAGTGAGCCTCTTGGGTGCTGAAGACCCCTGAACCTTAGTTTTCTTTCTCTTTTTCTGTATTTAATCAGCCCTTCTCCTTGAACCATAGACCTCTAATAAGATTATTTTGTCATTCCCCCTCAAATATTCAACATGCATTTCCATGTCTATTCATTTGTTGATGCCTTTTGTTGGTGTAAAGTTTCATTTCCCCTTCTTTCCAGCTATTACTTCAAGAATAAAATAAAGTATCACTTCTCCCAGGAAACCTTCCTCAACATCTGAAATCTTAAGTGACCAATCTCTCACTAAAGTCTGGTGGCACTTTTGTATGTACCATGTGTTCAGCACTTTATTTCTGCTACTTCAGTCTTGTCTGTGTACATCCATCCATCCATTACCTAATTGTAATTTCTTTTTTAAAAGTGTACTTATTTATTTTGAGAGAGAGCCAGTGAGGAAGGGGCAGAGAGAGAAGTGGACAGAGGGTCCAAAGGGGGCTCTGTGCTGACAACAGAGAGGCTGATGCGGAGTTTGAACTCACAAACTGCAAGATCATGACCTGAGCTGAAATCAGATGCTTAACTGACAGAACCACCCAGGCACCCACCTAATTATAATTCCTCAATTGCCAAGTATTAATGTCAACTTCAGTGCTCTCAAACTTCTTGATGCTTCATAAAATTTAGTTGACTATGAAGATGATAAGGAGCAGTAGAAGACAGGAAGTCCTAAGCTTCTTAAGTGCCTTTGTGAGAATGTTTCTCAAAGCGGATTTGCAGAGCACCTGAATTAATAAGTCTAGAAAAGGTATTAAAGTGCAGATAGTTTCCATAGACCTTTTAAAACAATATCTGGAGGAGTAGCGTGGGATTTACATTTTTAACAAGCTTCATATGTACTCACTACTTTACTGACCACTTAACCTACAACTGGAAAAAAGACATAAAGGTTACATATTGAACAAAAAGAAAGATAAGAATGGTGAATGCTCATGCATTGTGTTAATGAGGCACAGGAGAACTAAAATTTGGTGATATGGGTCTTCCAGATATCTTACATCACTCTTTGTAGTGTCTTATTTCAACTCTATTAAGAAGCTGAAACGGCAGATGCCACACAAAAAATTCGATGCCATAACTTACAATGGAGAGCCTACTATTTTCAAGCAACTTTCTACAAGGTGCTATAGAAGAATTTTGGAAAAGAGAAATAGATTGATTTCCAATATCACTGTGTTTTGTTTGCTAGGGACTTTTCAGAATTACTTCAAAGATCGGAAACACGTGAGAAGTCTACAATTTTTTAGGGAGTATAAGGCTTTAAAACCAACAACAACAAGAATTATTCGATTAGGCTCTTTACCAAACACAGCCCACAGAGCCACCTGTTTTCACCTCAGAAACCTCATTTCAATTATTTTGCCTATTATTATGTGGTGTTCTCATTCACCAGCTACAGATGAATCAACTGCTACAAGTAGAGACGGTGCTGTATATCAACTGACAAGGAACAAGATAAGGATTAAAATTTTAAAAAACACCCGCTAGCTGGAGAAAGTGGCAGATGACGGGTGCATAACAAAGCCCATTACACCTGGCCATTAAGTTGGACAATTAACCTGTACTGCTTAAATTTTCCACTTTCATATGAACCCAAGTAAACACGCACTGATCTCTCTCTCTCAATTGTCAAAGCAGATGTTGGTATAAAGCTAGCTTGACAGGTATAAAAATATGCTGAATTATCCATTAACTAATTGCAGGAGTTGGCTGGAGCAGAGGTCAGCTCCGAGTGGCCAGTCAGGCAGTCAAATAAACAGCCTATCGTTTTCAAAGAAGAAAACAAAGGATGATATTGTCAACTGATTTAAAGGAAAAGTCCACTGTCGTACACACAAAAACTAAATAAATTTTAAAATGTAGATAATTTGCCACACTGACAGAAGCAAAATTAAGAGATTTAGTTTCTCACACCCATTGAATTCACTAATGTCCCTACTGAAACAATTAGCAGGGTGACATTTGCTGTAATTGTAATTTTTTCCCCTACATGTGCTTAATTTGCAGGAAGTTTAGCATCTGTGAGGCTGCTCATCTGACAGCCCTAGAGACTAAAGTCTGTTTATTGGCAGAGGAGAATGGCCGAGGCAGCCTTAAAGTCTGAGCTAATATTATCACCTTTGCCATGCTTGTTTTTCCTCAATCTGGAGGCTAGTGAGCTGGGAGAAAGAAGTCTGTGAGAACCATTAGACAACGATTAGTTTCATCTCCTGAAGTATGCATTTTGGGCTGGGCATGATGACATAAAACAAATTTTATATCAATTCCAAGACAAGATACTTTCTCCCAGAAAAGTCTTTTTAAAGATACAATATCCAGAAATCAAGAGTGTGCTTTCATTGCTAGAAAATGTTGAATTACACTTCCCGGGTCATATGACCAAAGTTTCATGATTTTCTGTTCGAAGTTTGCTTTTGCTAGAGAGGCAGTAAAGTTTGTACTGATCAAAGCCCAGGCTGTCATCGGTTCTCATGGTAGAACATTGTTTCCAGTATTAACTATGATTTTGCCAAACTCTTTTCTGTTTCTGCATCTTACCTCCTTTTTCTCTAAACTAAGGGATAATAACTAGTACTTATGTCATAAGATTAATGGGTTAATACACATATAGCACATAAACAGTGCTTGGTACAAGGAAGAGATAAATAGCTATTACTGCTATTTTCATGGGGGAGAAAACAGTAGTTATCTTAACAGTCACTTTACCTTAGAATGAGTCTTTATTTTTTGTGACATACATATGTAATTTCTCCATGGTCATCATGAATATTCAGGGAGGGAGAAGTGAATACGTTCTTGTTCCTCTCTCTCTCTCTCTCTCTCTGTCTCTTTTCCTCATTTAAATCTTAATTAAAAACTATTTTTTTTAATGTCAAATTCTCAAGTTTTGAGTCTCTTTGGCCAACTTGCTTTCTCTCTCTAGGTGTTCATAAAGTACAAACAACTCCTTTATACCACTTTGTGAGTTCATGGAATGAACTCATTTGTGTCTGGGAGTGGTCCCACACGAATATTACTGAAGTTTTTAGGCTATATTTTACATCCACTGGGGCTGTGGACATTTTCTGTGCTTGCTGCTGATTATGCTGGTACCTGCATAGCATTGTTTCCTTTATCTTCACTTAGGCCTTGCTTACAAATGTGTCTGAATAATTGATTTTGGACAGACCCAGCTACATAATTTGTGGGGTCACGTGAAAAATGAGAATGTGGCTTCCTTGTTAAAAATTATTAAGAATTCAGGGGCACCTATGGCTCAGCTGGTTAAGCGTCCTTTCAGCCTAGGTCATGATCTCACAGTTTCCGAGTTTGAGCCCTGCGTTGGGCTCTGTGCTGACAGCTAAGAGCCTGGAGGCTGTTTCAGATTCTGTGTCTCCCTCTCTCTCTGCCCCTCCCCCGTTCATGCTCTGTCTTTCTTTCTCTCTCAAAACTAAATAAAAATTTAAAAAAAAATTTTTAATTATTAAGAATTCACTATAGCAGAGCATTAAACCAAGTACAGTTTCTTCTGAGTACAAGATCTTATATGACTGCCCAGGTCACATGGTCATGAAGCAGACCTTGATTTGAGATAATAGAACTTTTTATTCAGAATCTAAGCTAATCATCTGTTGGTACTTGCATTAGTGTTTTATCAGTAAAAGTTTTCGTTTTTGTTTTTCCCGGTATGTGGACATAGACTCTAATTTATAGGTATTTTGACAGGCTTTAAATTGCAAAGTAAATATCCTTATTTTTTATAAGTTCTGAATTTCGCTGACTTCTTAGAAGCTTCCCGGAATATTTTAGGAAGAGAAAATACAAAAAAAAAAAAAAAAAAAAAAGGAACATAGATTTCATACCCAAACACGAGCCCTTGATCTCCATTCTGAAAGGGAACTACTGGTTGATTGGTTGGGATAAGGAAAATTTACTAGAAAAAAAATAAAAATAAAGAAAAAAAAGAAAAAAGAAACGGAAAACAAGTGATGTGTCTGAAAATCTACAAATTCTCCTCTTATCCAGTCTCTGTTTATATCACAAAAACATTTTTGTCAATTGATTTAATGCTTTCATTACTTAACACCATTTATTCATATGATGTCTTAATTCTTTTGATTCTAATGACAGAATGATCAAAATATTTTTATGTGACATTTCCTTAATTCTTCTGCAATTTTTCTCCTCCTTTATTTTTATTCGGGAACTTTTACATAAAAACAGATTTTAAAAAGATAATATCATTCACTGTTTACCATTTTCAGTTGAAATGTTCAGCTTACAACATTATAATCATTTCCAAGAAAGCCAATTGAAAGACCGAAAAGTAGAACATTATGATGTGAAATAAGAAAACTAGAGAAAACTCTAATGGTAACCAAAATATAATACTAATGGCCTTAGGTCTCTCTCTACATACCAATTCACCGAGCATTAGTCATACAAGTAAACCTATGGTTTTAATCGAAAGACATAGCTGCAACCTTTCTGGTATCACTGGTCTCTGGTATCACAGTAGTTAATTTATGCATATATCACCTTAAAGGTTGTAAAGGACTTTATATACATTTTGCATACATATACAAAAGAGTCCTGTGAGGGCATAATTATTATGCCCCACTTTATAGAAGATGAAGCTCTGAGAAGTTCAATGATATTCTCCAATGTCATACAGTTAATAGCAAAATGTCCTTTAAGATCTTGTGGGAGAGGGCATCAGAATCAAAGAGCAGAAGTGACATAATTGCAGTGGTTCACTGTAAGTTACTTGGAGAGTTGGAGGGAATGCATGACTGGTAAACAAAACATAAAAGAAAGACACCACACGTCTATTCACTGCTTCATTCGTGTTTGTACCCATTCACACATTTATTCAAACATTCTTTCCTTTAATAACCACAGACCTATGGAAGCCACAACCCATGCAGATGGTTGTCTTTGTCAACTAAAAGTAGTAACATGAATATATTCTTGACTTTTCTTGACAGTTTCAAATTCTGCCAAGGAGGAAAAGTTTTTATTGAGGTGGAAATGGTGGAAATCTTGTGACAAAAAGGAATTGAGCACCAAGCTTTACAGAAAGCAGACTTGAAAGTCTTTAAATATTTTTCCTCAGCCTTGGCTGCAAATTAGACTAATATGAGAATTTTTTAAATAATGTGTTCATAGAAGCTTTCCTCAGAGGTTCTGCTTTAGTCTAGGGTGAGGCTCAGATGGGTGTGTGAGTGTATATATGTGCATGTGGTACGTGTTTGTAACTTTGTTTTGCAATAAGAAATTCAAGAAGGATAAACCAGAAACTGCAGAAAATAGCACCTAAGTGGGGAGAGTGGACGAGGGGAGAAGGAATAGGTCTGAGAAATAGGGTATGAACATAAAACAACTTGAGTTTTGAGTTTTGAAACATGTAAATATTTTATATATTTAAAACAATAAAATTACATTTAGAATACTGGGGGAAAAAACGGGGCACCTGGTGGCTCAGTTGATTCAGCATCTGACTTGATCTCAGCTCAGGTTTTAATCAGAGTCATGAATTCAAGCCTCATGTTGGACTCCATGCTGGGTATAAATCCTACGTAAAAAATTACTGGAAAAAATCAAATATTAAAAATAAAAGTAAACAAAAACTGGTGAGCACAGAATCTGAACTGTGTGGTTAGTAGGCTATATAGTCTAAGAACAAAAAGAAACGCAAAGATATTACAACCCAATTTAACCTATGACCCTTGACCACCTCTTGGATAGGAAAAATTTTTTTAAAGCTATAAAGGAAATTTGGATGATAAATAAAATAATTGGAATATAAAGCAAATGTCAGATTATACTATTTTATCAATGCTACATTTTTGGATGTGTTAAAGGCACTATGTTATGTAAAAGAATATCCTTGTTAGACACTTGCTGAAATATTTGGAGCTGAAAATACTAAAATTTCTTTTTGTGTTTGTGTGTGTGTACGTGTGTGTGTGTACAGGTTGATGGACACACAAAGAGAAAGAGAACAAAAGTGGCAGTGTTTAAAATTGTTGAGTCTAGGCAAATGGTACACAAGTGTTCATTTTGCTATCATTTCAATTTTTCTGAAAGTATGAGAATATTCAAAAAGTGTTTTGAAAAATAAGATGAAACTGGTAGAAAAGAGAAAAGAAATTTAAGAAAATTTAAACCATCACACGTAAAATTTACAAATTAAAAACAAAGGGAGTGACCAAAAGTAACTTAAATAAAGGCCCTTAGTAATCAATCTGAAAAGATAAACATCCCCAAAGGAAAATAGCCTGCAAAAAAGAATAGAAATTTAATATAAAGAGCAATGTAATTTCTCATTTAATATAGAGAAATTCAACTTCACTAGTAATAAAAGAAACCAGCAGTTAATGTAATTATAATGCCTATCATTAAAGAGGTTCATTGAAATTGGTTTTCCTATAAAATCTTTCTGGAATAAAACTTGGTAAATACTTGTGTAAACCCTTAATAATAGACTTTGTGTTTTGGTTTATACATGAACATGGAAATTTTATTTCAAGAATTAATCATAGGAAATTAAGGATACCTCTAAGAGGTAAGCACAAAGATATTCATGATAGCATTGTGTAAAATGGTGAGAAATTATAAATAGCCTAAGTGGAACAAATAAAGACTTGGTAGTCTACACAATTGAATATGATATAGACATTAAAATATATATAGTACAATTTTATTTATTGATATGAAAAAAATGTTGCAATATGGAAGAAGAAGAAAAGGTTATAAACCAGTTAGTCCAAGTCCCTTTTTATTTAAAAAAGAGAATATGCTCTTAATCCCTTTCAACTGTTTCACCCATTCCCCGTCCCCCTTCCACACACACAATTTTCCTCCCCTCTGGTAATGATCAGTTTATTTTGTATATTCTCTAAGGGTCTATTTTTTTGGTTTGTCTTTGTGTTGTTGTTGTTGTTGTTGTTGTTCATTTGTTTTGTTTCTTAAATTCCACATATGAGTGAAATTATATGGTATACATCCTTCTCTGACTGACTTATTTCATTTAGCATAATACTCTCTAGACCTATCCATGTTGTTGCAAATGGCAAGATTTCATTTCTTTTTTATGGCTGAGTAATATTCCATTGCATATATACACCACATCTTCATTATCCAATCATGTATGGATGGACACTTGGGCTGCTTCTATAATTTGGCTATTGCAAATAATGCTGTAATAAACAGGGGTGCATATATCTTTTCAAATTAGTATTTTCATGATGAGCACTGAGTAATATATAGAATTATTGAATAACAGTATTGCACACCTGAAACTAATATAACACTGTATGTTAACTATATTGGAATTGAAATTTAAAAAAAAAGAAAAATGAAAGAAAAGAAAAAATGTATATGTAATATACATATATGCAAATAAATGGAAGGAAATTTAATAATGTATTATGTATAGCTATCTTTGTAAGTGTAGGTGGCTTTTTCTCATTTGTGTATTTTTATTTTATATATAATGATTTTTCAAAAATTAATTCATATTATCTATTTGAAAAAAATATCTTCAAAAAAGACAAGCTTACAAAATAGTTGAGAGTTGCTCTGAAGAGAGTTCTAAAAATAACACAGATTTTAAGGACTTTATTCAAATAAAGTAAAGGAGCATTTCCAAAAGCATCACTAGGTAGTGCTAAGGACAGTGGCAGAGCATCAAGGACATGATGAGTTTAATGCAAAATAATAACAGTGAAAAGGGATGGTCTGTTGTTGTTGTTGTTGTTTAGAGCAGGGAGAGAGAGGAAGACAAGACAAAGGAACAGAAAAGGAAAAGGAAAAGATAGAAAATAAGAACCACTTACTGCACTTTCCTATCAATAAAATTGATCTTTAGACTATTAAGGGAAGAGCAAACTTTGCTAACAATCAATGGCCTCAATATGAAAATTAAAAAAAAATCATCAGAACCACGTAGACTCTCTAAACATGTTCGTTACTTGCCTCAGAAACATTATTCCTCAAGGAACTGAATATGACAGTTGATGAAAAACTGAGTCCAGTAAATATACTTTCAAGAAAACAGGAAGTGTTTGTGGAGGCTGCTTTGAGGCAACAGGCTTGAGCCATGGACACCAACGCAAGGCAGAAGGGCCCACAGGAACCACGGAGCTGAATACAAAGAGGCTCATTAAGTGACCCACTTGGAAATAGCCATAGGCCCTGACTGACCAATGGGCTACTTACAACCAGGCACCATTTCAAAGATGATCCCTTACTCTATCACTGTGGCCCCTCACCACCTCCTCACAGTAGACAATCTCTCCTTTGCTGTCCTGCCCCCTGCTTCCTTGCAGTGTATTCGGTGCACTTCTTTCTCCTTCGTTCTGTCTTGAGTGCATTCTTTCACCACCTGCACTGCTGGTCCCCGCCCAATTGGAACGCCTCACAGTTTTGAAATTTTCAGGGTGTCTCTCAGTTTGCCCGTTCACGAAAGTCAGTTCACCAAAACTTGACGTGCAGGATAGTGAATTCATGAAAATCTATTCGACAAATATTTTAACAGTATCTAGAACAATCTGCCACAGCTGAATATCCACCTGAGGCAAAGGTGGTGGGCTGGGCTGAAAAGGCAGGAACAGTAGAGGACAGTGATAGATTCAATGCAAGGGGCAGAGGCAAAGATGGGGCTGAAGCAAGTAGGTACTTGGGCAGAGGTGGTGCTGGTAGCGGTAGGGTCAGGGAAGCTGGGATAAGCTCCATAGTTCTGCGGAAATAGAGAAAACAGGGGAGGCATTGTGGCAAAAGCCAACCTGTGGTAAGTGGGAATCCCAGGGGCCAAGGGCCAAATTTTGCATGAAGATTATTTTTGAGTTAAAATCAATAAAAACCCCCAGCAGATTCAGGAAAGGCTCTTAACCCCCCACCCCACAACTGCCTAAAATAATTTATATAGAGGACATGTTCCAAGAAGGCAACTATCACCATAGATACCTACATTATGATATGGTAGACAGAGAGGAACCCAACAAGGCCTATTTGATCAAAATCTTCTATGTCCCATTGTTTCTCAGTGGCCCAGCAAACATTTGTTTACCATTTACTTTTTCATCCTCCTGTAAATTGTTTTCCATCCCTTTGAAGTCTGAGACCCTTACCCACTTCTTCTTAGTTCAGAATGACATATATACCTCATTTTGCCTGACCTGTCTTTGTAACTTGTATTTCTATGTGGATTTCCCATAAGTTCAAAATTAAATTTGATTTTCTCCTGTTAATCCGTTCCATGCCAATTTGATTCTTAGTCCTACTAGAAGTACTTGAAGGGCAGGGGAAATTCACCCTCCCAAACAGCCCAAATAAACATAACTCACATTATTACAAGATTACCAATATGTTATGAATTATAACATATAATATTATAGGTAATTTATAATGTACACTACCTTGAGATTATTCATAGTGAGCATCGGGGTGCCTGGGTGGTTCAGTCAGCTAAGCGTCTGACTTTGGCTCAGGTCATGATCTCGTGGTCTGTGAATTCAAGCCCTGCATCGGGCTCTGTGCTGACAGCTCAGAGCCTGGAGCCTGTTTCAGATTCTGTGTCTCCCTCTCTCTCTGACCCTTCCCCGTTCATGCTCTGTCTCTCTGTCTCAAAAATAAATAAACGGTTAAAAAAATTTATTCATAGTGAGCATCTATTGAGTGTCCATTTATAGCTGACACCCAAGAAGTGTGTTTTGTCTATAGTATAACTGAATTTTCACAGCAACACTTTGAAGTATGTACAGTTATGTTCTTCATTTTACAGATGAAAAATACTAAGTTTATTAGTCTAGTGAGTCCAGACATGAGCATAGATTGAAATGTCTCCAAAAATGGGTGCCCGGTTTCCATACCATTTTAACAATTGGTTTTATACCTCTATACTTTTTAATTTTGAGATATTGGAAATTTATGAAGATAACTGCCATTTTTCAGAGTTTTTAACTGCTTTGGAATTCTCTCTAAAAGGGACATAGGCGTTATCTATATGTTTGGCAAAGTTATCTAGACTGTGGGAGAGAGTTCCATATCATTAAAGACTGCAGAGAAAGAAGTATTGCCAAGCTTCTCCCAGATTCTACATTTCTCCCCTACACCCCGTTGTGGAGGGTAAACCATGACAGAGAACAATAAAGAGCTCACCAGCTCAGTGCTCTGAGATTTACCTTCGACAGCTTTGCCAGGAATTCAGGTTGAGTCTTGTTCTCTGATAGTGATAACTACGCATCAACTTCATCTCTCAGTTTTCTTAACTAGACTGAAAATTTTAGCACATAGACTGTTTTTCTCTTGTTAGCAAAACCTACTGTACTCCAGACTGAATTCTGTTCCTAAATCTTATCCCAAAAGCAGACACTCCCTAGCAGCCTAGGGACTTCTCAGATTCAAATTTTCATCGACCGTATTTTTAAGTATTATCTGCCCCAGATCATTCAGTACTGTTCATTGACCCTTAATCTGACATTCCAGCACCACAAAGAACATTTTATTGTTGGTCTTATTAGTGTAAGTAAACAACCATGTATAGATTCCCAATTACATGCTAGCTACTGAGATGGTTTCAGGAGAGAATATAAAAATAATGTACTACCAATACTCAGCTGATTGTTTTTTCTTTTTAAAAATATTTTATTTATTTATTTATTTATTTTAAATATGAAATTTATTGTCAAATTGGTTTCCATACAACACCCAGTGCTCATTCCAACAGGTGCCCTCCTCAATGCCCATCACCCACCCTCCCCTCCCTCCCACCCCCAGTCAACCCTCAGTTTGTTCTCAGTTTTTAAGAGTCTCTTATGTTTTGGTTCCCTCCCTCTCTAACGTTTTTTTTTTCCTTCCCCTTCAGCTGATTTATAAACTACATTAGCTTACCCTGGGCAGTCTCAAATTCAGGATTATATTCTGAGTATTTTGGTTATATTTACTTACCTTTCCTACTATATAGGAAAGGCCTCATCATATTATTCTAAGGATGATCAATATGCCATTGTTTGAAGGATCAGAATCTAATCCCTAGATACTTTTTAGATTGGTTCAAGCTATCGGAACCGAGGAACTTCTATTGGACTTCCAGAAAATTGGAACTTGTCAGGAGCCATCAGTTCTTTCTCATAATGGGCCCTGATTTGTCCTCAGGTATTCAGAAACTGTCCCAGTGTTCTTTCAGAGATCCCACTTAATGTGAGGACTTTTTTCATAGGATTTCCAAGGCCTTGAGCCCATCATTTTGAAACCAATTAAAAAAAGCAAGACCCAAATTCTAAGCATACTAAAACAAAATCAACCAACCAAACAATAAACAAATAAAAATAAACAAACAAACAAAAAATCAAAATCCATATTCTTTCTCACACTGTATTTTGGCAAAGGCAATCTGAATCATTTGTGAGACTCCCTAAATGCCTCTCTTTCTTACAGATGATGGATATGATAAGGTATTTCAATTTCTTCATTGACTATTAACTTCATACTTTTTAACCTTCTTTTAGGGACGTGCTATAGTTCAAGAGTAATTATCTTTGGTGCATAACGTAAGATGATTTCATTTGTCCTGGCAGTTGACAAATGTTTTATTTCTATTTGCTTAGTTTCTTTATTCTTTTCCTTTTTTTTTTTTTTTGTCTATTTACTCCCGCTCCATTGCATAACGTAATTTGATGCTCTGTTCTATTTGTTTTAGCTCACAAAAAGAAATGTGGGGTGGATTTGTGAAATGAAAACATTATAAATGAAGCTTCCTGGGGAGAAAAGTGAGTTGGAGTCAGGCCCCTGAGTATCAGTCTACTCATAGGCCTGCAAATGACTTTCTTTAGTACATCTGGTTCAACCTGACAGCACATTTCTGGTGTCGCATGTACATTTGGATCCTCTGTAGAAAAACAACTTATGATCTAACATTGTTGTAGGAATCAAACTGATTATAAACCAGTAAACATGCTGATATGAAGGCTACATGATTAATTTTTATCTTGTATATTCTCTCATAAGACAGTCTATCAGGAGATTTTCAGTCAATAGCAATAATTATGCCTCTTTTTCTAATAAAAATATTCAGTGAACCATTACTCTCTCTTGACTAAGAACTGGATAGGCAAAAGAGGAAGTATGTCTTTCAGTAAGTTGTTCTGACCTATAAGCTCAATAATGCCACCATGTATTAAACATTCAGTATCTTTGTTAAAATTAGAAAGTAAGCTTACTTGTACATTTTCTATATTACCTTTATTCACAGGTGATGTTTATAATTTTGACAGCTGACTTGAAGGAAGTGAGGTTTGCTTGATTTGCTCTTTTTTTAAGTGCTGCATTCTCTTTACCATTTCAGCTCAGGGTATGTTTACTGGAATCTCATGCTTTGTTATTCAGAGCTAGATAAAAATGAATATTATCATGCAGCCTGAGTAGGAAGGTAGGTGGGGTAAGGGGTATAAGAGAGTGCTCAAAGTACTATCCCAAGAGAAATCTTAACAGGGGAAAGTCCTACCTCAGACCTTTTTAACTTAAAATTCTTGGTACGGAGCCAGTGGCACCCTTGGAGAATCCTGCAAACTCTGGGCATTCTGCTGGTCTTATCCACTCAACATGATGTTTCACAGTGGGTAGATTTGAGGGGAAGTTTGCACAGCACTTGAAATAATTACAAGAATAATGATTGGTTTGGACAAAATAATGTATTGCCAAAGAATACTGAATAATGGATGCTATGAGTAATTTCCCGGTTTAAGCTATCTTCCACCCAGTGTCAGAATGATTGCTTTTTTTGTGGTACCTAAACTGCATACGAGCAACTATCCATTTACTTGCAGTGGCATTAAATCCTCTTTCCTACAAACCATAAAAGCTCCATTTTCCCAGCTTGCCAACTTTTATCCTACCCACCAACTATGCAGTCAGAAATAGTAAAAAAAAAATGTGGGGCCAACAAACTGCTGAACTGTTCTATCAAACAATATGTCAAGGTCTAGGTCTTTACTGCCTTTTATGAAAAGTTACTACTTTTCTTGTGAGTGTTGATCATCCATAGTTCACACAAATAGCAGTTATGTGACTCTGGGTGCCCTCCATTCACTACCACCTTAAAAGACACACTGATATTTATGAACACATAAAATCACACGTGATCTATTTATCTAACCAGATAAGTTCCATTATAACATCAACTCAATTAACAGCCATGAATCTTTTTCTGAAAAGTTGCCAGAATATAAGCCTTCTCTAACAAACGTGCCAAGGGTAAGTAAGTGGTTGAAATTGCCACAATATATTCAGATTTGACAAGAAAGTGATAATGTCTTGAAATAAAAATTAAACCATGGTCAGAATGTTGAAAATGTTTTTCTTTACAGGGAATTGGGACAGATAGAAAAATCATGAATTATTTACTTATTGTCATTCTATAACTTTGTATGTGTAAGGCCCACACCTGATTTCACACACTAAAAATTAAAAAAACAAAAAAAACAAACAAAAAAAAAACCAAGGGAAAATATCTCATTAATAATTTTTACATTGATTATTTAAAATAATATTTCTGTTATGTTGTATATATTGGATTAAATAAAACATAAAATTAATTATTACTGTTTCATTTTACTTCTTTTAATGTGACACTAAGAAAATTTTAAATTATATATGAGCCTCTCAGATGTATCTTTTTTTTTAATTTTTTTTTACATTTATTTATTTTTGAGAAACCGAATGTGACAAAGCATGAGCAGGGGAGGGGCAGAGAGAGAAGGAGACACAAGAATCTGAAGCAGGCTGCAGGCTCTGAGCAAGCGGTGAGCACAGAGCCTGACGCAGGGCTCGAACCCATGAACTGTGAGATCATGACCTGAGCCGAAATCGGACGCTCAACCGACTAAGCCACCCAGGTACCCCTCAGATGTATCTTTTAAAAAAAAATTTTTTAAAGTTTATTCATTTATTATTTCTGAAAGAGAGAGAAGAAAGAGCAAGCAGGAGCAGGGGAGGGGCAGAGAGAGGGAGACACAGAATCTGAAGCAGGCTCCAGGCTCTGAGTTGTCAACACAGAGAACGATGCAGGGCTTGAGCTCACCAACCGCAAATCATGACCTGAGCTGATCAGAGGCTTAACTGACTGAGCCACCCAGGCACCCCTAAAATTATATAGTTTTAATATAGGACACATTCTGACAACATGGGGTGTGCTGTTTACATCATCAATTTAAAAATAATAATAAAGTTGGGGGTGCCTGGGTGGCTCAGTTGGTTAAGAATCCAACTTTGGCTCAGATCATGATCTCAGAGTTTGTGAGTTTGAGCCCCGCATCGGGCTCTTGCCGACAGCTTGGAGCCTGGAGGCTGATTCAGATTCTGTGTCCACCTTTCTCTCTGCCCCTCCCCCACTTGTGCTTTGTGCTCTGTCTCTCTCTCTCTCTCTCTCTCTCTCTCAAAAAATGAATAGACATTAGAATTTTTTAAATAAAAATAAAATAAAATATGTGGATGGTGCAAATTCTCACTCTTGTTTTTTGTGTGTAATATGTTAGTTTTTATAGGTAATGTTATAAAAATGTATGTGTAAAAGTCCAGAGATAGGAAGCCTTTAGAAAACCATGTGTGTAATATACTACTATTTATAAGTAACTTTAACATGGAAATTAAAAGCCTATAATGTAGGCTAATAAATGCTTTTCTTAATAGTTGAAACATGGACTATAGTTTGTAAAAAATAAAGTGTTTACTAAAAACAAAACAAAAAAGAAACAAGGATACATATTAAATAGAACACAGAAAAAGAATCATCATTATTGAGAAAATACTAAGTACCAAAAAAAGAAGCCAGTTAACTAAAACTTGTCCTCATCCCAAAAAAAGGAAAATTGTAACAATACATACTGAAACAGTGCTAGTAGTGGATAGGGAAGTTTGGTTTCTGCCTTTAGCCTTGGGGTTAGGGGTAGGGGTTGGGGTAGGAGTAAGGGTAGGGGTAGTGTCTTTTTCTTGGTTCTACTCAAAGTAGAGCCTGAGACAAGGGCTTGCTTGTCAGTAGTTTGCCTAATTACCTGATCTGAGGGAGGAAGGCATGCAGCACAATGGGAGTAAAAGGGAAGAAAAGAAAAGCCAGTTCAAAAATGTCTTATCAAATTGAACCTTGATTTTAGGGCCTTTTGTGGAATCTTATGAAATATGTTGCAGAACTGTCTGCAACAGGGTAAAAAGGGGGTGGGGCACATTTCCCATTGTCTCCCAACTCCATGGGTCAGGAATAGATGCACAGGCATTTAATACCATCAGACTTCATTCATCCATACCCTGGTAACATGGGTCTGCGTTGTGCTTGGCCCATACTGTGGTGCAGAAGAACCTGGAGACAAGAAGTGAAAAGTATGCTGAGTCCAAGACATGGGGTGATTCCATCTTTGTGAAGCCCATCAACATCCTTTTGGGACTGGTTGCTGTTGCTGCATCAGTGGCAAATAAAATGAAGCAATACGATTTTGGAATGACGTGGGAGAGATGTGAAAACATTAAGTACCTCCATGTTGCAGTTTTCCCACTCTGAAATGGGAATAATAGCACCTTCTACGTGCCATTGTTATGTTATGATTACAAAGTATTTAGCACACTGCTTGGTAGAATGCCCCTTCCCAGTAGGTCTAAATGCTTCGATTACTCAGGATCAGCTACATTATTAACAAATAATCTCAAATTTTAATGATTTAGGAAATAAATATATGTGTGTATATAGTCCATTGTGCGTTGGCAGGAGGGATCTGATCATTGTGGTCACCCATGAATCAAGGCTGATGGAGTCACAATTGTGATGATAAGATTGATTTAAAAAAAAAAAAAAAGGAGGATGAAGAAGTAGGTAACATTTCAGAAGGACAGAATATAAACTTTTATATTTTACCTATGCAAGAAGCAGCTCAGAGAATGAAATGATATCTGCTTTCCAATGACCTTCTCTATGCTTGTGTCCCAAAGACCCTGATTTTCAGTCTTGTCAAGGACATTAAAGACCGTGTAACCAAATTACATTGAATGTAATTGTATTAAAATCAAGATCATCAATGAGGAAAAATAGGGATAAATTACATATTCCACAGGTAGAAACTTGTGGTGGTTATTGAATACTACAAGGGTCAAACTGATGAGAGGTCAGAAAACAAGAAAGAGGTTGCATAGGAAAGAAGGGAAGTGCAGAGTTCCAAGGAGAACACATCTGGGTCCTTTCTCTGTTATTCGAAAAAGGTAGAACAAACTCCAAGCCTTCTGCTGGCATCTTGTTTTCCAGAGCCCCCTCCTGCTGCGCTAATGAGGTGAAAAGTGACCTGGCTGTTCATTTTCTGGCTCCTTACTCAATAATGGTGCAACATGCTGCAAAGCTGACTGCATACGCTGTGTCAGAGATTAGATCATGCAATGCCTAACAGATGCTCTTAGGGTCTTTGAAATAGCAACTCTAAAGTTTCAAAACTGCATGTGTTTTTCATCTAAGATGCTGAAGGGGTAGCAGTGCTCCTGCTAATTTCACACACTTTCGCATATGGTTCCTTCATTACAATGCGTCACAAGCTAGTTGCCTACAAATTACTCTATTTGCCATTCCAATCAATAATTATGAGCTATGAGGAGTCCTTGAGTGTCCAATTTCATTGGGATATATTTGCACTCTGATCCTCCCGTAAGAAAGTATCTTTTGAATGCATTAATATCAACTTTTAAGGTTAGCCTTGCAAACTCAAGCCTCAAGGTGCTTTTTATTTTGTTTTGTCACCAGATGAAGGGTGTCTTTTTGATTATGGCACTGAAGTTAATGTGGACAGAACATATGTGTGTCTAAGGGTCTGTGTTCACCTGTACAGGGTAGGGAGGAAGGGAGAGGAACTTACCTGGAAATGAAAACAGCATGCTTTGTAAATTATACTTCAAAAAGAATACAGGGAAATAGTTAGGTTAACATAAAACAAATGCCAGATTTGCCTAATCATACAGTAATAGAGCAGCATGAAAACAACCCTGACAAGCTCTCTCTCTTTGGTTAGTAGTGAAAGGGGTCATAGTTTGTTTTTTTTCCTCCCTGCATCAGAAAAGTAATGGCTTAACTAGAACTACTGAAAAAATGTGGTATAAAGTCTGGGTCATTCAGTTTTCTAAACAAAAGAAAAGATTATCTTTATTGTGACAGAAGTCGTAGCAAGGGGAATACCACTAATCCCTTCAGGTAATGCAACCTCATAAATAGGAATGAAGAGAGTAGAGTCTGGAAAGATAATATGCCATTTACTAGTGGGAGATTCAGAGCAGCATTCTAGTGTTTACATAGAATAAAATTCTTGAAGAGATGGCATAAATTTAAGTTCAGAGAATAAAAGATTTGGTCTTGAGTGCAATATATATATATACCTTCAGACTTCTTGAGTGGGATGTTTTCCCTTCCTGTCCATTGCTATATTAAAAATATTTGAAATATAAACTCTTTCTATCATGTGGGAAAAGAATATGAAATTCTTAAAGGGATAAGGTTATTTGGTTGTCTAGAGCCTGGATCTAATGTGCCATCAAGTATTTTGTGAAGAAAAAGAAAGAGTAAAGAGGGTTTACAGAAGAGGCAAAGGGAAGCAAATATATGAGCTTAGAAGACTTAGTGCTCAGAAAGAAGATTGTTCTCCCAGACCCAAAAGAAATAGCTGGAATGTGATCAAAGGAGAGAAAAGAAGACAATAAACGAGGAAAAGAAAGGAGAGCAGGGTAGAAATACAAGATTATTTGCAACTTATCTAATGGAATCTTTCTAAACACCATAAACCTTTTACAAAGAAAAAAATTAGAAGGAAATTACTGGGAAGCTATTGTTCTTGTTATTGCAATTATTGACCTTACCTGTACAAGGTCTTCAAGATACAGTTTGGTCTTGACACAAACATTTATCAAACTGTGGGTCCATAAGATGGAGTAATTATTTAAGGGCTCCCAGTCCTGAGAAGTGTCTTCCTTCCCAACTCTTTGGTCACCTACTGGTGTCAGATTCTTTAACTTCCCCATCACATTGGGAAAATTGATAAACAACTTTCATTATAAAAGAATCTTTACTTTGATGCATCTGAATTCCAATGAAAAGACATGATGAAGGGACATCTACTACAAACTGTTATGGACTTGTGATCAACCAGCCTGTGCAAATCAAAGGGAGAAGAGAGAGGAACTAGGAAGCATGTCTTCCTTCTCCAAACCAACACTCACTCAGGAAAAAGATGCTTATTGTATCCCAATTCACACAACCCAAGCTTTACATCAAAGTAGCAATGGACCTCCTGAGGGTCATTGCTGATTTGCTTTGGAATCAGAAGGGAGCTGAGTCTGCCACAGGGTAGCTGACCTCTTACATACCACCCACTACCTAGAACCAAAGAAGACTAGCCAAACTTGATCAGAAGCCAGATTCTTTTAGCCCAGTGTTTTGTAAGAGGCATGCCCAAGGGCCCGGTTCCTGTTTAGCTTGTCCCATTTAGATGTATCCCCTCACAACACTTCCAGGAAACCCATACGCCCAAGAAAAATATTTTTAAAAATTCCTGTGCCTACACTTTAGGAATGAGTTGGCAACTAATACACTTTGAGGTTCTCTGAGCTAGTAATGTGGTTAATGAAATACTTTTATACAAACATAAAAAAACCACTGTTGACATGAAAATAAAAATTCCTTTATTCACTTCATGTGACTATTCAGGACACCTGTAAGAAGTGGGATATCAAAAGGAGGACAGGTATTTGCTAGGACAGAAGCCTGCAAACATGTTACCTTCCTGGAGAGCATCTGCTTGCCACAGAAGCAAGGTAAGAAAGGAATGGTTGGTGGTTAGGCAATTCTAGCCAAGAATCCCAAGGTAATCTGACAAAAATAAGTATGAATGGGTCATATTTTATTTTATGAATTTTGGAGGTTTTTAAAGAATTGAGGACGCATGCTTATTTTTGTAATCTTTTGAATTCAGAGTTTCGGTATTCCTTCTGCCCACATCATATCTCCTGACCAGAGAGTTTTGCAGGGCCTTGATTCCAGTGGAGGTGGTGACAGGTCTCATTTCACAAGCAGACCAGAACACCCCTCAATGAAACTTATCACATTCAGGCCAGGGACCAAACACTGCCCACAGCACGCAAGGAGAGCCTCTGCTAGATGACTGGCCTGAAGGATAGAGCAACCAGAACACAACAGCAGAGTGCATGCAGCACACACTGGAGAATCTCCCTGCAGTGCCAGGTCCAGGTACTAGCTGACCTCTTCTTGGTAAGGCCATTATATTCAGGAGCAGGAGATATAACTAGGTTTTTGATCACAGAAAAGCAGGAGGAGACTTAGACAAAATACAGAGGAATTTTTCCCAAATGAAGAATAAGATAAGGCAATGGCGAGAGATCTAAGAGAAACAGATATAAGTAACATGCCTGATTGAGAATATAAAGCAATGATCATAAGGAAACTCACTGGGGTTGAGAAAAGAATAAAAGACATCAGTGAGACCCTTGCCAACAGAGATAAAATAATTAAAAAAGAATGAAACAGAGATGAAGAGTCCAATAAAAAAGATTAGAAACACAAGTGATGCAATGAACAGCAGGCTAGAAGAAGCAAAGGAATGAATTAATGATCTAGAAGACAAAGTAATGGAAAGCAATGAAGCTGAATGAAAGAGAGAAAGAAGAATTATGCAAAACGAGAATAGTCTTAGGGAACTCAGTGACTCCCTCAGATGTAATAACATTTGTATTAGAGGAGTCCCAGAAGAAGAGAGACAAAAGGGGGCAGGAAATGTATTTGAAGAAATTGAAGAAATTATAAATGGACTAAACACTCCAAACAAAAGACATAGGGTATCAAGATGGATAAAAACAAACAAACAAAAACAAGCCAAACAAAAACAAAAACTTCCCTAAGCTGGGGAAGAATACAGATATCCAGACCCAGGATGCACAGAGAATTCCCATCAAAATCAACAAAGGCAGACCCACATCAAGACATATTGTAATTAAACTGGGGAAATCTAGAGATAAGGGAAAAAAACTTAAAAGAAGCAATACAAAAGAAGACAGTTACTTATAAGGGAAAACCCATAAGGCTAGCAGCAGATTTTTTACCTTCTCCAAGCCAGAAGGTAGTGGCATGATATATTTAAAGTGCTGAATGAGAAAAATCTGCAGGCAAGAATATTCTATCCAGCAAGGTTAACATTTAAAATAGGAGAAATAAAGAGTTTTATAGACAAATAAAAATTAAAGGAGTTCATGAACACTAAACCAGCCCTACAAGAAATATTAAAGGGAAATCTGTGAGTGGAAAAGAAAGACAAAAAGTTACAGTTTGAAGTAGGAAATACAAAAGCAGTAAAAATTGATATTTCTATAAAAAGTCAGTTAAGGAACTCACAAAATAAAAGGATGTAAAATATGATAACATATACCTAAAACATGGGGAGGACAGGAGTAAAGAATGGGTTCAAACTTAAGTGATGATCAACTTGACATAGACTGCCATATGCAGAAGAGCTTATATATAAACCTAAGGTAAATAGCACTAATCATATGCAAAGAGTGAAGAAAAAGAAATCCAAATATATCATTTAAAACATCAACAAAACATGAAAGAGAAAACAACAAGATCAGAGAAAATCTCCAGAAACAACCATAAAACAAATAATACAATGGCAATAAGTACATATCTATCAATAATTACTTTGACTGTAAATGGACTAAACACTCCAAACAAAAGACATAGGGTATCAGAATGGATAAAATCAAACAAACAAACAAAAAAACCAAGCCAAACAAAAGCAAAAACAAAACAAAACAAAAAAAAACAAGACCCATGTGTATGCTGCCTACAAGAGACTCATTTTATTTTTTTAATTTTAAATGTTTATTTTTGAGAGAGAGAGAGTGTGCACACATCCACAAGCTGTGGGGAGGAGGGGCAGAGAGAGAGGGAGAGGGAATACCAAGCAGGATCCACACTGTCAGTGCAGAGCTCGCTGCAGGGTTCAACCTCACCAACAGTGTGATCATGACCTGAGCCAGAATCAAGAGTCAGACACTCAACTGACTTAGCCACCCAGGAGCCCCAAAAGACTCATTTTAGACCTAAAGACATCTGCAGATTGAAAGTCAGGAGATGGAGAAATATTTATTATGCAAACAGATGTCAAAAGAAAGCCAGACAAGCGATACTTATATTGGACAAAATAGATGTTAAAACAGAAACTGTAACAAAAGATGAAGAGCACTATATAATAATAAAGAGAACAATCCAACAAGAAGGTATAACAATTGTAAATATGCATCCAACATGGGAACCCTCAAATAAATCATAAATAAATAAATAAAATAATAATAAACATAAGGAAACTAATCAAAAATAATAAAATAATAGAAGGAGAATTTAACACCCTACATGTACCAATGGATAGGTCATCTATGAAGAAAATCAACAAGTAAACAATGGCTTTGAATGAAACTGGAACACATGGACTTAACAGATATATTCAGAACATTCCATCCCCAAATAGCAGAGTACACATTCTTTTCAAGTGCACATGGAACGTTTTCCAGGATAGATTACATATTAGTCCACAAAACAAGTGGTCTAATTCAACAAATTCAAAAAGAGCAAAGTCATATCATGTATCTTTTCTGACCACATGATATAAAACTAGAAATCAACCACAAGAAAAAATCTGGGAACACTACAGATACATGGAGGTTAAATAACAAGCTACTAAAACTAAACAATGAATAGGCAGACCAGGAAATAAAAGAAGAAATAAAAAAGTACATGGAAACAAGTAAAAATGAAAACACAATGGTCCACAAGCTTTGGGATGCAGCAAATGCGGTTATAAGAGCAAAGTATACAGCAACACAGGCCTACCTTAGAAACAAGGTTATGTTATTACATAACCTTACACCTAAAGGAGCTAGAAAGAAAAGAACAAATGAAGCCTGAAGCCAACAGAAGGAAGGAAATAATAAATATTAAAGCAGAAATAACATTTAGAAACTAAGAACAAAAAAAACAAAACAAACAGTAGATCAATGGAAACAGAAGCTGGTTCTTTGAAAAAATTAATACAATTGATAAACCTCTAGCCATATTTATCTAAAAGAAAAGAGAAAGGACATAAATAAATAAAATCACAAATGAGAGAGAAGAAATAACCAACATCACAGAATTACAAATAACTATAAGAAAATATTGCAAAAAACTATACACCAACAATTGGACAACCTCGAAAAAATGGATAAATTCCTAGAAACATACATTACCAAAACCAAAATAGGAAGAAATAGAAAATTTGAGCAGACCATAACCAGCAAAGAAATTGAATCAGCAATCAAAAAACTCGCAACAAAAGTCCATGGCCAGATGGCTTTATTGGCAAATTCTACCAAACATTTAAAGAAGAGTTAACATCTATTCTTCTCAAACTATTACAAAAAATTGTAATGAAAGGAAAACTTCCAAGTTCATTCTATGAGGCCTTTATCCTGATACCAAAACCAGATAAAGACATCACAAAAAAAGAGACCTACAGGCCAAGATCTCTGATGAACATAGACACAAAAATCCTGAACAAAACACTAGCAAACCTAATCCAACAATACATTAAAAAAAAATCATTCACCACAATCAAGTGAGACTTATTCCTGAATTGCCAGTGTGATTTAATATTCACAAGTCAGTCAATGTGGTACTTTACATTAGTAAATGAAAGGATAAGAACAACATGATCATTTCAATAGATGCATAAAAAGCATTTGACAAAGTACAATATCCATTCATGATAAAAACCCCAACAAATTAGTTTTAGACGGAATATACCTCAGCATAAGAAAGGCCGTTTGTGAAAAACCCACAGTTAACATCATCCTAAGTGAGGAACAACTGAGAGCTTTTCCTCTACAGCCAGGAACAACGTAGGGATATCCACTCTCACCCGTGTATTCAACAAAGTACTGGAAGTCGTAGCCCCACAATCAGACAACAACAACAAAAAAGGCAGCCAAATAAGCAAGGTAGAAGTAAAACTTTCACTATGTGCAGATGACATGGTATGAGTTGATAATTATTGAAACTGAGTGATAAATTGATGGCTTTCCTATAATTTGTATATTTTTGAAACTTTACATTATAAAAGAGTAAAAAAAAGAATTGGGGAATTGTACATTTTCTAAGTCTGATATTATACAATGTAAAAACAGAATTATCAAATACTAAGGACATAATTGGAACACAAAATTTGGAAGCAAACAATGCTCACAAACAAATGCAGTCCATCATGGCCTTTTCTTAAAAAATGTAAGAACTAGTATACATTCCTACATATATATCACTATATAGCCAACTAAATCTGAATTGCAATCCAGAACAATATTTTTGGAAATATTCCAGACTTTAAGGAATCTAATGATATTGCTATAATAAGACTAACTGTATATGATGTGTACACAGACACACATAGACACGTGCACACACGTGCACACACGCACACACACACACACACACACACAGCTGAAATCTCATTCGTTTTTTGTCTTAGTTTCATTATCTGCAACTTATCTAATGCAATCGTCCTCAACAGAAAAAGAAGAAAAAAAGAAGATGACTATCGGAAAACCTCAGTTCTTATTATTGCAGTGATTCAACTCACCTATATAATACTTTTAAGATGGGATTTGATCTTGTCACAGAAACTTACCAAACTGTGGTTCCACAAGAAGGCACAATCATTTCAGGGGTCATGAGAAATGCCCTCCTTCCATCTCTGTATTACCCACATGTCTCTTTAAACCACTTATCACATTTGGTAATACGATGAACAGCCTTTCTCAGTACAACAGAATCTTCCCCTTGATTGGTGGGGTTCAGGACATGCTACCCCACAATATGGCACTTTGGCATACTGAATATCTTAAGCTGCAAGAGTCTGAGAGAATGGCTGAAGCTGGAAGGTCTGACTCACCCCCACCCAGCCTTCTTCCCTGAAACTGGCCATAAGACTCTCAAATGGGAAGTGCACTCCCTGTAGGAACATCCTTCTCTCCGTAGACAAAAGGACACTTAGAGGAATCCTAACAAACCGGTCTTGCCAAATCTCCCCCACGTCACCATAGTTACCTCATACTCTTTTAACCTGTCACATTCCTCCCCTGTACTCTTCATCAAACCTAGCATGAAATACTCAGGACTGTTTTTTGGATCTTCATTTTCTTATAAAGGCTCTCTTGTCACATAAAACTTACATTAAATAAATTTGTATGCTTTTGTCCTGTTAGTCTGCTTTGTCAGTCTAGTTTTCAGAACCAGCGGGAGACCCTAAGAGGGTGGAGGAAACCTTTTTTCTCCCCTACAGATGATGTATCTGGCTTTCATGGAGAGGACATGATAAAGAAAAATGTACTGGAAATGTTCTGGTCTAGGCATTAACCACTCCTTTGCAACAAGTAAAGACTAAAGTTTTTTACAGGTATAATATTCTTATTCGTTCCTTTAAATTTATATTTTAACAACTTACTAAACCTTCTCTTTTAAGTGGGAATTCCCATCCTTTGGGGGAAGATTTTTATTTAAAGGTTATATTCTTCAGTTAAAAATATCACAACAGCATTACTTCTTTGTTTTAAATTTGTATCGAGTTTAGTTTCACTTTACAAAAGGCAATGATGCGCTGTATTAATTGAAGAATTCATAGAAAGAATTCAGGGAGATTCATAAAGCCTAGAGTAGATTGATGTCATTTAACAAGTTTGGACAGAAAGTTTGGCTATCTAACAAATTGTTGGTTCAAGTTGTTCAACCAGACCAGATATTCAGGAAATTTTTCATCCATTGATACCTAAGTTGAACTCACAAAGTATGTTTCCTGAAAACATGAATTTGTTTATGTAAATGAATATTCTATATGCAAAATGCAGGCAGAAATTTCCATTTAGGCATGAAATTACCTTTTTTATGTGCATAGGAACATTTTGTGAGCACAGACATGGGACCTAAAGTTTGAGCATCTGAAAGCAGTAAAAACCTCACCAACTAGCTAACTGATTAAAAAAAACAAAAACAAAAACAAAAACAAACAAAAAAAAAACCATGCTACAATTTTAGGTGCATGTTCTAAGAAACTTTCAGATTGGTCCTGACTTTAGCTTTAAATGACAAAATCAAGACCTAAATCACTTATGAATGTCTTTAATTCCCCACTTAAATAGTCTCATATCTGTATCAAGCCTGATGTTAGGCAGGACAGGCTTTCCAATCTAGTCTCTTTTTCATTCTTTATGTAACTACAGCTAATATTCTTATTCCCTCCTTTGGTTCATTTGTAAATCATATAGGGTATACTTGGGAATTTAAATGGATCTTATTATTAAGTTTTTCCTTTTTCTGAGCCATAATCAATTTGATTTTGATGATTGAACTAATCTTGTCCAATGATTTTCATTATCTCTTTTGTTAGCTGCTGCACCATCAATAACTTCAGGTGTATCAACCTTTTGCTGGTACATTACAATCTTCCTTACTCAGAGCAATTTTTCTTAAAATAATATCCTTTATTCTAATAAGCACATTGTGTTTTTCAAATGTCTCCAAGTTTAGAAAAAAAATGTTTTGCTAACAAGGAACAAGGTCTATTTTCCACTGCATCTTAATAAATCTATAAGTTCATTTTCTATACATTGCCTAACATATGGTCATGTGCCTGATGAATAGCTAATATTTTACAGGTGACACTGGCTTTGTGAAAACCACATTAAAAAATATATTGCAATATTTGGGCAAAAAAGGATAAGTGTTACCGTTGCCAAAGCTGTGTTCCATTTCTACGCTAGATTACCATTTATGCATTTTATTATGCCTTAAGTAAAACTAAAACTAAAATACCTACATTAACGTTATTCTGAAATTCTCTATCAAAGAAAGAATCAAAACTAGAAGTGTGCTCATATAAAAAAATATCAGAAAAATAAATGGAAAAAAACCATAGGCTTGGTTTTATTTTTAATTTCAGAATTTTTTGGAGGGGGGTGCTGGGTGCTGAAATGCAAAACATTTCAGAATTTTTTGGAGGGGGGTGCTGGGAGGAGTAACAAAGATATATAGTTACTTATGAGGACATAGAGCAAATCTGCATATAAAATATGTAGGTTTAATGTCTTAAATGAACAAGTTTATAATTAAAAAAATTCTCAAAATACTTCCTATGAACACTAGCTCATCAAAAACATTTTATTTTAGGCATATTTCTGGGAAAATCACAAAGATATCATTCTTTTGCAATCAGAAATAATTATGAGAAACCTTTTAATAAATGTATTTTTATAACACCACTGACTATATATAATTATTATTCTTAGAGTTAAAGTAATAGAATTAATAATTCCATGATCATAATACTGATCTTTTTATATAGTAATAAAACACTGATAATCAAATGTAAAGCAAACTAGTAATAGACCCCAGCAAATTATCTGTTATACATACATTTCAAGGCATCATGGCATACTTGCTTTAACTCAAAGGAAAAAAATTTGATAAGATTTTAGTTGTATTCTAATCAGCAGGCCCCTAACTCAATTCAAGTTAACCCTCCTATTCCGGATGCCGGTAGATAATATCCTGGGATTTGCCACAGGCTGGTGAGACTGCAAACCCTATTCATTAGCATGCAGCCCGGTGGAAGAACTCAAAAAGTCTGTGCATAAAGAAGTGGAGGGACTCCTAGTTCTGCATACTGATGGCCTTGGAGGAGCCTGTGAGCCCCAGCTATCCTGGGAGCAGATCAGAAAGGCATGACATTCTGAGTCTCATCCTTTATCATTGGACAACATATTTAGTTTCCATTGGAAAAATTGACAGAATTTTCCCCAACTTATGATTTACCTAATGGTTTACAATCATTTGCCCACATGAAGGAACAATTAAAATAATGTTGGCTTATGTCCAAAAACTTTGCATGAGAAAAAAAGTAACAGGAAGGTGGGGGAAGTGAATTTAAAGTTGTGTCCTTAACTATGAGGAATTAGAAATTGTGTAGTAAAACATGATAAACGTTTAGTTATACATGTATTAAAATGAAAACAATTTTCCTGCTGAAAAAGTACTTTCAAGTTTTCCACTTGCATTTCTCTGTACACTTAGATTGGTCAACAAACAAAAATCTTAGCCCTTCCCCTCCATTGCTGACTCACTAAGCATTCCCCTTTTTTTTTTATAAAAGGCAAAATCAGCTAGAAGCATTTAGATAAAACTGCCTTTAGAAACCTAAAATCCTCATTAGACAGAAAAAATAGAAAACATTGAGATGACAGGTTAGCCTTTTTTTTTAACAATATAAGGAGAAATTTTTTTGCAGATAATTTCTGCTGCATCTTATAAGCATATTTCCTCAGTTTGAACCCAGATGACAGTGGTGACATTTTCCTTACCCTGCTCGGGTTTAAGGAAAACCCCAAAATAGATCAGCACTGAACACAGAGGACTCTGCCAAATTCCAAATCTGCAGCCCCAACAACACTCAAAATATTTTCAACATTTTACGCACAAGTAGCATGGTTACCCACTGCTTTTCAGAGCCATTTTTAAAAGCTTAATAGAGGATTATTTTGGATGAGGTCCTGCTCTAACACATTTCTGCTTCTTAGGCAAAGTCATGCTCAGGTAAGTATTACTTTATACTCTGGAATTAGGCTTAAGAAAGAATTGGGATATGCTTGCCTAATACAATTTACTACATCCTCTGGTATCTGCATTCACTAGAGATCAGGAAAGGGAGGGAGTGAATCAACATTTTGCTCTAGTTTCTATTCAACTCCTGGTTACCCCCACAGGAGTAATCTAGAACTCTATTTTTCTCACCTTGAATCATTTCACTGCTCATTAGAAAGGTGATAACATTTGGAAGGCAAACATTATTTTCTTCAACAAGTATTTTCTGAATGCTTTGTGAGCAAATGCATTATACGAAGCTTTGTTGTAGGGATTTTACATTCTGTGAAAATATTTAAATTGCTTCCACTTGAAAAACAGCTGAGTGGTTGGAAATAGAGTGAAGCTGGGGGTAACAGGAGGCACTCTTGACCACTATTACCTGTGCTTTGGATCCTTTTCCTAGAGCCTTTCCTTCTCCTCTCCTTCTCCTTCCCTTGCCCTTCTCTATCTCTCCTCTCCTCCTCCTCTTGTTCCCTTCTTCCATTATAAACTAATAGAAAAAGAATTAATTTCCAACACATAGAAAAATTTGGCTCAATTGAGTAGCATAGGATTCACTCACGTGAACTTTACTTTTACCAGTTATGTCTTAAATTTTGGCTAAAGCAATAACATTTCAAAATCACAAACTTGTAATTTTGAAATACATGGGTTGTTTAAAGTTTATAATTTCATTGCTTTTCCCCCCAGTTCTCTTATTGAGCAAGCCTGACTTTCAATGCACACTCTCAGTAGCTTCCTCTTCTATACCTATTAGTTAAGGGGGTTACACTTAGGCCTGCCCATAATATAATTTCTAGATGAATCTTATAATTTCTTCATTGTACTATTCCCTTTAGAAGTCATACCAATTATTTCTGATATTGTCTTTTACTTTTCTCAACCATCTACCAAATTTTAAGCTCATTGCTAACTAATGTAATTAGTTAACACATGTTTTCTTTTTCTTTCTCCTATCCTATTCTCCATAATATCAGTTTCAGAGACTACAATCTGACTTTAAAGTTTCTTAACATGCTTCACTCCTATTAATTCCAGCTCCACTATTTTCCTTTTAAGTCATCTTATATCTTTTATCCTGTGTATTGGTCTAGGATTTTTTGGCTACAATTGGCATAAATCCAACTCAAATTTTATTAAAAGAAAATATTGGTTCATGGAATTGTGAAGTTATCATGGCTGGATCCTGATCAACCAAGAACCTTAGAAATCTATTTTTTGTTTTCTTTTTCCCAATTTCTTGATTATGCTGTGCTCTGTGCAATTTTCAGGCATGAGCTCCTCATATAATGACAGAGATAGTCATTTTTTTTAATCTAGCTTTATAGATCTTTTGTAGAAGATGCCCAAACAGAGATCTGTCATATATCTATCCTCTATATTCACACCAGTCAATGGAAAAAAATCAATTATTCCTGTGTGTGTCACCAAACAAGACCACCAAACAAGGTAAATAATTGAGAATTCATTGGCCTGAAATAATTCCTTCAAAAAGGAAGGCACAGTATGTTGATGGGTATATTAGTTTTCTATAGCTCCTATGACAAGTATCACAAATTTAGCAGCTTAAAGTAATGTAAAATTATTCTCTTACAGTTTTGGAGATCAGAAGTCTGAAATGGTTTTACTGGGCTAAAATCAAGGTGTTGGTAAGACAGTATTTCCCCTGGAGGCTCTAGGGGAGAGCTGTTTCCTTGCCTTTTCCTCCATTCTTTGGCTCCTGGCTCCTTTTTCTATCTTCAAATCCACCAGCACACCATCTTCAGATCTATCTTCTCACTGAACTTTGCCTTCATCATCTCTTTCTCTGACTGATTCCCCCGTCTCCTTTTTATATGGAAACCTTTTAATTACAATGGGCTCACCCACATAATCCAAGAAAATCTCCCCATTTCAAGATCCATGACTTAATTACACATGGAATAAATGTCCTTTTTGTTATGTAAAGCAGCATATGTATAGGTTCCAGAAATTAGAACATGGACCATGTTTTAGGACCATTTTTTTTTTTACCTACTACAATAAGCAAACCTAGAAACACCTTAAGCCTCCTAGCAGAAGAGCAATACTCTTTGAATGGCAGTCTCACAAATGGGGATATGATTGTGTCTCCCTCAAATACATATTTTGAAAGTCTAATCTTCAACTAGATGTATTAGTGAGTGAGCCTTTGAGAGGTGATTAGGTTTAGATGAGGTCAAGAGGATAGACCCCCTATGATGAGATTAGAGTGTCCTTGCCCAGAAAGAAAGGGACTGTTTTAGGCTGTCTCCATGTGAGAACACAGCAAGAAGATAGCCATCTACAACCCAGGAAGTGGGCTTTCACCAAAACCTGACCATGCTGGCATCTTGATTTTGGACTTCCAGCCTCCAGAACTGTGAAAAATAAGTGTCTGTTGTTTAATATACCCAGCCTGAGGTATTTGTTACAGGACCCTGAACTGACTAAATTGGAATAGAACACATTCCTAAAGGGGTGCCTGGGTCTACTGTAGTTTAAGCCTCCAACTTTGGTTCAGGTCATGATCTCATGGTTCATGAGATTGAGCCCTTCACTGGACTCTGCACTGACAGTGTGAAGCCTGATTGGGATTCTCTCCCTCCCTCTCTCTCTCTCTCTCTCCCCCTCTCCTACTTGAACAGTGCTCTCTCTCTCTCTCAAAACAAATAAATAAACTTTAAAAGAAGAGAACACTTTTCTAAAGGAACAGAAGGATTTCCAGAAGAAACTCAGCCAGCTTCAGATATGTTTTTTATAATATTATAAGCCTTTAGTTGCCTGACATTATCTGGTATACTCAGTAAATAATCTGAAGGTCTCAACATTACTCATAAACTCTCACTCTTAATAGATGACTTTACTTTCTAAATCAAAGCTATATGCTATCAGAGCTTTATCAATATCAGTTGCTCTATTCATTTACCTTTATTTAAAAGAAATTTTAATGTTTATTTATTTTTGAGAGACAGAGCATGAGTGGAGGATGGGCAGAGAGAGAGGGAGACACAGAATCCTAAACAGGCTCCAGGATCCAAGCTGTCAGCACAGAGTCTGATGTGGGGCTTGCACTCACAAACTCCAAGATCATGCATGACCCGAGCCAAAGTTGGATTCTCAACCTACTGAGCCACCCAGGTGTCCCTCACTTTCAATTTTTTTTTGTTACTGTCTACATTCATTTCTATTGTATCAACTGAAACTAATAAATAATTAATAAATGATTCCCAAATCTTTATCTCTTTCCCAGATCCCTCTACCATGCTTTACTTTCAATCTTTCTTTGATGGGCATTTTTGCCTGAATGTCTCACTGGGATCCTTAAATCTTCATTTCAACGTCAAATTCATTTTCTTTCTTCTCAACTCTTTCATTCATGGGTTTTGCTATTAATGACACCATCCTCATCAAAGTTGGAACCCTGGAGTCATCTTTGTCTTCTCCCCTTTTTGTTTCATTTCTAATCAGTTGCTAAAATTCAATACAGTCTATCTTCTAACTGCATGAATCTGTGTTTTATTTCTCCTTATCTCTCATTTGAACCACTACAGCAAATTTGTTGCTTTCATGTTGTCTCCCTCAAAGTTTTCCCAATAAATATTTCTAAAATGAGTTTATGATATTTTCTAGCATCTCAAAATTTTTCAAGTGTTCCCCAGTGCATTGAGAATTAAGTAATGATCCTTTACACTTGCATAATAAGGTTTTATAATTAACAAAGCACTTTGCATCCATTATCATGTTTTTTGTTACAAAAACAGGCTTGTAAAATATTTTAGTTTTTATTATGATCGAGGAAACTGAGATATGCAGAGGTGGAATTTTGTAATAGACTTATTTGGTAAGTAAGTGACATAGATTTATGTCATACTTATTGTACTCAAATCTACTCTTTTTTTTGAGACAAAGAAACTCTTCTTATTTGGCCATTCAGTGTTTTCTATTGGAAAGACATAAGTACACCCTTTAATAAAATTCTACTACCTAAACCTCTCAATTTTGAGTCATTATAATGTAATTTCTTTGTTAAGTCTCCATCCTTTCCCTTTTGTTAACCTATACATTCCTCTAATTCTTCATGAAATCTAGATATTGATTCAATCTGATCTCTTTCTTGTGCTTTCTTTCTGTGTGTGTGTGTGTGTGTGTGTGTGTGTGTGTGTGTAGGTGTGTATTTTTAATTTGCCCTTAAGCATTTGAAGCAATGATTAGTACAGACAGGACCTTTTGTATGTGAACCACTTAGGACAGAATGTTAAAATATTTTATTCCTTTCTAGAACATGCTTAAAAGAGCATGAGAATTCCTATGTTGGTTTTGACTCCAGCTTTCTGTCTTTAGCAGAAGAAAGATAAGATGTATATTCTGACACTTGTTAAACACAGTAAAGAAAACTTTATCAGGACTATTTGCAGTAGGTGTTTATCACAATAGGGGAGAGAGAAGGGCCTTAACTCCAAAAACAGAAAGATAGCTGAGGATTAATAGTCAATAAGAAGAATGAGGGTGTCAGTGGATGAAAAAATTACCAAAAGGAGATGATACAGGTAGGGGGATTATTGCTAAATTGACCTAATAGGAGTCTTGCTGAAGGCAGACAAAGATTGTCCAGATATCAAGAGTTGGGGATTTTCAATAAACTGACGTAGCAGGATTTTTGCTACAGCTAGATTAGGCAGACCAGTGACAGGACCCAAGGATGAGGCAGTATTACAGAGTGCTCAGAGGAGGCTGCCTAATGTTGGTCAAGGAGAGAGTCTTCTTCACATTGTAGGAAGCTTAGGAGAGAAACAATGGTTTTCTTCCCCTAAACAGTCATATTTCCCATTATAGATTCATAACTAATAATGTTTTCTGAACGTCTTACAGTCTGTCTATAGTTTTATTTCATCTTATTCTCAGGAGGTGTTAACAGTTTAATGAGAGACTACCTCTCAGAAGTTGTCAAGGGATAGAGATTAGATATCCTAGGCTTGGAAATGTGTTCTATGCATAGTGTCCATACTTTTCTTAACATTAACTACACTCCTTCTCCCAGAGTTTGCCTTTCACAACTGAGAAATAGTCACCTAATTTACCTCCATATTCCCTTTTGCTGCATTGTTTTTGCAACCTTTCTTTGGACTTTTTCTATTTCAATTTTAGCTATATCACACTGTGACAATTAAAGCTGTAAACATTTTTCCAGATGGCAAAGCATCAAAACAGTTTCAAAGTTTGAGATAATATCTTATATGTTCTTTTTAATATGACATATGCCAATGTTTGATATTTTAGTTGTGTTCTTGATCAAGTGAAATTTTAAGCTTTTAAGACTGAGGTGATAGCTTGCAGCCGATAATTATAATACAGATTATTTTCTCATTCACTGCTTCCCCATACAAAAACTCATCAGCCACTTGTATATGCACTCAAAATTTGGTGAAAATTTGATCTAGCCTACTGTAGTAAATTAATACTAATTTTATTTATCCTTATTTTCAGATCACATGTCCTGATATTTTAGTCATCTGAAAGATTTTTGCCTTCTTAAAATTTCAGGGTGGTATAATTGAGAAGTTACTTTTGAACTTCTCTAATTAATACATTGTTTTAATTTAATTTATATTTTAAACCTCAAGTATATAGGGATGAACAGAGGCCAATGTTCATAATATTTAAACTCCATTAAAATAAAATGTTTAAGTTTTGTCATTCTTTTAAGGAGTAAAACAGTATAGATTCAGTTCACATCTTTTTGTATTCTTCCTGAAATCTATTCTCCTCATCCCTTTCCCAGAAATAACCACTTTGTTAAAATTGTTTTCCATGGATTGCAGAAAGACAGTCTTGGGAATCTGACAAAATCCAGTTTCTCTGAGGCAGGTGATCATCTCTCTAGACCAGGCTTCTATATTTTTATCTTTACTAAGCTTCCCCATGGTTTTCCAGAAAGACAAATGAGGCTTTTGAAATTACGGACACATAATACTGTTTGATTTTCACGTGTCACATGATTTCACCTCTTGCTTCAGCTTTCACATTATAATTAACCAACCATCTCCAGGGTGTGCATATCTTCAAACAATGAAATGTCATTCTAGTGCAGCCTATGTGACAGCTGAAAGCTTACCTCTAAATTATAATCAAGAGCAGGTCACATGCTGAGAGCAAAAGCTGTGAGTATATTAGGTTGTCACCAGATTTATCCATTTTCATGCTAAATTAACTTCAGCAATAATCATTTAAAATATCAAAAATATCTTTAGAATGTGATTGATCTGACCCCCATCAAGAGTTACAGGTAAGGTAATGATGAATTTTATAAGAAAAACACATTTAAAATTAAAATAAAAGAAAATGATATATCTTAATCTTTATTAATAGAAAAGATGAAATCTCCAAGTAAAAATAATATTTTCAAATCTTTAGAAATATAAGAATTAAAGTTAATCAATGTTTATTATCTTTTTTCTCTCAATAAAATTAATATTCTCAATAAAGAATAACATTCTTTGCAATAAAAATAACCAGTGAAAATTAGAAATGCCAGGGGAAGACCACAGTTAGCAATTACCTCTATCCAGCCGCAAATATCTACAATAGGACAGCTAATATTAGCCACTGCAACTACTCAGGAACCATTATAAAATGGGATGGGTAATGTAACAGAGGCCAGAAAAACAAATCTGTGCATGCCAGGAGCTTATTCATTATTATTAATTGATGATTATTAACAAATAACTATAACATTATTTTATACTCAAAAAATCAATCTACCAGAGCCCATCTAGAGTTTCTCCACTTTTATATCAACAAACACATATGCAATGTGTAAAATGTAAAATGTGAATATGACATGGAGTAATCCATATCTAATTCTGGCTTTTAAACATCATTTAGTTTTATAAACAAGTTTTCTTTGCAATAAACCCTTTTTTTTTTTTAAAATTAGAGTGTATCCATTGCAAAGGGAAAACTACAATTTTTAAATTGTCAGGGTCACCTCTATACTCCATTAATGAATTTACAAAGAAAAAATCTTTTCCGTCAGGCCTATAAGCTTTCCTTTATAATTTCACTTTTGGCTTCACCTGGGTGATAAGTAAAGTCTAGTAGTTAGCCAGGGGAAGCCAATAGAAGCTACTTACATAAGCTTTTAGGGTAAATGAAGTCCTAATTTGGACATTTCTCAATAAAATCACTCATCGAGGTAGAAAAGACACAAGAATGAATAAGGGATATGCTATTCAAAAGTTAGAAGAGAAAAAATGTATTTAAAACAAATAATAGCATTCCAATTTGTCAAAGGGCTTTAGCAGAGGAATATACTAAGTATAATGAAAACAAAAAATATTGATGGTGTCCAGGAATCAGGTATATTTCAGTTTTATTTAATATATATGTGGGACTTGAGAATACAAAAGAAGGATATTCAAATAGAGCTAAAAATGTTTAATAATCTCTATTAAATGGTGTTACTTATTTTAAGAGAGCTATGCTTTTGATTACATAAAGTCTTTGTAATCTTCTCAACAGCTCTATGAAAGAGTAACACATGTCAGATCATTTTGTTACAATCACCCACCTGAACTGTGGAACATGGTTCTTTTATTTAATCTATTTGAGGTTCCACAAATCTGTACCTCTATTTTATTTATTGTTAGTAGTAGCCTTCATTTTATAAACTATCAGCATAATGCGAACTAATTTCAAACAGATTGGTGAGTCACTTGTGCATGTTTACTTTTCTAAATAGTGAAAAACATTCTTTTTTTTTTTAATTTACTGTTTATTTATTTTTGACGGGGAGGGGAAGGGGCAGAAAGAGAGGGAGACACAGAATCTGAAACAGGCTCCAGGTTCTGAACTGTAAGCACAGAGCTGGAAGTGGGGCTCGAACTCACGAGCCAGGAGATCATGACCTGAGCTGAAGTCGGTCGCTCAACTGACCACCCAGGTGCCCCAAAGAAATTCTTAATCTACTCAATGTTTATAAAATTGTAAAATTCTTTTATATATAAATACCTTGGAAATAGTCGATGTTAATAATAATCAGACACTGGAAGGTAGGACTGAGGCTGAATATTTTTTGTAAATTAATGTGAGATTAAGAAAGTGGAGGGCTAAAAATTATTTATTTATTATCTTAAATAGCTGTCTCTCCTTATAGTTCCATAGACTTGATTTTTTAAATTATTACTCAAGGTTACTTTCCATTCATCATTGATACAAATTTTGTAGTTTTAAGTTGAAATGCAATATTACACATTTGTATCTAGAAAATATTGGACTGTTCTTTATTTTATTTTTATCTTTGATCTTTTTTTGCCAATCCAACAGGTGGTAAGACACATAAAATAAAAAATACTACATAATGGAAAAGGGAAAACACCAATATTTTCAAATCAGTGAAGCAAGAAAATGGAAGTAGCATGGGGGTGAAGGAGAGGAAGGCAGAGGGGGGTTATTAAGAAAAAAATAGAAAAAATTATTTATAAAAGTATTATAATTGATGAATTATGGTTACTTCACAATATATGTAAATTTTGCATCATTATATTTCTAAGAATGTACAATAAAACCTTGGTTTGCAAGCGTATTCATTCTGGAAACATGCTTGTAATCCAAAGCACTTGTATATCGAAGCTAATTTCCCCATAAGAAATAATGGAAACTCAGATGATTCATTCCACAACCCAAAAATATTCATATAAAAATTATTATAATACTGTAGTATAATACAAAATATAAAGAAAAATAAACAAATTAATCTACACTTAGATTTGAAAACCTTCGTGGCTGGTGTGAGGGAGACAAGAGAGAGGGGGATTATTGCGTAAGATGACTTACACTATCACTATTGGATGGTGACTATAGTACAATATTAATAAATTCTTGTCATATACTGTATTTAATGGAACTGGCAATAAGGCAGCAGAGGAAAGGGTCTATATCTGCAGGCAGCCTGACCCAGAATGAAGCAAAGCATTCTTAAGCTTACGCTTGTATGGAAAAGCAAAGGACTGTCCATAGGTGCTTTGAAGTGACAAAAAAATACACTGGTACCAGTTGTGGGCACCTTCCAATGTTCTGAAAACTCACTGATTTCTGCCAAACATTGCAGTGTGAGACCAAGGATCCAAGCATGGGAGACAATCATCCATAATCCCACAGAGACAGAGAGAGAGAAGGAAGAACCATTGGCTAAGTTGTGATCGTGTGATGTTCGGTGTCACATACTACTTGTATTGTAAGACATTGCTCGTTCATCAAGTTAAAATTTATTAGAAATGTTTGCTCATCTTGCAGAACACTCGCAGAACAAATTACTCATAATGCAAGGTTTTACTGTATTCTGAGGATATAATGGGACAAATGTATAAATATATATGAAAAGGATGTTCAAAAAGAACTATTTTTATTACTGAAATATTGATGCAATCTGAATATCAGATATTAAGATATGGTTTCTAAAAATACATTTCAGTCATAAAAGGGGACAGAGGCAACATTTGAAAAGGAACTTTATCTTATTAACATGGAAAAATATTCATGGCGTATTTCTCAGGGTAAAAAGCAGGTTACAAAGCATAATGTACAGTAGATCTCCGATCTCAAAAAAATAATTGTATACATTTATATTACATAGTGTATGCCTAGAAGAACATAAATAAAAATTTTAACAATCTTATCTCTTGTTCATTCAAATATATGAGATTTTCCCTTTTTCTTTTTGCTCACATGAGTTTTCTATTTTATTTTTTGCAATGAACATGTAAAACAAATTGTTCTTAAACCTGTCTTTGGGCATTTGGGCTCAGTTAGATGAGTGTCCAACTTTTGATTTTGGCTAAGTCATGATCCCAGTGTCATGGGATGGAGCCTCATGCCGGGCTCCATGCTGAACATGGAGCCTGCTTAAGATTTTCTCTCTCTCTCTCTCTCTCTCTCTCTCTGCCCCACTCCCCCACTTGCACACTATCTCTCTAGAATGAAATGAAATGAATAAAATAAAACAAAATAAAATAATAAAATAACCTCTTCTTGATAGCACAGCTGGTGGAAAGAAAATGCTAATGTGGCACTGCGTCTTCTAAGATTTCAAATGAATTACAGATATAAAAATGTTAATGTATTAACTAAATACATCTCTATTAGATGTGCACTAACTAAAGCTGATCTGAACAGTATAAAATGAGAAGCAGAGTTGAAAGTCTTAACTTCTTCAAATATAAAATAAATAAGCCACTGTTTCCATCTGTGAATGCAAGATCACACAGATATTGTCTGTGCAGTGATCTCTATAAACATTGGGTAGTGAATCCATTTTAATAAGAAGGTTCCAGAAAAAATAAGGACTGTGGATGCAGTAACGAGTAGGTTCCCTCTCACACTCCTTATCAGTTAACAGCAACTTTCTATAATCTCCACACTGCAACTTCCGTTTCTTTTAAAAGAAATTCTCCCTGGTAAGGTGAGAAAATACTGATGCCAGTAAGCTGTTTATTCAGAGGGAGTATCCAGAATTATAACAACTTGTCCCAGATCATGAATATACAGTGCTGATGGGGTCCAGAATAAGCCAAGTATCAGAAAAATTATTTTGAGCTGAAAACTTTCTGAGAACAGATTTTGAAAGTTTGAAAACTTTCTGAGCACAGATCCATGAACTCCTTTATCTGTCTAAAAGCAGAGACTCCCCAAAGACCTCAGTTGTCATAAATCCCCTTCCCCGGAGTTTCACAACCAGGGAGATAGACCCTCACTGCTGGAGAAGTCAGCACCACACCTAAACCGCTAATCCCACAAACCTACCATATCTCCCATCTGTTCTCTTCTCTTTGGGGGCTCTTTTGTCTTTCCTAAAAGTCATTTGTTTTCCCATAAGTTTCCCAGCTTCCTCACCTCTTCTCATATTAGAAGTCTTTCATTTTCCCAGGAATGCCCTTTGCCTCCTTTCCTACACCCTAATATGTTATATAAACCCTAAACTCTAACCACCCTTTGAATCACATGTTTCTGTGAACTTCCATACGTACATTAATAAAAACACATAATTGAACTTTGGCTTTCATTTTCTTAATCTGTCTTCTGTCAGCTGAATTTGCAGTCACCCAAAAAAATGAACCTAAGAAGATAGGTGTAAAAGTTTTCCTTCCCCAAACTGCTTTTGCTGACATAGACAGAGATGTTTACTTAGAACGGTGCCAGTAAATTTTTAGCATATTTTAAATTTTAATTCCACTGTAGGTAACATATGGTGTTATATTAGTTTCAGATGTACAATATAGTGATTCAACAATTCTATACCTTACTCAGTGCTTATCATGCTAAGTGTACTCTTAATCCCCTTCACAATTTCATTCACACACACCCCCCCCCACCTCCCCTCTGGTAACCATCAGTTTGTTCTCTATAGTTAAGGGTCTGTTTTTTTGTCTCTTTATTTCTTTGTTCATTTGTTTTATTTCTTGAATTCCACATATGAGTGTAATCATATGGTATTTGTCTTTCTCTGGGTGATTTATTTCATCTATCATTATACATCCGAGATGCATCCAAATTATTACAAATGGCAATATTTCATTCTTTTTATGGATGAATAATATTCCAATATATATATATATATACCACATCTTGTTTATCCATTCATCTATTGATGGGCATTTGGGCTGCTTCCATAGTTTTTCTGTTGTAGATAATGCTGCAATAAACATAAGGGTACCTATATCTTTTCAAATTAATCTTTTCATATTCTTGGGGTAAATACCCAGTAGTGGAATTCATGGATCACAAAGTGGTTCTATTTTTAATTTTTTGAGAAAACTTCATACTGTTTTCCACAGTGGCTGCACAAGTTTGTATTCTTATCAACAATGCAAGCGGGTTCTTTTTTCTCCACACCCTTGCCAACACATTTTTCTTGTTTTTCTTTTGTTTTATTTTAGCCATTCTGACAGTGTGAGTTGATATCTCACTTTGATCTTTTTTTGTTTTTTTATTTTTTTTATTTTTTTATTCTTTATTTTTTGCATATCTGTTACTGGTTTTTTTAATCGTGGCTACCATTAGGTTTGTCTATAACATCTTCTGCATATAGCAGTCTGTATTAAGTTGATGTTCACTTAAGTTTGAACCTATTCTTTATTCTTCCTTCTCCTCCCATGTTTTAGGTATATAGTGTCATAATTTAGATTCATTTATTTTGTGAATTTCTTGACTTATTTTTATACATACACTTATTTTTACTGCTCTTGTGCTTCTTACTTTTCTTACTCCTACTAATGATATTTTCTTTCCACTCGAAGAGTTCCCTTTAACATTTCTTGTAGGGCTGATTTAGTGGTCATGAATTCCTTTAACTTTTGTTTGGGAAATGTTTTATCCCCCTTCATTCTGAATGGTAGCCTTGCTGATAGAGTATTCTTGGCTGCAGATTTTTTTGCTTTTAGCACTTTTAAAATACTCTGCCACTCCCTCTGGCCTGCAAAAGCTTCCACTGAAAAATCAGCTGATAAACCAATGGGATTTCCCTTGTATGTATCTGTTTTCTTTTCTGTTGTGCCTTTAAAATTCTCTTTATCATTACTTTTTTGTCATTTTAATTACTTTTGTGTCTTGGTGTGGACCTCCTTGGGTTGCTTTTCTGGGGACTCTCTGTTCATACTGGTCTGGATTTCTGTTTCCTTCCCCACATTTGGGAGGTTTTCAGCTATTATTTCTTCAAAGAATTTTTTTGCCCCCTTTTCTTTCTTCTCTTTCTGGGATCCCTATAATGTGAATATTATTATGCTTGACGGTGTCACTGAGTTACCTAAGTCTATTTTTATTTTTTCTCTCTCCTTTTCACCTTGATTACTTTCCATACTCTGTCCTCCAGGTCACTGATCCATTCTTCTGCTTCCTCTAGTCTACTATTTATTCCACTATTGTATTTTTAGTTTTACTTATTGATTTCTTCATCACTGATTGGTTATTTTTTATTTTCTATCTCTTGTTAAGGGTCTTGCTGAGGTCCTCCACTCTTTTCTCCAGTCTTGAGTATCTTTATGACTATTACATGAAATTCTCTACCAGGCATATTACTTATCTCTGTTTCATTTAGATCTCTTGCTGTGATTTTAATTTTGTTTTTTAATTTTAGTACCTATTCTTCTATCTCCTCATTTTTGCCAACTCTCTCTGTGTCTGTTTTTATGTGTGAGGAAAGTCAGCTATGTCTCCTGCTCTTGAAAGTAGTGGTCATGTGGTGCTCTGCAGTACACTGCTTCCTGTTCACCAGAGCTTGGCACATCAGGGGTATCCCCAATATATGTTGCATGTGCTCTACTGTTGTGGCTGAACTATATTTGCCTTAAGTCCAGTCATGTGCAATGGCTTTTTTTGACTGTTGTGGGCAGGGTTTTGTTTCTGTGTTGTTAGTGGGCCAGTTTCAAGCCACCTTACCCTTGATTTGGGTCAGACCAGGCATTTACCAGAGCTGGGCTGAACTACAGGGTGATTTCTCTGTGTTGTCTCCTGAGAAGCTTTCATTGGGGGGTGGGTTCTGCAGTCAGACCAAGTGTCTGCCCTCAGCCCACCACTGGGGCTGCAGTGGGATTGGTGTGTGTGGTTATCTTCCCTACTTCCCAGGGTAGGATTCACTTTGGAGTGGTGCTAGTCCCTGTCAGGTTCCTTGCACACTGCCAGGCTTATGTTAGGAAAGGTACCAGTAAATTTTGTCAAACTTTTGCAGAGTAAAGACCAAATGCACCCTTTTCTAGTGGATATATTTCACAATTAATACAAGTTGTTGCCATTGAATTTTAACTACAATTGATCTCAACTTAGAGCATAATCTAGTAAATAACATTTATTAAAGAAAGGAAGTAAGCTCGTCTATTCTAGTGAATTCTGCCAACTTTATGTTTAAATCAGATGACAAAAATCAATATCTCTTTTATGAACCTCGAAGTTGTTTTCTCATTAATGAATAAGTAGATGATATTATAACATAAATGAATAATATTAAAACTGATTATATAGAAAAACATAAAGAAAAAATAACAATTACCTACAGTAATTACACGTGAAGAAGAAGATGATGATCATAACCAATGATGACAAAAACACTGGCAATGGTGATAATGAGAATAGGAGCTAGTGTATATTGTGTACTTACACAATGTTGGCACTCTGTGTAGTGTTTTATGTATTGATAATGTTCAGCAATTATCCTACTTTCCAAGTGAGAAAACTCAAGTTTAGAGGATTGATTTTTGAATCAGAAGAAGGTAAAAACATTGAAGTAGAGGAATAGAGATCTCCTGGACCAACTATTTTAACAGATGAAGGTACAGAATGCCAGACAGGTTTAAGAATTTAACTAAAGTTGGAGCATTAGTTAGCTGCAGAGGTAAGATTATGCGCTTTCAGACTCAATTTTGAGTCCAATGTTTATTCGTATATATAATGTTTTTTTAAAAAGGTATGGTTTAAATCCCTATTTTAATCTCCAAATTATTTTATTATTATAATTTTAAATCAATGAAGTTCTGTACATTTTGCAAAGATTTTCCAGTTTATTCTCAAGAGCATTGTTAGTGTATCTAAAAACTATTCTTCACCTGCCTCCATCTTTCCAAGGAAAAAAATTATTCAAAATACATTAATAATAAAAAATATATGGCCTTTTTTTTTTTTTTTACAAATTTAGCATCTTCAGGGGTACCTGGGTGGTTCAGTCAGTTAAGCGTCTGACTTTGACTCAAGTCATAATCTCACAATTCCTGAGTTTGATCCCTGCATCAGGCTCTGTGCTGTCAGCTCAGAGCCTGGAAACTCCTTCAGATTCTGTGTCTCCCTCTTTCTCTGTCCTTTCCCCCCACTCATGCTCTGTCCCTTTCTCTTTCTCTCAAAAATAAATAAAAGCATTTAAACTATTAAAAAAACAAATTTAGCATCTTCTTTTCTCAGAGTTTTAAACAATTCATTTAAATGGTTTTACGTCATCTGCAACAATATCCAAGGAAATAAAAAGTAATGTGTGTTCAGAAAGTTGTGCTGCCTGTTGAAATGTGAGAGAGGTGATCAGGCTAAAGTTAATAAATTCGTTTTTGCTTTTCAATGGAGTATGCCAGGTGCTTAAATTGTTCCGCGATGACCTCCTGTCCTGACACCCCCATCTACTGTGATCCATTTTGTTTAAATGAAAAGACCAACTTTGTAATGTAAAACACAGCTGAATCATTGACACTTCAATCAGCCATTATTATGCTGAAATCACAGTAGGATATCCCTTCTACCCAGAATGTACTGACACTAAAGTAGGATTGATTTCAGTCTGAAAATGAAAGGCAAGCACATCAATATTTGTCTATATCTGCATAATAATCTAGCATAGTTTTATTATAACTGTGTTCACCCAAGAGCAGTACTCATATGAGATAGACCTGAATCTGGCTGTTTCTATTTACAGTTCTAGAAATAAGAAAAAAAAACGAGTTTGACAATTTTTATACAGGTTTAATAATTCCTATAATAGAAGAATATGTAGTGCGAAGAATGTCTTAAATTTGTAAATCACTTGGCTTTCTCTGACCTGGAGAGTTATTTATTGGCACAAATATTGAAGTTTACTGAAGGTTATTTTGACTTGTCAGATAGGTACAGACTTTACAGATGGCACAACTAGAATAGTTCATCAGATAGGGGGTCATCAGTGTCAATGAAGAGAAAATTCACTGAAAATTAAGCGAATAGACATTTACTTGGGCAATCAGAATTGCAATTTGGGAGACACAGATTCAGGTAGAAACTTGAAGTATGTTCCCAGGAAGACAAAGAGGGGGCAGTTATACATGCAAAAGGCTACAAGTGTAGTTCTCATTCAGGTCCTCTATGCAAAACAAGGATTGAAAGTAGGTAAACTGGGATTGGTTGAGTTAATATACAAGTGAGGGATTGAAACTTGTTATGAATTGCATTGGCTCCTTTGGAAGTGGAGAATGCAGATGATTCAGGTGTGTGGTAAGGAAGCTAATCCAGGCTGAGGGTTTACAGCTGGCTGGAAGGTCTTTTTAAAAGTTCCTGGTTTCTTCGACGAGCATGTGCATAAATTCTTCCTCCCTTATGGCCTTCCATCCCTATTTAAAAAAAAATAATGTTTATTTCAGGGACAGAGAGACAGGCACAAGCAGAGGAGGGGTAGAGAGAGCCAGAGACAGAATCTGAAACAGGCTGCAGGCTCTGACCTGTCAGTGTAGAGCCCCACATGGGGCTCAAACCCACGAACCCGCAAACCCACAAACCGTGAGATCATGACCTGAGCTGAAGTTGGACACAACCAACTGAGCCACCCAGGCACCCCCTCCTAACCCTATTTTTAAAAAAGCCACTCTTAGCTAGGCTTGTTCACTCCATTTTAGAAATCTCAGGTCCCTTCAGTTAGGTAAAAGGAGATTCCAAACCTATTGCCAATAAAAGAGATGTGGGAACAAATATATATACATGTGTATACAATGTGTATATATATATATATATGTGTGTGTGTGTGTGTGTGTGTGTATATATATAATATTTATATGCACACATATACATATATACACAGACTATGGCAGTAGAATCAAATTTAGATTTATATATCAGCATGGCTAAGCAAAGAAAATATGAAGTGAATTACTGTGATTAATTAATTTAATTGCCTATTGTCTGGAATCAAACCCCTGCTTTTCAGAGAGAAAGATCAGGAAAATGAGCAGCTTCCCAGAGTTTAAGTCCTGCATTGTGGCTCTTAACTGAACCAGCAAGATTTGATGTTTTTAAAGCATACTCAATATTGTCTGCTTAAATTGAATGCGGAATAAAATCCTAAGCAAGACTACAAGTTTGTGAGGAATGTGTTGGCTTTTGTCCACTAATAAAGTTGAAACAAATCTTGTTGTTGCCTAAAATGTTTTCTGGGCCAGATGAAAACAGGGACTCCTACATAATGCATATGTTCCATTAATTGCAGGAAAAGAAAAAAAAAATCACAACAATAACGAAAAACAAGCTGTAGTTTAGAGAGAGAACAGTACTCATAGCATAAAAATGCCAGCATGAGCAAGAAAAATAAAAAAAGACTTACAAATGAGTATATTTACATGCAGAAAAAGAATTTAAATAACCAAAGCAGGTGAGCCCTTTTAACAGAGATCAGCACATTATTTAACAAAAGACATTACATCTAATTCCACAGTTAAATCCATCTTGCAAGGTGAAGTGAAATAAGAGCAGCAACCTGAAATTGTCTACAATGGAGAGTACTCCTTATGCAGAGACATCAGATGTCATAAAACTTGAATCTATAACTTAGTTAAACACAAGGAGTCTTACTTTGAGAATGTGGATCTTGAAAAATCAATGAAAGATCCATCCAGAGTTCATGAAATTAGCTCAGATTTGCTAACTGTATATGAAGATGATGCGGCAGAATTGTTAGATTGGTTTTAATTTTTGCAAAGCCTCAACTTCATCTATAAAACAGCAAAAGATGAACCAGCAGTATCCACGTGTTTGGCATGATTTAGTATATAAAGAGTTTTGGCACTTGGCAATATCTGATCAGAAAATTATATGAAGTCAAGTTACTAAGTATGGTAGAATCTGACTAATAAAGATACATAACAAACATCGTTTTCATCAATAAGATAACTTAATTTTTTTTAATTGAATATGTATTATTCAGAAACTGTAGGCTTTAGTATGCTAATTAAATGACATTGACTCTCCAGCTATTTACATGGCTTTCAGCTCTCCAAAGCCAGTGACCTAGTCAGATTAATGTTGGCCTCAACTTAAAAGTCATCTGTATAAATAAATAATTCACACCCTCTGCATACTTATTGCCTTAGCAGTTTCAGTGCAGAATTCTGCTGGAATTATGAAAAGTTCAGTAGGGATAAAACTGAGAATGCAAATAAAATATATTTTAGACCATAGTCTACATTGGAGCATGAAATTGTAAGGTCAAAGTTGTATTATAATAAAGAGTTACAACCAAAGATAAAGACTTCTTTTAGTTTTATCATCAGCCTAAGACTAAGTGCTTAAAATATATGAATATGGAAATTCAATGTAACAACTGCATCTATATGGCAAAGGTGATTTGGAGAATAGGATATTAAGAAAAAATGCAGAATCCTGGATGGAAACTAAAAACATAGTTTGAAATATAAATTTATGCCATATTTTGGTTTCTTTGTTTTGCATTTTTAGCTCTGTGTTAGAAAATGTATTAATCAAGGAGTGTCTGGGTGGCTCAGTTGGTTAAACGGTTAAGCGTCTGACTCTTGATTTCAGCTCAGGTCATGATCTCACAGGTTCCTGGGGTCATGATCTCACAGGTTCCTGTGTTCAAGTCCTGCTTCAGGCTTTGTACTGACAGTGTGGATCCTGCTTGGGATTCTTTCCCTCTCCCTCTCTCACTGTCCCTCTCCTTGCTCATGCTCTCTCTACCTAAATAAACTTAAAAAAAAATATTCTAAAATGGAAAAAGTCATTTAGATAATTTAAGCATTTGTATATGTGTATTTTATATTATCTACACAGATTAATCATTATTTCAAGCTGAGTTTCCTGAAAAAATGTTGGTTAACCATGATTTAGTTTGTTGGTTAACCATGATTTAGTTTGTTGTTATGTTTTATTTCAGTGACTAATTGTATTTTAATTCTCATGGGGACAGAATTTCAAAGCTGGCCAAAGGTCAAGATGCATTTAGCTTGATTCCTATTAAAAAAGAAAACATGGGACACCTGGTTGGCTCAGTCAGTTAAGCATCTGACTCTTGATTTCATCTCAGATCATGATCTCATGGTTGGCGAGATGAAGCCTTGTGTACAGCTCTGCACTGACAGCATGGTGCCTGCTTGGGATTCTCTCTCTCCCTCTCTCTCTGCCCCTCCTCCCACTCTCTCTCTTTCTCTCTCGAAATAAATAAATTAAAAAAAACTTGGGGTGCCTGGATGGCTCAGTTGGTTACGCATCTGACTTTGGCTCAGGTCCTGATCTTGCAGTTTATGGGTTTGAGCCCTGCATCAGGTTCTGTGCTGATGGCTCAGAACCTGAAGCCTGCTTCGGATTCTGTGTCTCCCCTTCTCCCTGCCCCTCCTTTGCTCATACTCTGTCTCTCTCTGTGTCTTTGAAAAATAAATAAACACTAATTTTTTTGATTAAAAAAATAAGAAAAATCTACACTAACTTAACAGTGTATGCCATTTTGTTCCTTGTGTAGTCCCTAATCTATTCATATGAAGGGAGTCCTAATTGCTTTATCAATTGCTTTAGCAAACTCTCTTATATACATATATTTTACATATACATATACATATACATATACATATACATATACATATACATACCATAATATTGAAAGAGGACTTCAGCTACCCCATTTTGACCTCCATCTCTACTTTCTAATTGTTAAATTCTTTCCAGCTTATTTCTTGACTCAGGTAAAAGACCCAGCTGGCAAAGCATCCCATGATGGGAACTGAAATTACTCCTTGCAAGCAATAACCACTGTCCTGATGCCAGCAAGACCCCACATGATTGACATCAACGCAATGATCAACTTGATATTTACTGCCCACATGCACGTACCCACCGAAGTTTGTCCCACATTTTCCTTCTATAAACCTTTAAGTATTTTCAGTACTTTGAGACAGTCTTTGAGACATTAGTTGGCTATCTTCCCTTTATTGGTCTCACTGAGATAAATTCCTTTTGTGTTTCACCACCATTCATCTCTCTGCCTCTGGATTTTTTCAGTGGCTGAGCCTGGACTGTTTGGGACCTGGACAGCCAGGTTCTCTTGCACCCCTATATCCCGGTTACAACATTTATAGATTGATTCATAATTTGTCATAGATAGTAGCATAATTTCTGAGATAATTTATTTCTGTCTGTCCAATATTAACAACACTGTTACTGATTAATATTAAAAATACTACTGTTTTTCAATATAACAATAACTAATGAAATGATAAGTGATCCTTATCAAATATTAAATTTATTAATATATTAATATATATTATTATTATATATATATATAAATTATTAAAATTATTGAAAGTATAAAGAGTTTTGCATGTAAATGTGTGTGTCTGTGTGTGTTTGAGGAAGTATCATAGTTGGGAAAACTTCAGCAATTTCAAGAATTAGAAATAAAAATAATTTAATATCAGGGCACCTGGGTGGTTCAGTCATTTAAGCGTCCGACTTCATCTCAGGTCATGATCTCACTGCTTGGGAGTTCGAGCCCCATGCTCTGCACTGTGCCAACAACTCACAGCTCGTGCCTGGAGCCTGCTTCAGATTCTGTCTCTGTCTCTCTGACCTTCCCTCACTCATGCTCTGTCTCTCTCTCTCTCCCAAAAATAAGTAAACATTTTTTAAAAACCTTATTTAAAAAATGTAGGTTTTAATGTAAACTGTTTATCCATTTGTTTCCCAACTTTAAACTTGCAGTATTTGATTTCCTGTATGGAATCCTGGTTTATGTGCCACAACAGAATTTGGCAACACGTGTTGTCTCATTGACTATTTGATTTGGGCCACTGGGTGCTATTTATGAAGATTAAAATTAGTTGCTTCTAGAAAGCTTTGTCATTCAGTAATTGTTGTTAAGTTCTACCTCCTTCTGGGTCATATGATCAAGTTCAAGTTCTGTTGGTCAGGTATTTATTGAAAAATTCTAAGCTTCACATCACTGTACAAGTTCTTAAAGGGAAATAAAATGAGACGTGATATTTTCCTTCAAGAATTTGCAGACAGGATGATGAGATAGCATTAATATTTAAAGATATAATTAAAAAAACAAAGATATAATTATATTACTTTAAAAACTTTGAAAGCAACAATAATGAAAGAGAGTGTGATGGTTAATTTTATGTGTCAATTTGACTGGACAATGGGGTCCCCAGACATGTGGTGAAACATTATTCTGGGTGGGTCCATGAGAGTATTTCATGATGAGATTAACTTTTGAATCAGTAGAATGAGTAGAGCAGATATCTCTTCTTAATGTGAGTGGGCCTCATCCAAACTATTGATGTTCTTAATAGAATGAAAATGTCGAGTAGGAGGGAACTCCTCCTTCCTGATTGCTTGAACTGAGACATTGGTCTTTTCTGGCCTTCACATTCAGACTAAAACATCAGCTCCTCTTGGGTATGGAGTCTGCTGACTTTCAAACTGGAACTGACTGTATCAGATGTTCCCGTGCTTAGGTCTTCAAACTCAGATTATAATACATTTCAGTTCTGATGGTCTCCAGCTTACTGTCTGTAAATCTTGACACTTGCTAGCTTCTATAATCATGTGAGTCAATTCCTTTAAATCAATCAATCAGCCCACCCTTTGGGTTCTGTTTCTCCAGAGAAGCCTGACAGACACAAGGCTAGCCACTGGGACTGTGCAGAAAGAAGAAACACTTTTCCCCAGAATGACTAAAATTATTTATTCACTTTTATGTTCTCCTTTCTCACCACCTCTCTACTGCTTCCCTCTACCCTTTCCAGGATCCAGAAATGTTTCATTGCTATAGTAGTAATAGAAGAGAATTTTGTCAGAAATGTGGGAGAAATCTGCTCCAAGTAGAAGATCCTGAGCATAGGGGAAGATATCTAGGTATTCAATGTTTGAAAATTAATGAGAGTGGTACAGAGTCTTATGATAATAGTTTGGGGAATTATTGCATTAGGCCTCAAGTGCCACACTAAGAGATCTGCGACGCTGGATTATAATGAAAACCTCAATATAAGAAGCAGTGATGGACTAGTAGCAATATGAGCTAGTATTTGAGTATGAGTAAGTACACTAAGCTTTCTTCTAAGTACTTTGTTTTAACTCACATAATCCTCCTATTCATTCTATTAAAATGTTTCTAATTTTGAAGTTTTACATATGAGGAAACTGAGACACAAATAAATTGAGCAACTTACCCAAGGTCATACAAGTTTAGTCACTGGTAAAGCTGGGATTTAAGTAGAAGACAAGGAGATATTAAAAGCAGAAAAAAAATTAATCAGAGTCTATTAAATGATGCAGAGGAGTTATGAGGTTTGAAATAAAATAATAATTATAGAAATGAAAAAGAAGTGCAAGGTGAAAAAATTATATGGTCAAATTATGCAGCATTTGGCTGCATAAAATGGATATGAAGCCAACAATGTCCAAAATGGACACCAGAAAATAGGAAATAGAAGAAGGCAAATTTCATTTTGAACATTTTACATTTGAAAAGACATACTGTTTATGTATTTAGGAATGTAATAAATTTTTCTAAATCACTGAGTTGACTATTCTTCATGTGGCTGAGATTATTACTGTAAACCAAATATCCCTTTTTTGATTTAAATTCCCCAGTGCCATTCATCCTGGTTGCATTATGTGATTAATTCTTACCAGCAAAAATAATGAAGTTCAGAAGTGGTGCTTCCTGTCCCTGCTCCCTCATCCACATGACTGGAAAGCAAGGATACCTCCATGGTGTTGTTGCAAGATAGAAGTAGACTCAATCACTGACTCAAACTTTGAAGGAGAGCCCCGATGAGAGAGGCGCATGACTCACATTGATTTGTGAAATGAGTGAAAGATCCAAATTTGATGTGTTCAGTCACTGGGATTTTAAAGTTTGGCTATTACTGAAGCATAGCATACATAACTTATCCTGACAAATATGTACAACAGTAAAAACATCTAGCCCTAATACTACCTTTGAGATCTCTGACTTTGAGATGTCTTGTCAGATCTCTGACTCTTTCACTTTAAGCAACAGGGATAGAACAATTCCTAATTGGAATTGGAATGCTTAATTATTCCTAATATGGTTAAGAGCAAACTAATAAGGTATTTAAATGTTTTGTAAATCAAAACCACTGTATAAATAAAAAAAGGATTTATATTCTGTTGTTGAATACCAGTCAAATGTTATCACAAGCAACAAAAATATTAGGGCTACCACAAATTTTTTTTTAAAAAGGAGTTTATTGGGCTCTCAAAATTCATTAGAACGTAGGAAAATGTCTTGAAAAACAGTAGGATCTATGGTAATTTTTGAACTCCAACAATCTACTATAGAGGCCAAAGGCATCTGTAGCTATTGAACACTTAATATGTGGACAGTTTTAATTGAGATGTACTCTAAGTGTAAAATATATATATATAATTTTGAAGAATTAATATACAGGATGTAAAGTAACTTATTAATAATTATTACAGTAAGTATCTATTGAAATGAAGATATTTTGCTTACATTGGGTTGAATAGATTATTAAAGTGAATGCCCTGTTGTCTTTTACTTTTTAAAATGCTGCTACTAGGAAACTTAGAATTGTATAAGTGGCCTTATTTGTAGCTTCTATCACCTTTCCAACGGAGAGCACTGACCTAGACCTTTCACCTTTCCCAGAATAAGCTGAAAGCTATCTCACACCAAATGGGGTGAGCTATCTCATAAAAGGATCTGCCAAATAGCCTCCAACTGGAAAAAAATTTTTGAGGTAGAAGGTAAAGGGGGTAGAAAACAAAGGAAGAATAATTGTCCCTATTCTGAAAATTGTTAAGAGATCACTTTTTTTTTTAAAAGATAGTCATGATTCTTACACAAATACAGAACCAACACATGTCAGATTTTATCCAATTCATTATAATGTGAGAGCCAGTAAGATGCTGAAGCTGCTTCAAAGGAGAATTCCAAGGACCACATACAGAGAAAGAGGATAACAAATTCGGAAATTAATTTACAAAGAGATGCAAAATGGGTCTATCCATAGGACAATAATCACTTTCATTTCACTGGACATGACTAATTTGCATTTCTATGCACAAGAATATTTGGTATTATAATCAATGTTTTGTATTATAATCAACAATTTACATGTTCAATGTCAATGATAGAGACACACATATGGGTGAACCAGAGAGAACACACATTAAATTTTTCCTCCATTTCAGAATCTTTCAAAAACTTTCCTGGCAGGATGAAAAAATTAAGAAATGAGAATTTATAAAATTATTTTCTCAGCATGACAAGGGCAATCAATGGAAATTCTATAATCTAAATCATGACCTTTGAGTTGTAATATATTCTGTGCCAATGATGTATTTTTCACTGTTTTAGAAAATTTTCTCAGTGGTTTTGAAGAAATAGCCCAGAAATTGACAAATTTTATACCTTTTAAAAACATTTATTTAGAATTAAATGTTTTTCCTGAAGCTCCAGTCTGGTAGGTATAACACTCCCCCCAAACCCATCCATCACCAAAACCAAACAACCAACCAAACAAACACAGAGGATTCACCCTGATTCCTGGAACCTGGTACCTTATTTATCATTAATTCATTGATTAATTAATTAATTAAAAGGGAGGCAGTTTGCAGATGAGATTGAGGTTGCAAACCATAAAACTGAGAGATTATCTGAGATCATCCAGGTGAGCCTGGTTTATAATCATATGAGCACGTAAAAACAGTAAGGTTTCTCCAGCCGGAAGCAGAACAGATTGCAACAAAAGAGGTCAACAATTCTCACGCTGGGCTGATTTTTAAGAGAAAAAAACAAACAGGTACTTTGTGAACAGCTGCTGGAGAAGGACAGCTGCTAGAAGGTTGAATGTGACCCTGAGTTGGCAGTCTGCAAGAACATGGGTGCTTTCGCCCAACAACCACAAGGAAATGCATTCTGCCAATGACCAGGGAGCTTGGAAGAGACCCCCAGGCCTCATATGAGAATGGTGGCCTCAGACAAAAGCTGGATTTCAGCCTGTGGGATGTGATCAGCGGAACCAGCTAACTAGGACCCAGACTCCTGAGTTATGGAAACTGTGAGATGATGAATTTGTCTTCTTTAAATTAGTAACTGTGTGATGATTTGTTATAGCAGCAAGAGAAAAAGTAGATACCCACTCTTGTGCCAAGTTGCTCTTTTTTTTGATTTGGAGTTTTGGTCATTAGTGTTTAGATTGCAATCTCTTTTATATTTGTGAATCATATGCCATCACCCATAAAATGAACTAAAAGTCTTGTCTGGCTTACTACTCTAAATACCGGATTTCTCAAAAATGCCTGAAACAACCAGACTGTAACACGAGAGCTGCCTGATGCAGTTTTCTTTTAGCTTATCTCAGGCAGAGCTTTGTTGTTCACTTTGAAAGAGGAAACCAACACTTTTGCTGGTTAGAGAGATAGGGCTACTTACTGGAAGCATTAAAGTGTTTAGTGCTCACATGATTATCAAGGATCATGTTACGTGATAATAACTTTGTACAAACTCTCTTCGGCTACAAAAAGTTGGATGCAGGAGTCTTAAGAGGGATGCTGTCAGATAGGAGGAAGATCAGAAGTATTGAGTGATAAAGTATCTGGATATGAGGTAAGGTTAAAAGTGTTAACTATTAACAGATTGGTCAACTAAAATAGGAATGGGATTAAAAGCACATTATAAATTTCTAAAGTTTATTAAACAGCAAATTTAATAGGTAATTGGGAAGAATATTGCAACTGGATTTTAAGTTAGATCATAAAAAGGTTAAGCATTAAATGAAAGAGGATATATCAGGCTAGAGAAACTGATACAACAAACAGCTTTCCAATCTCAGGGCATTAATGCTTTCTAGCCTGCATCCATAGTTCACTGTGGGGGTGGGGTTGGGGGGTTGAAGGGAGGGGGAAGGAAGGATGCCTCCACATGAAGCCATTCCACAATTCAGGCTTCTATCATGTGGCTCATCCACCATCTTCTTGAGGAAAAGTAAGAGAACTAGGACCCATGAACCAATTCTGGCCTCAAACCTGTTTTCATTCTTTGCTCATGACATATGAGCAAAGAGTGGTTTTTGCATTTTTAATGGATAGAAAAAAAGAACATGACAAGCACAAAATTTACTATCTGGCCTTTTCAGGAAAAAATATTGCCAACCACAGTTCTGGGGCCTTGGGAGCCCCAACCAGAGTCTCAGCATCTAGCTGGCATGTAAGGAAAAGGAGAGACAACAAAGGTTTGTGTAAGAGGTTTTAGAGGCCAGGTCTGGAAACGACAAATATACCACTACTCACATACTAATGATGATAAGTATTTAGTGGGCCCTCCCTGCTCTCTGCAAAGCACAGTTGCAGTACAGTCTAGCTCTGTGAATAGCTGCTAAAGTAATAGAAACTAAAGAATTATTGGACGTGTTTTACGGCCAGGGAAAGAGTTTTCATAATTTGCCATAAGACCAATTTCTGGTTAAAAAAACCTAAAATGTAAACATTTGAAAAATGTATAATAGAAAATAACTACTTTAAGAAATGTTAATTTGTAGGGGGAAGAAAACCCAGAAAGGTCTAAATTATCCAGATTATAAATTGGATGCCAAGTAATTGTGGTTCCTGGCATTTAAATATACATGTTAATATCATACAGTCATAAATTTGGCCTAACTCTTGAACACAAAACTTTTGGAAATATAAAGTATGTTGGTAGGCTTGTCGAAATGAAAATTAGACTTTGTCAGACAGCATGCCCAAAGCGGAATTAAGATTATTCTCTAAAACTTAACAGAAACCCATGGGGGAGGGGAAGGAAAAAAAAAAAAAAGAGGTTAGAGTGGGAGAGAGCCAAAGCATAAGAGACTGTTAAAAACTGAGAACAAACTGAAGGTTGATGGGGGGTGGGAGGGAGGGGAGGGTGGGGGATGAATGTTGGGGAGGGCACCTTTTGGGATGAGCACTGGGTGTTGTATGGAAACCAATTTGACAATAAATTTCATATATTGGAAAAAATAAATAAAATGTCATCAAAAAAAAAAAAGATTATTCTCTAATTTTCCCATGAACTGTCCCAAACATAGTCTGAATAGAATTGCTAGATTCTTCTCATTCCGTTAACTCTTGTTGCCTACACATTATTCTTAATTCAAAATTTTATAAACATAATCATAAAATTAGTTCTAAATAACCAAACACACTGAGCAGTGAGCAGTGTTTTATAAACATTGAACATAAGCCTAAACATTCAGGAACAATATATAAAACTATAAACATCGCTACAGTATGATTCTTATGCTAACTGCAAGTCATTCTTCCTTGAGCTTTGGTGGGAACCATTCGTGAGTGTCTGAGAAAATCCTTTGTCCCTATCTTGCCAAGATGTTATTCCTTTATTGTCACAATTGTGTTTCATCTGCTGTTATACACATTGGTTAATGCTGGACAACAGCAGACTGCTCATTTTCTTAACTCAGAGCCAGTATATTAATTAAAAAAATATCTTTCTTTCTGCCTGAAACTACTTAAAGATCAGCCTCTAAAGTAGATGAAATAGGGGCGCCTGAGTGGCTCAGTCGGTTAAGCATCCAACTTTGGTTCAAGTCATGATCTTGCGGTTTGTGGATCTGTAGGGTTCGCGTAGGGCTCTGTACAGACAGCTCAGAGCCTGGAGCCTGCTTTGGATTCTGTGTCTCCCTCTCTCTCTGCCCTTCTCCCACTCCACATTCTGTCTCTCTCTCTCAAAAATAAATATAAAAAAAAAGTGTTTAAAGTCAATGAAATAGTTGATTACACAGATTTCACCAATCATTTCTCTTCTTCTGGCTACATCTATTATAATTTATATTGCTTACACCTGGGAAATGGCAAAGGTAGGGGAAGAAAACCTGTCAGTGTCTTTTCAGAAGACCTTTTCAATGGAATGCCTTCCACAAAGCACCCTCTGCAAGTTGTCTGCTTCATCTGTTGTGGGAATGAGTTTATTTGTTTCCTTCCTTCTTTGTGGGAAAATATCTTAGATGGTAAATGTTGCTTGCAACAATCACCTATATTTCTCATCTTCCTTTCCCTTTACAGTTGTTTCCTCCTTTGTTTATCAGGAAACACCAACCTCGTTCCACCACAACAGTTGTTGGGACTTCACCTTCTCTGTCTAATGTCTTCTAGGAGTTACTGTTAAAGTGTTTACTGCTCACTTGCATGTGGATTAAACACCGACAGGCCGTAGGTACATATCATCTGGTTGTCACCAGGCAGCCTCCCCAGCTGGCATCTAGGAAAAGCAGTGAGAAGGAAAAACTCAGGGAAGAGTATCTGACCAGGATGTTAAATCTGCCAATCCGGTTCTTTAAACCATGCCTCAGCAATGACTGTGGAAACACTCATTACAGGGTTTCTTTACTGAAGGAAAAAAAAAAATGATTCTGCGTCATAAAGCCCTTGACTTTCCCTCCTAAATCTTGCAAAGGAGACATTCTCCTTTGGTTGCCATCATCTCCTGTGGATTGCAATTTGCCACATTGCAAAAGTACATTTTGACTTCTTGAGAGGCTTGTGCTTTCCCATGCTGTTCTGTGAATGGGTTCTCAACCATCAGCCTTGTGCGTGTGGTGATTTCATGCCACACACTACCAAAAACTTGTTACAAGTCACATCCTTAGGGACTTTGTGCAGTGTGTTTACAGAAGGCCTTATGGAGGAATATAATCAGCCGTTAAGTCAAAGAAAAGAAAGGCTATGGAGATTTTCTTTGGTACAATGCTAGCTCTGTGTGAAAGTAATAGGCACAAGTATTTTATGAAATCTGGGTTACTGAGTTGAAAAGATTCGCTAGAGTTACTTTACCCTGTAAAACTTGTGGAGGCTTTTTAAGTAATGAAAACCTAAGATGGCCCCTCTTATATATTCTCACAATCTCAGTGAAGAAAACCAGCCAACTATTTCTGTTATCTGTTCCTGTCTAGTAATAAATATAGAATATATATATTTAATAGATGTCATATATATTGATATTATATAAATATAATACCAAATAATATAAAAATTATTATAAAATCACTATCTAAACTATATAATATAATATAATATAATTTATAATATATAAAAATAATATATAATTCACTACTTCTTTGAACTACCCTTGCTGTAGACATAATTGCAGTCTAGAAGCACTAAACCTACTCATACCAGAAAAAGACCTCAATATTCTCAATATTTTTACTTTACTTGAAGGGAAGTGGTGAATAATCAACTGATGAAAACTCATTTAACAAGTCATACCTTGGTCACTTTGCACTCCTTCCATGAAGTGCGTGAATGTCCAGGTCATATGGAATGTGCTCTCTCTATATTTTTGAAAGTTAAAGTGCAAGGCTGGAAATTATAACTATATTAAAGCATAAATCAAGTTATTATGAGTTTTCTGTAAGAGACAGCTTCTCTGAATGTCGCCTGGCGGAGCAGGAGAAAGTTTCACACAAACTATTTTTTTAAGAAATGCTGTGAATCTGAAGTGACATCTCCTACCATAGGCTGTAGATCCTGAGAAAAGCCAAGGAGAACACAGCATGATGAGGAGGGTAATGTGGGGCAGTATAGGAAGCAATGGAAGTTAAATCATGATGTAGGCATATGCCATGATAAAAAACCTGTTAGAAAGTAGCTTCCAGAAGAACATCAGGACAAGAGCAATGGACAAGATAAGTGGGGTCCCAAACTTCTCTGATTATCTGAATAAAGGATAAAGAAAGGATCATTAGCCATCTACAATTGAAGACATGAAAGAAATCAAAATAATGAAGACTGAAAAAAGGATGGTAAGCGATTGGGGTGTTAAAATTACAAAATAAGAAGGAAAAAGAAAGAAAAAAGGTGTTCTTATTTGCCAGGTTTCTTCCTTAAAAGGCCATGGGGATGAGGTTTGCAAAGAGGAGCAGAATTGAGTAAGTGATATAAAATCCTGATGGAAGAGAAGAGCAGAAAGACATTGCCAGTGTCATTTTTACAAATATTAGTCATTTCCCCAGAAAGAAACAATGTACTGAGGCATAAATATTCAATTTTAATGAATTTGAAGGTGCTATAACTAAAACAATTCAATTGCTTAGGGGGCCACTGAAAGATTCATATTGAGAAACAAAAAAACAAATACAAATTTTTATCATTGAAAAAAAACTAGTTCAATATGGATGAGATTCAACTTAGTAGGTCAAAATAAAAAATTGTTTCTTTTTTATAATGAGCCAATGGACACAGGAGAGGTTGTGAAATAAGGCAAATTGGGATAAATCAACAGTTATGGTTAAATTGGCACACAGTTTTGTGTCTTGGACTTGGTAGTAAGTTATAGAGTAATGGCAACGTAAGAATAAATTATCTACGTTATACGTAACTTTGCATGGAGTGAGGGGAAGGAACAATAATTAAACAACTGTGCACAAATAATGCTCGGTATGAGGCTTAGGACATTATTTGACGTGATGTTTATGACACAAAGAATAATTGCATATTAAAAATAAGAATTACTAATTAGAGCATTTATTTACTAAGTGTTAATAATGTGCCATACATTTACCCAAGTGTTCTCATAAATACCATTTCATTCACACGTGCATATACACAAGTTATCATGTGTTCTAATAATATTGCAAAGGAAAAACACAAGCTGAAAGAGGATACACGAATTTCCCTAAGACCCCAACTCTAGAAGTGGGAAAATTGGGAGTACAGATGAAGTTTGAATCCAAAGCCAGTGCTCTTAATACTGTTTTAAACTGACTCTTAGTTCCTTCTCTCAAATTGGAAATGGCTGCAAGCTTTGTGGTTAAAAGGATATGGTTACTCAAATTCCCACAGAATATTTCCTAAGAAACCTGGGCGGGCAAAGTGTGCCTGGTTTCACCGACTCAAGGAAGAAAAACACACAATAAATTTCTCAGTTCGTATCATCACCAGAGGAGTCTTTGGGGGCTCTAGAAGATAAAGGAAATAAGAGAGGTTTTAAAAATAGATGTGAAAAATAAAGAAGATGGTTTTCACGTTGTGATGAGAAAAGATAAGAGGCACCATGTAAAAAGTAGCTGAGCCTAAACGAGCTACAGCAGGAAGACAGCTCTTGTGGAGTAAGTGAGATGAAGCATATTTATTTTTGAGCAGTCAGCTTCGTGTGAAGTCTAAATATGAGGGAAACGGGAATGGAGAAGGAAGACATTAATACAAACGAAGGGAGGATAAGCCAAAGAAAATGAAATAGAAGTCAACCAGAGATCGAAGCCAAGTTTCTGATGCAGGATAAGAAACATAGCTCAGAAACCAGGTAATAGAAAATAGCCACATTTGGAGAGCTGCAGGTTAAAAAGAAGAGTCTGAAAAAACTACACAAAGCCACACACTTATAGGTCAAGTAGTTCCTGAAGTAGGATCATGTAACCCAAGCAGCATAAGCACAAAGGAGGCACAAAAATGCACTTTATGCTCCTCCAAAGAAAGGAAAAAAATAAAATGTCCGTACAAGAAAAATTCATATGAAAAGAAAATACTATAGAAGAAGGAACTAATGTTGGACTTCTTAAAAAATGGTTAGTAAAGGGACACACAAGTACAACAAAGGAAAAAAGGCAATTCCAACTATATATTCAATTAAATTTATCCCACAATATGAATCTATTAGAATGAGTATGCCCACAACTAGCATTAGTTTTCTCAATTAGATTGGTTTTCCCAATCATCCCCTTGAATTAATATTAAAGTGAAAATTTCTTAGAATTGGTTATCTTTGTGCACCTGTATGAGATCTATGAATTGGGACATATTAAAAACAAATTTAAAAAATGACTGGACTAAAAATGACCTATGGAGAAATTATTTGATTTCAGTTTCATTATAAATAAGCCAATAATTTATATGGCTGTCCATTCATTTATTTGATATAATTTCAAAAGCAATCTATATTCATTGTTAAAATTATAGAAACCCTCTCCACAGCAGCAGTGCAAACCTACAGGTACGACATGGTGTTCTCTAGACCATCTGTGCAAGTATCTCTGTATATCCTTGCATATACTTTTCAGTAGCTTGTCACAATGGTGAGGATGACCTTTTGGGTCATCATTCTGGAGTGGTGGAGTAAATGCCTGTAGATCAATTTGCAGAAAATCCATTCACCAATAACCATTCATCACAAGACCAATTTGCTGCATGACCAATTTGACAAATTATTAACTCCCCCAAAATGTGTATCTACTCACTAGTTACAAAGCTGATAGCAATCCCTATTTCACCAAGACCAGTCAATTTTCAGTGTCAGTTTAGGTACTGCAATTTCTTTTGGACTTTGAATTTTAGGTAGAATATACCATTTGTGTCTAAGAATTTTAAAGCTATGGATTGGGTCTCTTGCAAAACGTTTTCTATCCAGTCTACGACAAATGAATGTAGAGACACTGGGGAATTGTGAATCTTTATGTTATGTTCTGATAGCCATAAGAACTTAAACCAGATTCATATAAACCAAAACTGAATAAAAATAAATCACGACCCAAAAGGAAATATTTTATAAACATAAGGTTCTCAGGCTCTTTAAGACATAGGAAACTAATGTTGTATATATATTGTTATTCCTGCAACTAGAACCGTTTGCTTTCCATAAATTTCCAAAAAATAAGAGTAACTGAGCTACATCAATGAGTAGTTATTCTCAGCAATAATTGGCTACACAGAGAAAAGAAATAGGGACTGTGCATTTCAAATTCTTTAGCACTCTTTAAATGCTTAGTGTTTTATATACATATGGGTAACTTTTCCTATAGCTGCAGTTTAGACTGACAAGGATATGTGAAAATAGACAATCAGGTGAAACTTCCACTTGGTAGTTTAAAAAGCAGCTGGTCTCCGTGTCCATCTTTCATATTGTGTATACAATCAAGCATGCACAAATAAGGCACAGTATTACTTATTGGTTCAGTGGTATTAACAAATTGCTTTCATACACTGGATTTATTAGATCCACCTATTTAGGGACTATTTTTAGAAAAATATAGACAAATTGACTATAGTTATTTAAAAGCTTGCAAACTTATAAGTAACTATCAGTATTTTGGAGGACGAAGCAGAAATAAAGAGTAAGCACATAGTGTTTTTTTAATCTTTCACAACTTTATAAAGTCTCAATGCACTCTACAATTTTTTTAAATTATAAAGATAACACAAAAACAAAAATTAGAATATTACATTGGTGAGAATAAATTGATGCAGCAACTATGGAGAAAAGTACAGAAGTTCCTCAAAAATTAAAAAAATAGAACTGCTATAGGCCCAGCAATTCTACTTTTGGGTATTTTTCCAAAGGAAACAGAATCACTATCTCAAAAAAGATATGTGCAGTTTCCTCCATGTGTCTCTCACACCACTTTCTATATTAAACAGTTTTAGTTTTATTCAGGAAATACCTATTGAAGGTTTCTGGGGACAATAATTGGAATTTGTTTTTATGTTTATAGCTACATTATCTTTTTTCCTACAGTCCGTCTCTTGGTTCATGTTGGGTCTTTGCTTTTATGCTGAGGGTTTTACTTCAAAGCCTGTGTCCTTGGTTATTCAGATGAATTTATTAACTAAGGATTATGTTAAAGTAGGTAGCTGGCAAAGGTTAATATTAAACTGGGTACAGGAATGCTTTCCAAACTAACCTCTTTTGATTGAAAGTGAACTATTTGTTTATAACTGGAGCTGATATTTCAACAGGCAGGGTTCACAAACTGGAATATGGGAGGAAAGCCGACAGGGTGAACATCGAATCTGACTGCCACATAAATGGGGTTTTACTCTGGAAAGATGAAGCAATTCAGTTTATTTTATTGTTCTGCCAAATTGTCTCCCCTATTCTCCCACATATTGTTTCCTCCTTTTCTGTTGATGAGTTTCAGTTGATGCCTTACTCTGTTCACTACTTTATTAGGACGAAGCACCTTCCTAAATTCCCATCTCTCTATGTAGCTATCAAGTCATTTAACAATAGCTCTCTCCAGCTCTGTGCTATGGGCAAAAGCTGCTGTACTTACAGAGTGTAAAACAAAAGTTGTCCTAATAGCCAAGTTATTTTAATACAGTTCTTTAATAAATTAATCTGATGCTTCCCCTCTCCACCACTCTTGATGTAAAAGCTCTCTGAGGCTTCCTTGAGAAGAGCCTCACTTAGCTACAGTGACTCAGACCAGTATTTCCTTTGTTCTGAGTCTCCCCTAGTCATATTTACCTGCTGTCAGTATTGCTGGAATCATGTAAAATTTCCCATGCAATCTTTCATGTACTCTAACACCGATAAAGCTGAAATAATTTTATAATTATTAAGTAAACCATTTTTATATAATTTCTATAATGACTTAGAAGGATTGAGAGAGAGATGTTCTTGCTTTACATCAGGAGCTAGAAATATGCAATGAAATTATTTTTAAGAGAAAAAAAGTCTAATATAAAAGGAAAGTCTCACTGATTCAATGACAAATATAATCCAAAATGTGCATTTTAAAAGTGGAATACTTTATTAAAAACGTATTTAATCAAATAATCGGCTGAACAATAAATTTTCATTGGTGTATTTTCTAACTGGTAATCTTTCTATCCTCTCATTCGTTGGTAGCAAATGAGATCTGCTATAATCTGTAGTTTTCCAATAGAGAGCAAATAGCTTTTAATACTGCCAAATAATATATTTAGGCATAATTAATGGAGATGCGTAATATGGTCTTAATTCCCTAAGATTCTCAAGTTTGATGGCATAAGTTATGATTTAATTATAGAACTGGATTGTTATACATCTAGAATGATGGAAATCATCTCTCCTATCTTAATGGCAGTATGCATATAACATACTTACATCTAAAAGTGTATCTTTCTTTCAGAGCGCTGCAAATCTGTAGTCAGCTAACTCTTTGGACAGAGAACCAAGTATTTAATTTTTAATCAGATTCTTACAAAATTAAGTACTATTACGACTCTCTTTGGAAATGACCGCTAAGCCACTAGCATGCCCCTCTCTAATAAACTTGTAACAGATACAAAATTTCCCATGGGAATTCTTCTTAGAATTCGACATCTAAACTGGACAGCTGGTAAGAAAACATGTCTTTGTTGTCTTAGAATAAATCATTTATTTTTCAGCCCTCAAGAGATTACACCTTTGGCAACCAAGCACTTTTTTGCCATCTGTAGCAGGTGGGAAACATAGATAGTTTGTGAAATTCTGGTTCATTTCAGTGGTCAAAGTAAATATTTATAGAAAGAATGTTTTTGATTTTATGATAGAAACTTCATATATTTTTAAGAAATGCTCCCCCTCCACTTCATCTCTATCAGGATGCTGTCCCTTTTCTGAGGATGTTACTGCTTTCCTTCCCAGAGATATTAAAGATGGTGTTAGGAATTAGCCATTTAACGTAGTCATAGATCATCCCAAGAGTTATTTAATAACCATATTTCAAAGTGTGATTTCTGTTTTAAGTTCCATTGTTATCATATCCAGAAGATGTTAATTTCAAATTTCAATCCTATTTCAAATTTCACCATTTTTTCAACCATCTCCCTGTTTTCTCACTCTCAAGCCTATGTAAACATTATACACTATACATACGAGCTAGCAGGGACTCCAAATTACCATACAGTTTGAAGAGCAATAATTTTTATGGATTTTCTATTTCCTAAAGCTTTCTACACTTGAATGCTGCATTCAGGATTGTCTAAATCTCATAATTTAATCAAGTGTATGAACAAAACTCCTCACCAATTAATATTGTAATGCAAAAAGATATATATATGTATATATAGTTATTATATATTCCTATGCATTTGTATTTATTATTTATATTATATAATAAACTATATTATGGACTCTGAATAAGCACTTAATTACCTGCTCTCAAATGAATGAATATTATTTCAATAAAAATCTAGTTAACCATACAAATCAAAGTATTCTCAAGCAAGATAATTAAGGTTCCCCTTTACAACTGAGTCAGTGCCCAAAACATTAAAGGAAAATAGAGGATTTTCAACAGTAATTTTCAAGCCATTCCTAAATTGATGCAGCTTTTTATTCAAGTGAAATATTGCTTGGAATTTCAGTATGTAAAATTGGAAAAAATTGAGTATTTCATTGAGCAGGATAAAACAAGAGGGCGTATGCCCAACCTTCTGTCCCTGTTATCTCTCTTTGTGACATGATTCACTACCTCTAACCTGGAATTATAGAGTCCAGTTTAAAACTCGTGTCTTATGGGAAAATTGATTAATGCTAATCATTGTGGTATATTGTTTATACTATATACAACTTGAGGAATTAAACTAAGACAATATATATTACCTTGAAATTTAAAATTTATTTTATGTTTGATCTGGAAAATATAATTCAATATGGAATAATTTTGGAAAACAAAAATAACATAGCTAAAAATAGTTAAGATTTTCAAACATTTTAGTTTACATTCATTTTAGTTTATGAAAATGAAAACTATGGAACTTATAAAATGGCAAAGGGTATCAGCACACTAACTTCTTTATAGGGACCAGCTAGCTGAGCTGGTGATGGATCAAAGGAAACAACCTATTCCCAGTAAATGCTGGAAAGTGAGTACCCAATGAGTTAGTGAGCTTTAGAAATTCATTATCATTGAGGACATCTGCTTAACCCTGGCAGTCTGGAGACACCAGGGACTTTCATAAGCCTTTTGGCAAAGAGACTGGTAGCAAATCACAGAGACCAAGAGGAGGATAACTTTCCACCCACATAAAACTTGGACATAATTTAACACATAATTGCATAAGGAAAAATGAGAACAAAAGGCAAAATTTACCAGATATCAGAAGATTCTCAGAATCATAACTATTTATCTATTAAATCCTGCAGTTTTGAAGCCAGAATTTCTACCTGAATGGGTGCAAAAACTTCAAGTCAAAAGGTTAAATAGTAGTAAGCTGGTGAAATTTTTAGGCAACTGATTGAAAGCAAGCAGAAATTATTTCTAGAACAATGTACTTCAATAGAATCCTCAAATAATTCAAACAAATAGAGGTCAGAGGAATAAACAGTTACCATTAAAAAAAAAATCGACACGGGTGCCTGGGTGGCTCAGTTGGTTAAGGGTCTGACTTCAGCTCAGATCATGATCTCATGGTTAGTGAGTTTGAGCGCTGCATTGGCCTCTGTGCTGACAGGTCAGAGCCTGGAGTCAGCTTCAGATTCTGTGTCTCCTTCTCTCTCTGCTCCTCCCCCACTCAAGCTCTGTTTCTGTCTATCAAAAATAAATAATATGTAAACAAACAAACAAATGAAATCCACCATCATAAACTTCAGCAGAAAAACATCCATGCAAAATAAGTCTTTGGAGATCTCATATATTGAAATTGTAAGCAATATGGTATAAAATAAATGTATTTTACATAGTTAAAGACATTCTTTGAAAATAAACGGAACATTTAAATAGAAAATAATTGACCAAGCTTATTTTGGAAAACAAAATCTAATTTTTAGAAATTAAAAATACAATAATTGAAATTAAAAAAACAAAAACAAAAACAATAGCTTAAACTGCAAACTGGGCTTAAATAAATAAGGACTTAGTGAGATGAGTAATGTATACATAAGGAAATTATATGAAGTAAGGCATAAAAAGATCTAGAGAAATAAATAGAAAGTAAAAATTAAGAGAGTAAGCCAAGAAAAACAGGTGGAAAATTAAATTTCTATCATTATAAAAGAGAAAACTGGAATGAGACAATTATCAAAGGGAAATAGCTAATAGTTTTCTAGAATTGAGAAAAGATAAAATCACAGATTCAGGTAGCTATACAAAGTACAAGAAAAACAAGTAAAAAATGTCCTTCAGGATCAAGTATGTGAAATGGCAGAACACCAAAGAGAAAGAGAAAATTTTATAAGCAGTTAGAGATCAGATGGATTACCTACAACTGAATGACCATTAGTCCAACAGCTGCCTTCTAAATATCATAATGGAAATACAAATACAGTGGATAATATATTCATAGTGATTAGAGAAAATACCATTGAATTAGAACTGTAGATCCATTAAATTGTCTTTCATGAAAGAGTCCAAAGTAAAAACATTTTCAAAATAACAAAAGTTTGTATTCACTATTTAAAAAAATATATAACTAAAATAATCTATAAAGCAGTGCTATCTAATGGAATTTTCTTCAATGATGGAAATATTCTACAACTGTCCTGCTCAATATAGTAAGCACAAGCTACATGTGACTTTGAGCTCTTGAGATGTCACTACTGTGACTGAGAAAGAGAATTTTAAATTTAAATTTTAATTGACTTAAATTTAAATAGCCATATGTATCTAATATATATGTATTAGATAACCAGTTCTAAAAATATGATTTAAGAAGGAATTATGTGCAAAAATAACAGTAAAATTATATATAAATATTAAATTATATAAAACAATAAAAATATTTTATTGTACTGTTAAGAAAATCAAGATATAAAACTGAAATCATAGCAATATGATCTGGGAAAGAGATAATTACAGTTAGAACATTTTAAAGTCCTTGTTTAGTAGAAGAGTAAAGTAATATTGAGCTTTGATAAGCTAAAATAGTTCTAGTGAATTCTAGGAAGACTAATAAAAGGAAAACACTAGCATATATAATTTTCAAACTAGGAGATATATGAAAAAGAGTGAGTGGAAGGGGCAACAAACTCAACGAAGGAGAAAAAACACCAGTATAATATGCAACAAATAAAAGGGGCAAAATAAGATGAGTAATTGCCATAAATCTAAATCTATTGGTGATAATATTAAATGTAAAAAAATATTTTTTTCTACTAAAAAGATAAAGATTACCCAAGTGTGTTTTAAAAAGACCTAGCTATATGTAGTGAGTGTATAAGAATGTAAAGTTATCATAAGACAAAGTAAAGAAAAATATATACCAGGTAAATATAAACCAGTAGAAAATTATTGTAGGTATATTAATATCAGAAAAAAGTAGCAGTTAGGGCAAAAATTTACTAAGGGTGGATATTTCTGTTAATAAAATGTTTAATTCATAAGGATGGAGTTAAAATTTTTAAACTTGTAAGCACGTAATAAAATAGTTTCAAATACATAATAAACCTGAAAATACTAATAAGAGAAATTCATAAAACTGGAATAATTATAGGAGATTTTTCACACATTTGGCCACCAAATTATAGATAAGAGAAAAAAAATTAATGAAGACATGGCAGTTAAAACAACATAATTAACAAGAATGATCAAAGAAACACACAAATACTGTCATCAATGAAATCTCTTCATGCATACATGGAAGTTTTCATGAAAATCGACTACGGTCAAAGCCACCAAGCAAGTTATACCAAATTTCAAAAAAAGGATATCAACAGTGTTGTAGAGATTCTTAGGTGATCATCAAACCCATATCATCTTTTGAGAAAACAGCTGGATTACATTTCTCAAACTTAATTCCAGTTAACGAAAGAAAATGCATGCAGTGTAAATTGCCACAGATGCTATTTTATTCAGTGAAATGTGAGCAGAAATGATGTATGTTTCTTCCAAGCTAGTACTATAAACATGTCCCACGAATAATTCTCCATGCTTATTCCAATACCACCTTCATGGCGCTGTGCAGAGATACAGAAGCCCTTTGCAAAGACACAATAGCCATGATTTGAATGGAATTTTGAAACACTGCTTAGAGAAGAGCTTCTTTCTAATCGAGACCATGTATGTTGGAGGCTTCCCATAAAGGAGAAATTAATTTATATTTTATTAACTCACACAGATTTTAGAGTTTATCTCTTATAAAGCTAATGTTATTCTGTCTAATACAGAACTTGGTATCAGAAACGGTATACTATGGTAGAAGAAACCTAAAATACAAATTATCTTAGTAATTCAGCATTCAGTGATGGTGAATTTCTTATTGAATATTAAAGAGATGGGAAGATATGGAATGGTTAGCAAAACATTTGGAGACATGTGACCTATAATAATTTGAGAGGCAGACCATGTGTCTTCTGAGCCAGATACTTCAAGTAAATGGGTTGGAAAGAATCAGTGTAATAATGTATATCAGATTCTGATTTTGGTGATATCACAAGACAGATAAGACTTCAAGTAAACATTTTCCATTTTTTGGCCAAAATGAAAAAAAAATAATTAAAAAAAACTGGCAGAGATTATTCAGAAAAGTCAATTGTTGCTAGACCTCAAGCAGTAAGAGCTAATTCTAAACCTATGAAGATTCAAATCTGTAAAGATCAGTGTATTAGTTACCTATTATTACATTACAAATTACCTTAGGTAGTGGACCTAAAGAAATCAAACCTTAATCAATAGAATCCATGAATGTTACTGTATGTAATGTTTTTTTTTTCCAGATGTGATTAAGTTAAGAATTTTGATATGAGGAAATTATCTGGATTATCAGGTGGGTCCTAAATCCAATCAAATGTGTCCTTATAAGAGAGAGGCACAGGGAAATTACACAGAGGAGTAAGGCAATGTGAATACAAAGGCAGAGATTGGAGTATATACAGTTACAAACCAATGAATGCCATAGCCACCAGAAACTAGAAGAGGCAACAAACAGATTGTCCCCCAAAGCCCCCAAAGGAATGGTTGATACCTTCAGTTTGACACAGTGAAATTGTTTTCAGATTTCTAAGACTCCAGAACTCTACAAAAATCACATTAAACTACCTAGTTTGTGGTAATTTGTTATAGCAGCCATAGGAAACTAATTATACCCTAAAACTTAGCAGCTAAAAAACCCAAATATTTGTTTTCGCATTGTTTCTCTCTGTCAGGAATCCAGGAATGTCTCAGCTGAATTTTTCTGTTTCACAGTCACTTCCAAGTCTGTGATCTAGGTGCCTGTAATCAGCTCAAGTCTCAACTGGGGAAGATCCCTCTCCAACCTCACTCCTATGGCTCTTGGCAGGTCTCAGAAGATCTGCTTCTAAGCTCACTCATGCAGTGTTTTCCACATAGATGCATCAGTTCATGGCACCTGGCTTCCCCAGAGAACAATCTGAGAGAGATCTAGAGAGAGCACCGAAATGGAAACCACAGTCTTTTTCTAACTTAATCTTGAAAGTGAAATCCCATTACATATTAGAAGTGAGTCAATAAATCCAGCCTATATTCAAGGGGAGCATATTGCACAAGAGCATCATAGCAGGGGGGGAGATCACTGGGGGCCATGTTAGAGGCTACCAACCACACAAACATAGATTTTATGAGTGAATACTTAAAAACACTGGAGAAAATATCCTAAAGAGAGGCGGAGTAAGAGGGGAGGATGTTTCTTATATTCTAGGTATAATTCTGTATATTCTGAAAAAGAAGTAAAAGTATTAGAACAGAAACCAGATTATCAGTTGCCAGGGGTTGCAGGTGGGACGATAGATAATTGGCTATTGTCTTGGTGGGACGCTTAGTGGGACGCTTGGGTGGCTCAGTCGGTTTCCTGTCTGACTTCAGCTGGGGTCATGATCTCGCAGCTTGTGGGTGTGAGCCCCAGATTGGGCTCTGTGCTGACAACTCAGCGCCTGTAGCCTGCTTCAGATTCTGTGTCTCCCTTTCTCTTTGCCCTTTTGCACTCTGTCTCTCAAAAATAAATAAACATTAAAAAAATAGTAGCTTGGTGGTGATGAAATTATTCTATATTTTGACTGTGGTTGTAGTTACCTTTGCTCAGTGTGAACCAGTGACTACATTAAAGGAACAAATAAATCTAATCATATATAAGAATTTTGGGGGAAGAAAAATAAGAATGCTCTTCAAATTATTTTATGATGTTAGAATAACCTGAGTCCCCAAATCAGAAAAGAACACTAAAGCATCAGAAAATAAGAGGCCTATTTCATTCATAAACATGGACATAAAGTTAATAAACAAAATATTTATAAAACAAATATTTTTAAATGTAAAAGAGATAATATATCATGACAGAGTTGGATACACCCAAGAAATGCAAAATTAGTTTCTCATTAAAAAAATCAATTAATATCATTCATAAATATAATATTAATAAGTAGTGAAAAGAATTCAATAAAAGTCAATATCATTTACTTTTTTTAAAAAAAAGTACTTCTCACAAAAATAGTAATAGGAAGAAATTTCCTTTCACGGATTTGAAAAGCTTGTAGTTACTCTTGCCAGTGTTTTGTAAGCAACAGCCGTCATGGATTTAAAAAGAAAAACAAAACATCTTCCCAAACTCAAAATAGTAAGGTACTAGTATGAATGAATTCCTTCATTTACCAAATTTTTTTGGTTGCTTATTTATCAGGCTTTTTTTCTTGTTAGTAGAATCCACTTTTGTTCAGAGTTACATTGGTGTCCTTACACATGTTGAGCAAGCAAAACCAGTCTAGGCTGTCATGATAATTTTGCATTCATTTGCCAGATGTGAATTTTCCAGTGTCCCACTGCAGCCAGTTATGGCCCTGTAAAACCTTTCTGGTGAATGGAATATAGCACGTGACTACAATTTGATTGAAATTGCTTCTAGAAAAACTTATTTTCTATTCAAAAAGAAGCATACACATAACATCACCTTTCTTGCCTTGACATAAATACAACATCTAAAACTGAGGCCAGTCATCTTACATCCATGACACAAAAAGTAACCTGCTGACAATGAAACATAGAAGGATGAAAAGAGCCTAGTTATTTCAAGATACTGTGAAGCCATTATACCAATAATGGGGGTTTTTTTAATTAATTTATTTTTTCAGTAATCTCTGTAACCAACATGGAGTTTGACCTCACAACCCTGAGATCAAGAATCTCATGCTCTTTATGTCTAGACTTCTTATCAAGTAGCCTTATTAATGTCTTTGTTTTTTTAAGCAAATATAGGGAAAGAATTTTGTACTTGTAGCTGAAAGTATTCTAACAAATATTAGTAATCATCTTAATTCCTCATATATTTAAATTATCTTTATTTCTAACTCATGAGAATGAAGATGGAGTAATTGATCCTTTTTCCTTGCAGCAAAATTATTTGTTCATATATCTTATATTGAAAATAATGTATACTCTCAAAGAACCCATGTTTCAGTTATAGAATTCCCTGTAACAAACTAATCCAAAATCTATTGGCTTAAAACAGTAATGATTTATTGTTTTTCATTATTTCTTATAATTTTGAATGTTGGCTGACCTAATTGGAGTTTTCTCTGTGCCATGTAATGTTGGCTGAGGATACAAATGTTCACTTATTTGGTTGTCTTTGACTAGAGGCATGGCTGGGACAGCACATTCAAGATGATTGTATTCACACTCACGGCACCTCCACTGTGGTATCTGGAATGCCTGGGGGCTAGCTGGGGCTGTTTCTTACCACTCGAAAATCAATTGTATCCTAGCTTTTGTACTTTTGGCTGGATCCCAAGAGAATGCAATGGAAGCTGCCAAGCTCTAGAACTCACACAACATCACTTCATCCTCATCCTCTTAGTTAAAACAAGTCAGAGAGCCAGTAAGGATTCAAGAGAGGGAAAATACCTTTGTATCTTCATGAAGGAGTTTGAAAGAATTGCTGGTGGCCAATAATTCTGTTGGTTAACTGGGTAATCTACTTTTAGCCTGCTTGTAAATATCTTCCCCTTAGTCCCATTATACTTTTATAACAACATGTGCCATCTTACTGTAATACATAAAATAAAAGGTTATTCTATACAGTAAAGTATTGCTAAAAAAAAGTGGAAGGTAGTGTATAGCTTCAAATACATATTCTTTATTCTATATTAATTCAAGCTAAGTCATGGTTTATTGCTACTGAAGAACTGGGAAGTAACCAAATGATTAATAGAGAAAAAGTGATAGTGTACTAAGATGCAACTATTTTTTCATGTTATATATTTTCTCTGCATTTCTCCTTCCAGACATTTGACTTTATTTTGGAAGGAAGATACAATATAGCATTATTTTGCATTTTTACCTTATGATGTAAATTTTCCTTTATTCAAATAGAAAAATTATTTTTTACATTTTCCATAAAAATATATAATATAGAGATGATAGGGGAACATTTTTCTATTACCCAAAAATAACTTAAAGAAGTAAAACTACAAGTTATAAGACAGAGTCCAAAAGTGCCAAGTATGATTACACATGCATAGGTTGCATTCATAAATTATTATATATTTCTTTTCTCTTTAAAAATCTGTTATTTTAAAGCTTACTAAGGACTTTTCTGTATAATTGAAGTAAATTTATTGTTTTGCTTTGTGTGTTTAAGAAAGGTCCTTTATGTATACACATATATATGTACATATATACATATATATTTGTGTATATATATGTATATAAAGCTCCTTTATATATATATATATATATATATATATATATATATGCATACACACACACACAATGGAATATTATTCTACCTTTAAAAAGAAGGAAAACCTGTCATTTGCAACAACATGGATAAACACAAGGGTATTATACTAAATAAAATAACCCAGACAGAGAAAGGAAAATACTGTAAATACTACATGGTATCACTTATAAATAGAATCCAAAAAAGAAAAAGAAATGTCAAGCTCATAGAAAAAGGAAGTCAAAAAGTGATTGTCAGGAACTAGGCAGTGGGGGAAATAGGAAAAGTTTGGCAAAAGGGTACAAACTTTCAGTTACAAGATGAATAAGGTCTGAAGCTATAATGTAAAATATAGTGATTACAGTTCATAACACCGTATTCTATCACTGAAATTTTCTCAGAGAATAGAACTTAAGTAGCCTCATAAAAAAAGGTAAATAAGTGAAGTGATGGATGTGTTCATTATTTTGATGATGAGAATCCTTTCATGATGCATACATACATCAAATCATGTTGTACACTTTAAGTATCTTACAACTTACATTGTTAACTATACCTCAATAAAGCTGGGGGAGAAAGCATGGGAGAATTATCTAACGTATCCTAACTTGTAAATTCAAATATCTTTTTAAAGATATAACAAATAACTTTTAATTTTTTTAACGTTTATTTATTATTGAGAGACAGAGAGACACAGAGCGTGAGCAGGGGAGGGGTAGAGAGAGAGGGGAAACAGAATTTGAAGCAGGCTCCAAGCTCTGAGCTGTCAGCACAGAGCCTGAGGCGGGGCTCAAATTCACAAACTGCAAGATCATGACCTGAGCCGAAGTGGGTCGCCTCACCAACTGAGCCATCCATGTGCCCCACAAATAACTTTTATATGTTATAGAATTTACTTTCTCCAGTCTAGTTAATCATGATTCTTTATTTTGTAACCTATTTAAAAAAAAAACAAGTAACTTTTAAAATCCAAATTATCAAAAATTAAAACCACTTAGAATAGATGGGGCGCCTGAATGGCTCAATCAGTTGAGCGTCTGACTTCAGCTCAGGTCATACTCTCACAGTTTGTGAGTTCGAGCTGTGTGTGGGGCTCTGTGCTGACACCTTGGAGCCTGGAGCTTGCTTTGGATTCTGTGTCTCCATATCACTCTGCCCCTCCCCCACTCACACTCTATCTCTCTTTCTCTCAAAAATAAGTAAAAATTTAAAAATTAAAGTAAAAAAAACAGAATAGATAATATCGTATTACATTTTATTGATCAGTACAACATCCTTAGTCTCCTCTATACACATACCTACGCATGTACTTATATACATATTTATGTACATATATACATATATGTATATATAAATGCATGCATATATACACTATAAATATATATAAAGAAAATTATAAGTAAATATATTTTAAAAGAACGTTGAAAGACACTGGACTTAGAGAATTACTGTCATTACATCTAGTCAGAGATTACAGCTGAATTGGTAATTAAACAGCCACATTCCCACAGACAGGTCTGCAGCTATGTAGCACTCATTCTGAGTATGAATGCATCGAGACTCATATTGAAAACTACCATCAAATAGACTTACTTCAGGCATGTTCAATCTCTCTGGTCATAAAGTGCAAATTATGAAATTGGGACTAAAAGGAGTCACGAAATACCCAATTTTTATCAAATGGTACATACAAGGACAGAAGCTGAAAGGAAATTGTATATTTTAATGCATTGACACCCCAAAATGATGATATTTGATGTTATCTATTAATAATGTGCCAGATGTATTTTTGGCTCAACAGAAGTAAGTTAGAGTCAATTCCCACAATCATTCCTAGAAAAATTTAAACTAAAATTCAAAGCCACCCAAAATATTCAAATAGTACACAGACTGCCACTACCAATAAAAGAGCACTCCTTATAATCTCACTGAATTCTATGCAGTTTCCAATAATAGCAATTATAGCTATTACAACATAGATTTGCATAGTGATTATTTGTCCAAAGAGCCCAATTTTATTTTATTTTATTATTTTATAGATGTTATTCTGCTCTACATAATACACTTATGGAAGTAGGAGAAAGTAGCATTCCTACTTGGAATGGAATATTATGCAAGGGGGCATAATTTTATACTTATCCAAGATCAAAGAAAACTATATTTTGTGAAACAACAGCCCTGAAACAGATGTCTCTTAAACTCCTGGCCAGTGCCTCTACTTTAACTATATCCTCACAAGCCACTCTTTATATTGAAGATTCCTGAAATATTTCTGCATGGTTTGCTGCCATTCTGTTCTACCAAGATAATGGGTAGCTGAAGGCCTGTGGTCATAGTGTGAGTTTAACATAGCCAACTGAGTAATGCAGAGCCAGAGAATGCATTACTAGTATGTCTGCCTTCAGCTGATTGGTTGATAATATCATCTCCAAGTAATAATTTTGTTGCATGATTTGAACTATAGGTAGTTCTTGGCCCTCTGGCCTATGAAATGGAGGACAACAAAAGACAAATCATAGTGATACTTTACTCTATCACTTAAAATTCTTCCCTATTGACCTATTTACCTGTCTTTCTAGTTATAATCCTGTTGATATTTTGGCCTAAATGGTCCCTGATGCAATAATGACAATTTTCCTCTTCTTTTTTCTCTAATAGCCTGATTTTGATCCATAGCCTTTCTCTGACTTGTGATTCTATATATCAGAACTCATATTCCATGTCTGAATCCAAGCACCACTTTGACAACAAGTTGTTCAAACTTCCTAGGCCAGACCACCGCTTCTGTCTCTTCTGCCTGGTCTTTCATTGGCCCTTTTGGCCTCAACCTTCAGCAATCTGTATTTGTAAGTGTCAGATCAAGCAGTCGGCATCTTGACCCTTTTCCTTCTCATCATGATTTCCTAAGATAACATGTTTACCATCACTTTCCTTCCAGTGCAGCTTGAGTCTGTATAAACGTTTCAATAAGGTACCTTCCTCAAATCATGCTTTTGTTCTTGATCTAATGTACTCTCCATAGGCTGCATTTTCTATAATGAGGATTCAGTGCCATGGTTACTATTTGGATACATCTTATTTAGTTGGCACATTCACATTAATACAAAATCAAATTTGGGGAATAGTAGGAGGACCCTAGACTTGCCTCATCCTGTGAACACAGCTAGATAAATATCAAATCATTCTGAATACCCAAGAAATCGATCTAAGAACTGAGAGCACAAACTGCACAACTAGAGGGAGAGAAGAGGCCACATCGTGGAAGGTAGGAGGTGAAGAGATATGATTTGGGGAAGAAAAGTATCATGGGTGCAGTGGAGGGAGCCCTGGTGACAGAGAGAGGCAGAAGAGAGACAGAGAAAGAGTGTGAGAGAGAGAGAGAGGGAGAGGAGCACAAGGAGGGTTTGCACAAGGAAAACACTTCCCCAAAGCCATTGATGGGGAAAATAAGACGGGCTTATTTTTGTGAGTTTTTACAACCAGTTGGGCTCAACAATGGAAGTTTTAGAGGTCGATGGCATAGCTGGCATGGAGCCTTGTGGGCGCTGCAGTGCTCCTGCGGAGAAGGATGGCAATAATCACCCAAAAAGGGATGGCACAACTGAGGATCCCCTGAGATGCACTGGGAGAGACGGTTGCTCCTTCTTGGAGTGCATCTGGAAAAGGTGGCATTGCTTCTCTGGGGACAAAAGAGCCAGCGGGCAACTTTTCACTCCCCCAACTATCAGCGTAAACTAACTTTAGTAAATAGCACAGTGCCAACACTCGTGGCCTGAATTGTTTAAATCAAACCCCACCTCTCTGTGCTCTGCAGATACTGCTTTTTTGAAAAAGTGAGTTTCAGAACCAGAGCGGCAAGTCCCTCCCCAAGAAGACCAGCACAAACCCCTGCACACACCTCACCTACTGACCATAAAGTTCTATAAAGCTTCAGCTCTGGTGGAAATAGCGTCAGGTTTTTTTTAAACAAGTATACCAGGGTACAACTATTGAAAACTCACCATACTCTAGCCAAGGGCCAGACACTCCCCAGGGCAGGCAAGGAGAAATTCTGCAGAAGACTGACCTGAGAGAAAGAGCAGTCAAAACACAGCAGGAGAGAATACACAGCATACAGCAGAGACACTTCCTGAAGTACCAGACCCTGGACAGTATATGACCTTTTCTTTATAAAACCGTACTCTCAGGAGCAGGAAACACAACAGACTTTCCTAATACACAGAGAAAGACAGAGACCTAGACCCAGACTTTGTGCCAAGACAGAGGAATTCATCCCAGAAGAAAAAATAAGAAAAGGTCATGGCCAGGGTTCTAATCAAAACAGATATAAGTAATATCCCTAGTCCAGAATTTAAAACAATAATCATAAGGATACTAGGTGGGCTTGAGAAAAGCATAGAAGACAAGAGGGAGGCCCTTACCACAGAGATAAAATACCTAAAAAGTAGTCAGGCCAAAATAAAAAATTCTATAACCAAGATGTGAAAGTGACTGGATGTAATAATCACAAGGAAGGAAAAAGTAGAAAAATGAATAAATGATACGCAAGATAAAATTATGGAAAATAATAATGGTGAAATGAAGCTCAAAAGAAAAATATTAGATCACAAATGTAGACTTGGGGAACTCAGTGACTCCATAAAGCATAATAACATTTGTAACATAGGAGTCTCAGAAGAGGGGGAAAAAAGGGGGCCAAAGGTTTATTTAAGGAAATTATAAATGAAAACTTCCCTAATCTGGGAAAAGAAACAGACATCCAAATCCAGGAGGTACATAGAACTCCCATCAAAATCAACAAAGGCAGGTTGGGTCACCTGGGTGGCTCAGTTGGTTAAGCATCGAACTTCAGCTCAGGCCATGATCTCGCGGTTCATGGGACATGGGATCTCGTGGTTCAGGTCATGATCTCGCAGTTCACAGAACCCACATTGGGTTCTGTGCTGACAGCACAGAGATAGAAGCCTGCTTCGATTCTGTGTCTCCCTCTCTCTCTGCCCCTCCCCTGCTCAAGCTCTGTCTCTCTCTGTCTCTCAACAATAAATAAGTGTTAAAAAAATGAAAAAACCCCACAAAAAACAAAAGTCAAAATCAGGCCAACACCATGACATATCATAGTTAAATTTGCAAAATATAAAAATAAAGAAAAACTCCTAACAGCAGCAAGAAAAAAGAAGTCCCTAACTTCTAAAGGAAGACACATACGTTTAGCAGAACACCTGTCCACAGAAACTTGGCAGGCCAGAAAAGTGGCATAGTATATTCAATGCGCTGAATGGGAAAAATCTGCAGCCAAGAATATTCTATCCAGCAAGGCTGTTATTCAAAATAAAAGGAGGAAAAAAAACAGTTTCCCATACAAACAAAACCTAAAGGATTTTGTGATCACTATATCAGCCCTGCAAAAAATATTAAAGGAGACTCTTTGAGTGGGAAAGAAAGACCAAAAGTGACAAAGACTAGAAAGAAACAGAAAAAATCTCCAGAATCAATGACAAAACAAGTAATAAAATGGTACTAAATTCATATATATCAATAATTACTCTGAACATAAACGAACTAAATGCTCCAATCAAAAAGACATACAGTGTCAGAATTGATTAAAAGAAAGAAAGAAAGAAAGAAAGAAAGAAAGAAAGAAAAAGAAACAAGACTCATCTATATTCTGCCTACAAGGGACTGATTTTAGACCTAAAGACACTGCGGATTGAAAGTGAGGGGAGCCATTTACCATGCAAATGGATGCCAAAAGAAAGCTGGAACAGCAATTCTTATATCAGACAAACTAGATTTTAAGCCAAGGATTGTAACAAGGGATAAAAAAGTGCATTATATCATAATAAAGGCATCTATCCAACAATAAGACTTAACGATTATAGATATTTATGACCCTAACTTTAAATATCCAAATATGTAAAACAATAACTAACAAACATAAAGGAACTCACTGACAATAATACAATAATAGTAGGGGACTTTAACATGCCACTTACAACAACAGATATATTCAGAATATTCATTCTAAAGCAGCAGAATACACATTCTTTTCACGTGCACATGGGATATTCTCTGGAATAGATCACATATTAGGTCACAAATCAGGCCTCAACAAGTATAAAAATATTGAAATAATACTATACATATTTTCCAACCATAAAGCCATGAAACATGAAGTCAACCACAAGAAAAAGAAATAGAAAGACAACAAATACATAGAGGCTAAAGAATATGTTACTAAAGAGTGAATAGGTCAACCAGGATATTAAAGAAGAAATTTTTTAAAATGCATGGAAACAAATGAGAATAAAAACATGAAGGTTCAAAACTTTGGAGATGTAGCAAAAGTGGTTATAAGAAGGAAGTATATAGCAACACAGGTCTATGTCAAGAAGCAAGAAAAATCTAAAATGAGCAAGCTAATCTTACACCTAAAGAAGTTAAAAAAAGAACAATAAATGAAGCCTAAAGCCAACAGAAGAAGAGAAGTAATTAAGATTAGACCAGAAATAAATGGTAGAGAGACAAAGAAACAAACAAAAAACACACACTAGAACAGATCAATGAGACAAGGAACTGGTTCTTTGAAAGAATTAATATGATTAATATTCCTCTATCCAGACTTACCAAAAAGAAAATTGACCCAAATAAATAAATCAGGGATGAGAGAGAAGAGATCATAAACAACACCACAGAAATGCAAATGATTATAATATGAAAAATTATATGCCAAAAAAATTGGGCAATTTAGAAGAAATGGATAAATTCCTAGAAACATATAAACTACTAAAACTGATACAGGAAAAAATAGGAAACTTCAACAGACCAATAACTAGCAAAGGAATTGAATCAGTAATAAAAAATCTCTCAAAAACAAAGTCCACAGCCAGAGGCTTCCCAGGGGAATTCTACAAAAACATTTTAAACTGTTCCAAAAAAAAAAATGAAATGGAAGGAAAACTTCCAAACTCATTCTATGAGGACAGCATTGCCTTGATTTCAAAACCAGACAAAGATCTCAGTGAAAAAGAGAATTACAGGCCAATATCCCTGATGAACATGGATGCAAAAACTCTCAACAAAATACTAGCAAATAGAATCTATTAGTACATTAAAAGAATCATTCACTATGATCAAGTAGGATTTATTCCTGGGCTGCAGGGGTGGTTCAATGTTCATAAATCAATCATCATGATACAACATATTAACAAAAGAAAGGATAAGAACCATATGATACTCTGAATTGATGCATAAAAAGGCATTTGAAAAGTACAGCATCCATTCTTGTTAAAAACCTTCAGCAAAATAGGGATAGAGGCCATATATCATCCTCAGTGGGGAAAAACTGAGAGCTTTTCCTCTATGGTAAGGAACAAGACAGGGATGTCCACTCTCACCATTGTTGTTTAACATGGTACTGGAAGTCTTAGCCTCAGCAATCAGACAGCAAAAAGAAATAAAAAGCATCCAAATCAGCAAGGAAGAAATAAAACTTTCACTATTCACAGATGACATGATACTCTATGTAGAAAACCCAAGGGGCACCCAGGTGGCTCAGTCAGTTATACCTCTGACTCTTGATTTCAGCTCATGTCATGATCACAGGGTTTATGAAATCAAGCCCCACATCGGGTTCTGTGCTGGCAGTGTGGATTTGGCTTGGGATTCTCTGTCTCCCTCTCTATGCCCCTCTCCAGCTCGCATTCTCTCCCTCTCTCAAAATAAATAAATAAACATTAAAAAAAAAGACTCCACTGAAATATTGTGAGAACTGATACATGAATTCAGTAAAGTTACAGGATACAGAATCAACATACAGAAAACTTGCATTTCTATACACCAGTAATGAAGCAGCAGAAAGAGAAATCAAGAAATCTTACAGGCAATCCCAATATTAAGAAAGTAGAGCCACTCTTGTTGAGTAAGAAGCGGGAGGAACTGAGATTCTACAGCCTCTTGCCTGACACTCTAAACCACTAGAAACTTGCCACTTTCCCTGAGAAAAATCTGATTATCTCCAGTGTCTCTGCCTTTATTTTGGTATTCACCAGTGCCTGGTACCAGCCTACTGCCATGATTTATATTGCACTTGCCTCACTTGGTTTCTTAAGTCATTCTGTAAGCCAGTTCTTACCTGGCCTATTTTGCATAACCAAAGTGCTAACTAATAAATATGCTCTTTAACTGTCACCCACCTTTACCATGGGTTAGATTTAAGTCTAAATTCTTATCACAATGACTCCCAAAATTTAACTGAATGCTCTGTGTGTGTGTGTGTGTGTGTCTGTGTGTGTGATGGAAAGGAATCATTACAGTTGAAGGGAGATAAGAGATTAAATTTAAATATAACTGAGAGCATTTACACATTTACCCAATTCAGTTTGTTTTAGTTAGGTTCAAAGAGGTGAGCAGTGTCTATCGTCAATACCAAAATTTCCAGGTACCTCTGCTTGACTTTGCCACTAATGATTGTGGTTCTATGGTCCACTGATTTCCATATTTTCTCCTAACCCTTGCCACACAGAAATATACAACTACCTTGTGATGAGCTACTCAGAGCTCATCTATTCTCTCTTACTCCCATTTGGATTCTAAAAAATCTTGTCTTATCATCTTGACTTATTGTTCTCAAACGTCACAATGATTACCTCATTTTTAACCTCAGTAATTAAATATTATATCACTTACTGAGAATGTTCTTCATGAGTTTTGTTAAGTATTCCCTTATTTCCCAAAATTCTGGTCTTTGTAAATTTTTCAACTTACATGAATTTCTTCTACTGAAAAATAATCTCATAAGATTGTGGAATAGATTCGGGATTTCTCCAAAATCAATTTTCTTCCTTTTCATTTATTTATTTTGTTTTCTTTCTTTTAGCATAGGAACTCCTAATTTTCAAGTAGGCTCATAGCCTAAACTTGCAGTAAGGCTGACAAAATTTCAGAAAATAAAACGTGAGCTGAAATAATGTGATCATTTGCTAAGTCATGCTGCTAGAAGGAAGGGACATGCAATATCTTTTTTTACTTTTTCTTTTTTTCATCTTCTTATTGATTTTATTCTTTACCTTTTTTGTATTTTGTCTTTTAAAAAATAAACATTTTAAAAATTTTAGAACGGCTAGAGATTTACAGAAAAATTGTGCGGATAGTACACACAGCTTCTACTATTATTAATATCTTATATTGTGATACTTTTATCACAGTTAAGAAACTAATATTGATATATTTTGATTGACCAAAGGCTATTATTTGTTCATAAATCCTTAGTTTTTCCCTAATGTTCTTTTTTCTTTTCCAGGATTTCATCCCAGAAACCACATTACATTTATTAACCATGTGTAATTAAGTTCCTTTTGGCTGTGAGGGTCTTATTTTTGGTGACCTTTAAAGTTTTGAAAAGGACTGGTTAGTTATTTTGTAGTATGTCTCTCAATCGGTATCTATCTGATCTTTCTTTCATGTTTAAAATGTGGCTGTATGTTTTAGGGGGAAGACAAAAGAGGTAAAGTGTCATTGTCACCATATTAGGAGTATATATTGTTAAAATTTTTCTTTTCAATCTTTATTTATTTTTGAGAGAGAGAGAGAGAGAGAGAGAGACAGAGACAGAGAGAGAGAGAGCATAAGCAGGGGAGGAACAGAGAGAGAGGGAGACACAGAATCTGAAGCAGGCTCCAGGCTCTGAGCTGTCAGCATAGAGCCCAACACGAGGCTCGAACTCACAAACCATGAGACCATTACCTGAGCTGAAGTCAGATGCTTAACCTACTGAGCCACCCAGGTGCCCCAAGAGTACATATTTTTAACATTAGTTATTAATGTTGATGTTACATTTAACCACCTGGCCATAGTAATGTTGATCAAGTTTCTCCACTGAGAAGTTGCTCTTAACAATGTCCTTTTTACCATATCCTTTTGCAAACTTTTTGGAAGGTTGTTACCTACTCTTAAGTGAGAATTAAGCTTAAACTTTTAAAAAGTGGAATATCTGCATAATTCTTAAAAAAGTCATCTACAGGGAGTTTTATCTATTCTCCTCCATTTATTCATGCATTTAATCATTTATTTATATCAGTTTGGACTCAAAGATATTTATTTTATAAAATGCTACATTATTTTGTTGCTAAGATTTTTCCAGCTTTGGAATTCTTTCCAAATACCAATTAGGAATTCTTTCTGTTGGCTTCCATGCATTAGTGCAATAGCTAGAAATTCTAGTATAATGTTGAATTGGCATGGTGAAAGAGGGCACTCTTGCCTTATTCCTGATCTTAGAAGAAATGTATCCAATTTTCCCCAATAATTAAGAGCAATGTTAACTGTAGATTCTTTGGTAGACATTCTCTATAAGTTTGAGGAAGTTCTATTTGAGGAAGTTTTCTATTCCTAGTTTGTTAAAAGCCTTATTATGAATGAATGGCCAATCTTGTCAAATTCTTCTGCATCAATGAATATGATCATATGATTTTTCATCTGTACCCTTTCAATATGGTAGACTCTGCTGATTGATTTTCTAATGTTGATCCAGATTTGTGTACCTGGAATAAATCCCACTTGGTCTTTTTATGCACTGGAGGATTTGAATTTTTAATGCATGCTCACTAGAGATATTGTTTGTTAGCTATTCATTCTTATTACACCTTCATTTGATTTTGTTATAAGAGTAATGCTAACCTCAAAGAATAAGTTTAAAGTGTTACTCATGCTTCTATTTTCTGAAGATATTTTGGATAACTAGTATCATATTCTCCTTCAGTGTTTGGTAGACTTCCCCAGTAAAATAATCTGGGCCTAGTGGTTTGCTTGTTTGGACAATTATTGATAATTGACTCAATTCATTAAAGATATAGGGCTATTCAAGTTATCTATTACTTCTGTGAGTTTCAGTAGTTTGTGCCTTTAAAGGAATTAATCCAGTTCATCTAAGTTATAAATTGGTGGGCATAGAGTTGTTTGTAATATTACTATATAATACTTTTTATGTCCATGAAATCAGTAGTGACGACTTCTCATTCGTTTATGATTGTATTAATTTGTATCTTCTTTTTTTCTTGGTTTACATGGTTAGAGGTTTGTAAATTTTATTTATCTTTTCAAAAAACTAGCCTTTGGTTTCGCCTGTTTTTTCCTACTTATTTTCCTATTTTGAATTTCATTGATTTTTAGTCTTTTATTTTCATTGATTTTTACTCTTTTTTTTTCTGCTTCCTTTAGATAGATGTAAGCTACTCTTGTTACTCTAGTTTCCTGATGTAGAAACTGAGGCTATTGATTTTTAGATCTTTTAGCCCATTATATACACATTTAATGCTATAAATACACATTTAATGCTATAAATTTTCCTCTAAGCCCTGCCTTTTCTATTTCCTACAATTTTTGATAGATTGTCTTTTAATTTGCATTTAATCTAAAACATTAATTTCTAAGACATCTCCCTTAACTTGTGCATTATCTAGAAATGTATTGTTTAGTGTCCAAGTCTTTGGAAAATTTCCAGCTATGTTTCTGTTGTTGATTTCTCGTTCAATTCCAATGGGGTCTGAGAAGATACTTTTTATGACTTCAATGCTTTCCAACTGGTAAAGCTTTATTCGCTTACTGTGATAGTGTAATCGAAAGGCAAAAATAGATTCTGCCTCCCCAGTGTTCCAATATTCCCCATGGAATAACACTGAGTGATAGTAAGATGATATGTAGCTCAGGTAGGAGGAATCATCTCACTGCCGAGGAGCCCGGAACCTATACACGCAGCAGTAACGGGAACCCGGAACCTATACACGCAGCAGTAACGGGAACGTATTGATTCCAGCAGAAAAGTACTGATTTAGAGTAGTGAAAAAAGCGCCTCAGCCAAGATTTTGTGATAAGGAAGTGTTAGGGAAGGCACCTGAGAAGTGCATCAATGAAAACCCCAATACAGAAGCCTCCAAACAGAGGTGTTTAGGCTAGAAATGCAGGGGGTGAGTGAGTGGTCTAAGTGCCTGACTGCAACTCCTTTTAGAGAAATACAATTCACTGGCTGTGCACACATTCTGGTGTGGAGATAGCTGCCTCTTCTTCTCTAACCCAATGAACCTGACAGGCAAAGCTTGTAATTGCCTGTGGCTGGGCCCAAGAAATCATACCTAGAATTTTGACCTGGAGCCAGACACATCAATGCTTCATAATTTTTTTTCTTGAAAATAAGACAACTTCTTCTCAGTAATGGAAATTGAGCTAAGTAGACCTCTTATATAAGGGTTACATTAATTCAGTTAGGAGCTGGGCTGTGTTTAATGTTTGCTCTAGCTATAGGTACCAAAGTCTTCAGATCTTTTCAATGTCCTTGCTTTTGTATCCCCTTTTGATTTGGGCTTTCTCTAAGTGCTTCTCAGAAAGATTTTGCCCTGTAGCTCTTTCAGCTATAATCCACTACTATACTGGGGCTCTTGGTGTGACGACCAGTGAGCCATCTATGAAACATGTCTCTGTTAATACTTCTGCTTCTCTGCTTCATACTGACATTGTGTCAGTTTAGACCACAAAATGAAAGTCACTTTTGGAACTGGCAGTGCCCTTCAGGACATTCACCCTAAAGGGAAATGACTATGTGTGGAAGCCATCCAAATCCTAGTTCTTAACTAGAATACGTGCGGGTTCTTCGGAGAGTGTGAAAAGGGTACTTCTTTCCTGATGTGGAAGAACTCCACTCCACCACTTCTTACTGCCTGGATTCCTTCAGTCAGTAGGTATCTCAAGGATACCTACTGAGACAAATATTGAGAAGACAGAGCCCAACAGTATTCCATCCATTTATATGACACAGGTCCTCATCTACACAAGTTTAAAGGACATGTGTGAGGAGGAGTGTAGGCTCCTTCACTCTTGACTCCACCAACTCTTTTCTAGTCCTTTTCCTCTGTTTAACTGACACAGGAGCAGGTCAGCATGTTTGCTGGTTAAATATATATGTTTCTTGAGGTCATCTTCCTTGTTCTGTCACTTTTAATTCTGCATGCCTCAAAGGCTGTAGGCTCCTATCTCTCCAGGGGTCCTTTCATATTGATTTGGTTTTGGAGTGATGTTGAGGGTTGTTAGGCCAATTCTGATAACTCTTAAGGCCAAAAGGAAAAGGAGAAGTGTTCGGTCCCAACTGTTATAGCCTCTCTGAAAGTAGAATATGGGGTACTTAGTGCCTTCAGTGTTCAGCTTTGGTCCTTAATTGCAAATCCAGGAGAAACAGAAGAATATAATAATCTTATTATGATTTTTAAGTAAAGGGCTGTTCCCGTAGTTGATGTTTTCCACTTAAACAAATTTCTGATTCTTTAGACATATATAATAAAGGATTCCCTTGAAAACAATTCCCAAATTCTTCTGAAATATGATTCGTCTTCCCAAATCAGAGTATCTATAATGTTACCTCCCCTTTTTCATAGATAGCATTTACCTTTATCTTACTGATACTCAAGAATTGAGAATTGATGTTTGTTAAAGGTCTGAAAACATTTAGCTTAATTTTAAAGACATTTTTTCTAAAACCTTTCAAATCTCAGAAGCCTTTCAATAGTAATTATTCACTGACAGATCAACATTCTGTAATCATCTCACTTAGAGCATGGAATGCAAATCCAGACTCAAGTGGGTGCAAAAATACTTAGTAATTTATGAACTGTGCAGAAAATAAACTATGGACATTCAGTCTGTCAGTGGTCTGGTTAAGAGAGTAGCCTAATGAACCATACACACTGCCTGGGGTTTTACCTTCTCTAATCAGTGAAGTGACCTTGTAGATATAATCTTCATATCCATCTATTTTCTCATATATCAAGTGACCAAATTCTACTGGAAAAGGAAGGGAGAACTCTGCAGAAAATAATATGAAGTCATTGAAATCCACCAAAATTTAAAGCCATGAAAAATCATAACTGAAAAGCAGAGTATAAAAAGTGAAGTTTTAAACATTTTTTACTATATTTTTTTGTTGATCACTCTTTCTGTAAGAAAATCAAATTTCATATAGATAGCATTTATTCATTAAAAAAAAAGTTGTAAAAATGGCTATAATTTTGAGCCTTAAACATTTTGTATAATTACCAAAAGCAAAATAAAGATAAGTTAGTTTTTTCAAAATAAGATAATTTAAGCATCAATTTTCACAATTACATTTAAAATTACTTTCTATTTTTCAATAGTTCATTGCATATAAAGAAGGTTCATTTATATAGAATGTCTAAATCATAGAGAGAATCTGATACTTTCAGATCACTTTACAGAATCTCAACTCTCTCTTACAGTAAATGAAGTTCCATTTGTCCATTTAAAATGCTGAATTTTTAATATGTCCCTCTGCTCTTCCTCTGTCTCCTCTTCCTTCAGTCCAGAAAGCCCAGTTCACATCTTAAAAACCCATTAACTTCCACAACATGCCACAGGATAGGAGTGGTGTGGGAAAAAAAGGAGCTTCTTGCCTTACCACTAACCTTTATATCAAATGTAAAGATAACCTCACAATTTTTTTTCTTTGCTCATCATGTACATTTGACATGATGTAAGTTCATTAGTATGTTACCTTTACCATTTCCAAGTAAGATTTCAGTTTGACCTGAACTGTCTGCCACAGACACAGACTTTCTTACAATAGTAATTTAGGGCAATTTAGGACAAGTATCTACCAACTAAAAACTTGAGGAAGACTGTTAGGGAGAATTGAAGAACTTAAATTCATAGATAATACTGTTTTTAAAGAGAGATGTGAAGTAATTTCTTCACAGATTTTTAAAGTTAGTTATATAAAACTATCAATTTTTAATGGGTACTTTGAAACACATATTCTTTCATGTAATATTAAATCACGCAAACATTTTCCCCAATAATGCATATAAAATATTATTTTAAAATAATTGAGAAGAGAATAACAAAGTGGGAAGAGTAATAATAGATATTATGTAATTAGTACTTACTACATGATGGTTCCTCCTAATATTTTACGTATTTTATATGTCATTTTATCTTGACAATGACAGAAAATGGTACCATTGTCCTAATTTCTAAGTGTTTAAAAGGAAGGTTGAAAAGGCTGTTACCCGGTAATAATAGCAGATCAGTATTCCAACCTGGTTATGGTTAGCTCCAAAGGCTGTTCTCCTAACCACTCCCCTAATAGTTTGTAAATAATTGTGGCTTGCAAACAAATTTCAGGAGCAGCTCCAAAGGATGTTCTCGTAACCACTCCTCTAATATGTTTGTAAATAATTGTGGCTTACAAGCAAATTTCAGGAGCACAAATGTTTCACAAAGGGAGATTTAAAATTTTTAAATGCTCTCTTATAGACCTAAAACTTTAGTTAGTTATGCAAAATCAGAGTACTTTTCTAACATAATTCAGATTGTATGATGTATCATTATTACAACATGCATTATTTCTTCTTCAAAGAGCAATCTCTTGGGACGCCTGGATGGCTCAGTTGGTTAAGCGTCTATCCAACTTTGGTTCTGGTCATGATCTCATAGCTCGTGAGTTCAGGCCCCATGTTGGGCTCTGTGCTGACAGCTCGGAGCCTGGAGCCTGCTTTGAATTCTGTGTCTCCCTCTATCTCTGCCCCTCCCCCACTTACACTCTGTCTCTCTTTCCCTCAAGAGTAAGAAAACATTGAAAAAATTTTTTAAAAAAACAGCAATCTCTAGCATCATTGATAATAGTAAATCAGCAAATTTGTCTTGGGAAAAAATAAAATATTTTAAGTCATCTAACGACTAATTCTTTTTCTCCTTTTGATCAGATTAGTGAATTATATAAACATATGTGTCCAAAATAAGGTTTGTTTTAGACAAGACTTCAAATATACTCTGCACACTGATTTTCATCTTGTAGGGAGAATTCCACACTCTCAATTTCTCTTAATAGTTCTGATGTACCTTTTAAATATAGAAAACCTTTTTATTATTTCTACTGATACTGTCAAAGGTATATACAAAATAACCTAATGTTAAGCTTGTTTTCCCCTATCCGATTTTGTAGCAAAAAGTCTACATTTTAAAAGACATAAACTTTCAGATGGAACTATAAAGGCTTACAAATGCATGCCCTTTCCCTACAAAATGGGTCACCACTCCTGCTTTTCTAAGTTTCTGTATGACAATGAGTGGATTTTTGCTCAAGGGACAAAACAGTCAATTTCTTTTCTTTATGACTGAAACTACATGGTGATCATCGAAATTCCATTTGACTATAACAAATAAATGACTCAAAAGAAAAAAAAAAAAGAAGTCACCTGCCAGATTCCAGAGGTAGCCTGGATTTTATATTAAATGACAATACTTCTGTGTTTCATTTTCCAAAAATTTTTAAAAATTTTTTTAATGTTTATTTATTTTTTTAACGTTTATTTATTTTTGAGACAGAGAGAGACAGAGCATGAACGGGGGAGGCTCAGAGAGAGGGAGACACAGAATCTGAAACAGGCTCCAGGCTCTGAGCTGTCAGCACAGAGCCCGACGCGGGGCTCGAACTCACGGACCACGAGATCACGACCTGAGCCGAAGTTGGACGCTTAACCGACTGAGCCACCCAGGCGCCCCTTGATGTTTATTTATTTTTGAGAGAGAGAGACAGACAGACCACAAGCAGGTGAGGGGCAGAGAGAGAGGGAGACACAGAATCCGAAGCAGGTTCCAGGCACTGAGTTGTCAGTGCAGAGCCCGATGTGGGGCTTGAACTCACAAACAGTGAGATCATGAGCCGAACCGAAGTCTAATGCTTAATTGCCTGAGCCACCCAGGCGCCTTTCATTTTCCAAAATTGTTAAAAACTACATAGAATATGTCTGTGAAAGAGAACACAGTGGGCAGGTTCAGTAGGGGCTAGATACAGTTTTTCAAGAATGAAGAATGTAGTGAATGCCAAGTTCTACCTCAACTAGAACCCCATTCTACTAGGACTAAGAGAACTGATCCAAATCCTTCAAGAGAAGAAGCTCAGAGAAAAATAGCAGCAAAGTGAGAATAACAGTATATTGAGCAAGATTGATTTGTGATAAAATCAAACCAAATTACTTTTGTTTCCCAGTGTTCCTTTAAAATTTATTAGTGGAGATAATCATCCCCTGCCTCTGGGTTAAACATTAGAAAGTCCCATGACTTTAGGATTTGCCTCTTTTCTCTTAGGCAGTGGAATATGCAGATTTTATAGGGCCTAAAACTTACATATTTTGAAATTATTTCCTTACAGAAACAAACACAAAAATACAAATGATGTTAGAAATGAATATTTGTCCAGGAAGAAAAAATAAATCATAAGAATTTACACATTTTTTAAAGCGTTCAAATACCACAAACATCACAAATGTCCCTCTCAGCTTTTCCCCTAAGTTAGACACAGGACAGGGATATCTACTGTCACCACTTTTATTCAACATACTACTGGAAGTCCTAGCCACAACAATCAGACAACAGCAACAGCAACAACAAAAAAGTAAAAGGTATCCAAATCGGTAAGGAAGAAGTAAAAATTTCACTATTTGCAGATGACATGATACTATATATAGAAAATCCAAAAGACTCCATTAAAAAAAAAAAACTGCCAGAACTGCTAAATGAATTCAATAAAGTGGCAGGATACAAAATCAATGTACAGAAATCTGTTGCATATCTGTGCATCAATAATGAACAACAGAAAGAGAAATCAAGAAATTGATCCCATTTACAATTGCACCAAAAACAATAAGCTATCTGGGAATAAACCTAGCTGAAGAGGTAAAAGATCTATACTCCGAAAACTAAAACTCTGATGAAATAAATTGAAGATGACACAAAGAAATTGAAAGGCATTCCATGCTCAGGGATTTGAAGAACAAACATGGTTAAAATATCTATACTACCCAAAGCAATCTACACACTTAATGCAATTTCTATCAAAATACCATCAGCATTTTTCATAGAGCTAGAACAAACATTCCTAAAATTTGTATGGAATCATAAAAGAACCCTAAATAGCCAAAGCAATCTTGAAAAAGAAATGCAAAGCTGGAGGCGTCACAATTCCAGACTTCAAGTTATACTACAAAGCTGTAGTAATCAAAACAGTATGACACTGGCAACAAAAATGGACACATAGATCAATAGAAGAGAAGAGAAAACTCAGAAATTAACCTACAATTATATGGTCAACTAATTTTTGACATATTAGGAAAGAATATCCACTGGAAAGAGAATCTCTTCAACAAATGGTGTTGGGAAATTGGACAGCTACATGCAAAAGAATGAAACTGTACCACTGTGTTACACCATAGAAAAAAACAAATTCAAAATGGATTAAAGACCTAAATGTGAGACCTGAAACCATATAAATCCTAGAAGAGAACACAGGCAGTAACTTTTCTGACATCAACTTTAGCAACTTCCTTCTAGATATATCCCCTGAGGTAGGGAAAACAAAAGCAAAAATAAACTATCAGTAGTAGCATCAAAATAAAAATCTTCTGAACAGCAGAGGAAACATTCATTAAAACTAAGAGACAACATATGGAATGGGAGAAGATATTTGCAAATGACATATCTGGTAAAGGGTTAGTATCCAAAATATATAAAAAACCTATATAACTCAACACTCAAAAAACAAATAATCCAATTGAAAAATGGGCAGAAGACATTTTTCCAAAGAAGACATACAGATGGCCAACAGATGCATGAAAAGATGCTCAATATCACTTATCAGGGGAATACAAGTCAAAACTACAATGAAATATCACCTCACATCTGTCTGAATAGCTAAAATCAACAACACAAAAAACAACAGATATTGGCGAGAATGTGGAAAAATAGGAACCCTCTTGCACTGTTGCTGGGAATGCAAATTGATGCAGCCACTCTGGAAAGCAATATGGAGTTTCCTCACAAATTAAAAGTAGCACTACCCTATGATCCAGCAATTGCACTACCACGTATTTACCCAAAGAACACAAAAACATAAATTCAAAGAGATACATGTACCTTGATGTTAATAGTACTGTTATCTACAAAAGCCCAATTAATGAAACAGCCCAAGTGTCCATTGATTGCTCAATGAATAAAGAAGATGTGGTAGAGGGGCGCCTGGGTGGCTCAGTCGGTTGAGCGTTGGACTTCAGCTCAGGTCACAATCTCGCGGTCCGTGAGTTTGAGCCCTGCATCAGGCTCTGGGCTCTGGAGCCTACTTCCGATTCTGTGTCTCCCTCTCTGTCTGCCCCTCCCCCGTTCATGCTCTGTCTCTCTCTGTCTCAAAAAATAAATAAAAAACGTTAAAAAAATTTAAAAAATAAAAAAAAAAAGATGTGGTAGATATAAATAATGGAATATTACACAGCTATTAAAAAGAATGAAATCTTACTATTTGCAATGACATTGTGGAGCTAGAGAGTATTATGCTAAGCAAAATAAGTCAGTCAGAGAAAGACAAATACCATATGATTTCACTCATATGTGGTATTTAAGAAACAAACAAGCAAGCAAAGGAGAAAAAAGTCCAGGAAACAGGCTTTTATCTATAGAGAACAAACTGATGATTACCAGGAGGGAGGTGGGTGGGGTGATGGGTCAAATAGGTGATAGGGACTAAAAAGTATACTTGTAATCACCATTGGGTGATGTATGGAAGTTTTGAATCACTATATTGTACACCTGAAATTAATTTAATACTATATATTAACTGGAATTAAAAAAATCTTTTAAAAATATTCATCTCATGTAAACACTGTATTCATGAGTGTATTCATCTCATGAAAACACTGTTCACCTGCCTGAAACACCCATGCAATAGCTTTTTTGGTAAATTTTCAACAGTGTTCTTTGATTACGTTCACATTCCAACAATTTTGTAGTGACTTGTTTTTCATAGAAACATACATCAGTTTTTATCATGATTTAACAAAAAAAAATATTTAGGAAGTTTCTTCAGCTTCACACCTGTTAAATTTTTAAGATCATTTTGAATTTGGGGAAACTCTCAGGTTTTCTTTATGTATGAGCCGTCAGATGTCAAAAGTTTTATCAAATTTCTGAGTCTGTATATTACAAACCTTACTTCTACTTCCACTAGTCACAGCACTAGTCACTACTTCTTGTGCTTGTAACAGCACGGAAACATTTAAGTTACAACGTGATGTGTGGCTCTGCACCTTTGTGTAGTGGCGCCCAAGGAGTCCATGCACCGGGTAGCAGGGGCATTGCTGGGACCACTGCTACACCAGCAATACCTTCACTATTCATGGAAGTGATTAAGAATGTAAATATATTCCACAGAACTCCAGTAAAAGTATCCCCAACTCAACCTCTCTGAAGCTGGATCCTAAAAGCATCGAAGACAGCATTAAAGCCATGATTGGAAGGCAAGTGTGACACTGGGATGTCAGAGTGGAAAAAAACAGCTGTACTGATTGTGATTAAAATATAATTTGCAAAGTTTGCTAAAAACAATGACCATGTGACCACATTAGAGTGGATTCCAGGCTTGTGGCATTGAGCGCCCTGAAGCCTGATGTGTGTCTCAGTAAATCTGCCTCTGCTCTGTTTCGATAGTCCTACAAGTGGTCTTCTGGGGCCATTTTATAGGCTTGGGGGTGCAATTGTGCATTTCTATCCAACTCGGTTTTCAGTGACCTCATATTGAGAGATGGAAATTGGCCATGGTGGGAGAATTTACACCATAGAAAAGGGCAAATGCCACAAATAAAGGCCTTTATCAGGGGTGGGGGTGGGGGAGCTGCTCTTTATCAGCAGAACACTTGTCCTGCTGTCACTTTAAGTAACGCATTTAAAACATAGAACGAGAGTTCAAGATAATAATCAATATTCAAAACTTGAATTAACATTAAATTAACTTTAGCCTTTTTCAGACTAGAAACCTGTCCTGGAAATAGGTTTAGAACTCAGGGTAGTTCTCTAGCAATTCTCCTTCCCCAGTTACCAACAGCTGTAGATTCTCTGTGACTAAGGAGTCAAAAGGCAGCAGAAAGATCTTCTGATAGTTTTGCATTATTTAGGCTTAGATTTTCAACTGACCCTTTTTCCTACAGGTATTTTTAATTTTTGTCTTGTTTGTCTTTTGTTTGCATATTGCTATTGCTGATTTCTCTGCTTCAGTTCCTTTGATTTGGGCTGAAGAGTGCAGTGCCTATTTCTAGAGAGCCGTTTTCAAGTTCTTTCACAGCCCCTAGAAATCTCAGAGTTCATCTCCAGTTTTCTGCTGCTAGGGTCCTTCTATCTGCTAGGTGCTTTCTTGAATAGAACACCAAAAAACCTCATACTGTTTCTCTCTCCCATGTGGCCCAATTGCAGTTCACAGAAGATAAGCATACCTCCCTTTCCCAGATAATTTTTATACCTTAACTGCATAAGTCACGTAGTTTTCTGAGCCGTGAGTCACCTATAAGCCCCCTGTGTCCATCTTCAACTTCAAGAACACGTTTTAAACATACCAAGCAGGTTTGTGGAAGTCCCTCTCCTTTATCTGGAAGATAATGTTACATCCTCCTACTACACTGTGCTTGACCAAGAGTTTGTCATAGGTTCAAGTCATATGTGGAATATATTCCCCCAAAATTCATATTTTGGGCCCTAACCCCTACTACCTCAGAATATGACTCTATTTGGAGATAGGGGCTTTAAAGCAGTGATTAATTTAAAATGAGGCCCATAAGGATGGGCCTAATCCACTGACTGGCATCCTTACAAGAAGAAATTTGGATACACAGAGACACTAGATGTGTGAACACACAAAGTAAAGACCATATAGAGACACCGTGAGAAGATGGCTTGTCTGTAAGCCAAGGAGAAGCCTCTGGAAAAATTAAACCTGCTGACACTGATCTTGGACTTCTAGCCTTCAGACCTGTGAGAACACAATCTGGAGATTAGGACATGAACATCTTGGGGAGGAGGTGGCATTATTCTGCCTACACATAGACCATCAGCATGCTCAATAATGTCCTAGTTAAGAGTCTGGTTTTCCGCTTACACGGATCTTTGTTTGAATTCCAGTTTGGTGACAAAACATTATTTGTGATTTTGGGTAAACTGCTTAATCTAAGTCTCAGTATCCTTTGAGAAGCTAATAGTATCTACCAGGTAAGTTTGTTGGTGGAATTACATAAGGAAATGTTTATGATGTTCTTAGGGTATGGCACATAGTAAATGCTCAACAAAATTCAGCTATTATAATACTTATCATCAATAATTGAATAAGATGGATCTACCTCATATCTGCAACCATTTTATAATCAATTTTAATATCCCTAGACATCAATCTTCCCTGTGCACCAGAGTGACCCATGTCATACTCCAGACTTTCTTTAAAGTATTCACATGCATGTCCAACCTCTGTGGAGTTTCTGATTAGACATCTCACAATATAATGCATCTGTTCTAATTTATTCAGGTGATAAATGTTCTGTCAGAATTCTTAAACATTATAAAATGTCAACTATGGTAGACAATAATATGAACTTCCTACCTATTTCTCATCTCAGCCAGATAGCCCTGCTAAGCAAATCTCTTCAGAGGCAATTCTGGCTAAGCATTCTTTTTAACCTTCTCTAGGATGAGGTCAGCCAAATGCCTTTGTCCATATGCTTTCTAACAGCATCTCAGAACTCCCTTCACATCTTTCTTATTTATCATTAATGAAGTCATTTATCCAATACTTTCCCCTAAAACAAACACACACACACACACACACACACACACACACACACTATGCTGCTCCTTAACCAGTCTTAACACCCATGATGCTCATTAACAGACTGTTAGAATAATGTGAACACACTTTGAAAACTACAGAGCAGTCTATATATGTAAGGCATCACACTGCTGATGCTTATCTTGACAATGGAGACATCTGACATGTTCAAGTGGTTAAGAAACACCTCTTCTAAAACTTTGTTAGCTATTCTTACTTCAATGACTAAAAAGGACTATCTATTGTTCTCCTGGAAGAAGATTATCTTGGTCATTATTTGGAGTAAAATAAAAATTAAGAAAGTCTTTGAAATGATATTATGCTTAAGTCCAGGGCATTCCTCCTGTGACTATTGCCTCCATAGAAACCAAAAGAAATAGAGCAATAATGTATGCTTTTTGGCCTATGTATCTGTTGCCCCAATATTTCATTATTCATTCTTATTCAAAATTAAATGTCAACTAAATAGAGGTACTACTATTATCCACTAGTCCTTCATTTTAAAATGTCCCTCCCATATTTCTATCTTGTAAATACAACCAACATATATAACACCACCTTCTTTGTGTGAAAGTTTGTCTGATTTCCTTGGGTAATGAGTTCAAAAAATATTTACATTCTGGTGCTACCGTGTTCCTGCCCTGGTAGAAAATTAAACAGATAATGTTCCCATAATGCTTACACATTAATGGATATAAATGTAATGTATGTACACATGCATGTAATACTTACACATTAGTGGATATAAACTATGTAAGAATAAACTTTGTGTGTGTATTATATATATATGTATGTACATGCATATATATATGTATCACTAAATATATCAACTCTACTTATACAAGTTTACTTGTATATATACAGTGATAAGCACTGCCAAAAAAAATAAAAGGGTAAAATAAGGAGCTATAGTCCCAGATGGTATTAGGGAAGTATTCTCAATGATAGTGGTATTTGAGGATAGGCCTAAGGGAAGATTGGAAAGGGCCAAGTAATCATCTGAGGAAGACTATGCTGCAGGGGAGGGTGAGGAGAGGCAAATGCCCTCAAGTGAGCAGGGAATATATTCTGTATATATGAGGGGTAGCAAGGAGGCCAGTGTTAAATTAATGAGGGCAAGAATGGTTGAAACTAAGTTAAAGAAGTGGTTAAGGTTCAGATTATTTGGACTTGTATGCTGTGATAAGGATTTAGAGTTTCATTGTGAATACAACAGAATTCTGAATGGGCAGAATAACATGATCATACCTAAATTTTTAAAGAATCAGTGAGGCTGCATTGTGTAAATAGCAACTGGTGAGGAGGAATTAAAGAAACCAGATAGAATTTTATTGTAAGAGTTCTGATGAAAAATGATGTCAGCCTTGTCTTTCATTTTAGCAAATGGTAACATGTGGCCAGATTCTGTATTTATTTTAAAAATAGATGCAAGGCACCTGGGCGGCTCAGTCGGTTAAATGTCTGACTCTAGATTTCAGCTTAGGTCATGATCTCATGGTTCATGAATTTGAGCCCCATATCGGGCTCCACACTGCCAGTGTGGAGCCTACTTGGGATTCTCTCTCTTTTCCTTTCTATTCCCCTCCCCAGATCTCTCTCTCTCTCTCTCTTTTAAAGTAAATAAACTTAAGAAAATAGATCCAAGAGTATGTGCTCTCAGATAAGAAATGAAGAATAAGAGAATATAAGATGTCAAGGATAATTCCAAGGTTTTTGGTCTATAAAACTGAAATGGCAGAATTGCCATTTGCTGTGATAGAAGTCCACAGGAGATAGATGAATGGTTTCCTGAATTCGAATAAAGAATGAGTCAAGTTTGGAATAGATGGGCATTGCTTCAGACAGTCTGGAGTTGCCATTTACCAAGACAGGGAAGACTTCAGGGTAATCAGGAGTTTACTTTGGATACTAAAAACTTGGAATTCTAATAAATGCTCAGTTGGAGGCAACAATTAGGAGTTGATTAAATACACAGAACTGGATTTCAGGGAGGGGGATAAATTCTGAGTTGGAATTATACATTTGAAAGTTGTCAGTGCAATTATAGTATTTAAAGCCATATGACTGTATGAAATCATCTAGGACACAAGTGTAAACAAAGAAGAGAAAATGTTCAAGGACTGAGCCAATTTATTTTGATGAGTATATTGAAGCCCAGACTAATTAAGGGATTTCCTCTAGTTTAGCTAATGATCTCCAGGGCCAGGATTAGAAATACAATCTCCTTAATCTCTAGCCAGTTTTCTTTCCAATAAATTTGCCTCTACCTTGGGTTAAAATGTAAATATATATTTCCTGTGTGGCCACATATTAACACACCCAAAGATAAATAAATTCTAGGGGCGCCTGCGTGGCTCAGTCAGTTGAGCATCCAACTTCAGCTCAGGTCACGATCTCACAGTTTGTGGGTTCGAGCCCCACATCAGGCTCTGTGCTGACCGCTTGCTCAGAGCCTGAAGCCTGCTTTGGATTCTGTGTTTCCTTCTCTCTCTGCCCCTCCCCCACTGATGCTTTGTCTCACTCTCTCAAAAATAAATAAATGTAAGAAAAAATTTTTTAAAAAGATAAATAAACTCTAAGGTATCCTTGTAGCTTTGAATATATCCAAGTATGTGGATCCCAAAGGTACCCTTCACCTCAGAGCATCATACAACCAAAAGTCATTGTGTAGAACAGATCAACACACTCTTAAGACAACATGCCTTCATATTGCAACTGCTGCCAAGACAAAAGTCCAGTCATCTACTACATCTCCAAAATAAAAATCCTGAAAAGAAAGGCATAGAGTTCATTGCATAAAGAAAATAAAATAATCTTTTTGTATCTCTTTCAATGGAATGATCACTTTCCCTTTGTATTACAGTGAAATTCATCATATATCTCAACCACCAGATAGGGAATTCCTGAGTGGCAAGGATCTTTTGTTATAGGTATTTGTACTCTCCTGGTTATAGAAATTGGTACCTGGCAGTTTCCAAGAAATGGTTTTGAAGGAAAAGTGAAAGAATGAAGGAAGGAAAAAAAGATGAAAATACTGTACCATTAACACTGAGAAGCCTAGGAATTGAGAGAATTTGTTAATTGACACTCATTAGTCCTGAAAGAACAGTTTCAGTCAAGTAGGGAAACTGGAAAAGATAACCCTAAGAAGTAGAATAAAGAAAGGGGAGTATTATGGAAGAAAGGGCAAGATCAGGACAGGAGAGCCTAGAACCTAAAAAAAAAAAAAAAATACACACACAAGAACAATTCAGTCCAGATGAGAAAGTTTAAAGATGCAAACAAATATAATAGGTGTCTCAAGACCTGAAGGATATGGAGAGAAAGAGACTAAGGAGGGCTGGCACACTGATAAGTTAGACTTGCAAGAGCAGAGGAAGTTTTTCTTATGACACAAGAGGGTAGTAAATAGGTCAAGATCATTTTGATGTAGAAAACAATTCAAAGAGAAAGGTGAATGTAATCACTGTGAGGTGGGAAGCAGCGTCATTCTTTGAAGTGGATATGATGGTGTTATTGGCTAGTGTGCAAAGTCTAGGAAAGCATCAGAACAGCCACTGTGAGGATTCTGATGAAAAGTCCCTGGGGGGATGGGTAGATGTTTTTCTTTTCTTTTCTTTTCTTTTCTTTTCTTTTCTTTTCTTTTCTTTTCTTTTCTTTTCTTTTCTTTTCTTTTCTTTTCTTTTCTTTCTTCTTCTTCTTCTTCTTCTTCTTCTTCTTCTTCTTTAATGTTTATTTATTTTTGAAGGAGAGAGAGAGATAGAGCATGAGCGGGAGAGGGAGACAGAATCCGAAGCAGGCTCCAAGCTCTGAGCTGTCAGCACAGAGCCCGATGTAGGGCTCGAGCCCACAAACCATGGGTTCACACGAACCGTGGGATCATGACCTGAGCCAAAGTCAGACGCCTAACCGACTGAGCCAACCAGATGCCCTGGTAGATGGTTTTCTAAGTTAGAATAAAGGATGAGAACAATATGAATTTGGAATGGAAACTGTATGGCTTCAAACAGTCTTTAGTGGAAAAGGTTTTACAGGCACTAATTTGTAAAATAATTATGCAAGTACAATTGAAGATAGTTCCCATCTTTGGAAAGATAATTTACTGAGAGTTTAATACAAACATATCACTTCTTGAGTAATTTACTGTGTGCTAAGGTTTCAGTTTAAGCTCCTCTCATGAAATAACTCATTTTATCCTCCACCAAATTCTATGAGATAGAATCTATTAACATCTCCAATTTAGATATAACTAACTGGGGCATAGAAGTAGGCCAAACTTTGAGCTGGAGTTCAGATATCATGGTCTTAAACACAGAATAATGAGTGAGTGACCAAAGTTAAATAAATTTGTGTGTTCGTATGTGTGTGAAGCCTTCTCTTTTCTTACCAGGACTGTGGTGACAAGAAAAAAAAAAAAAAAAAGAAAGGGCTAAATCAAAAGCAGTAAAAGCTGGAAGACCTTAAGACAAAAATAATGAAATGAGACAGCAGTATTCTGAAAAATGGAAAATTTCAGTAAGAAAAACATGCATAGTGATTTAAGAGATGAAAAATCCAAAAATATGTGGGGTCAACATATTTCACTTGGTTAAAACAATATCTTTGGTAAAGGGAATGTTTGGGAAAGAGTCTTATTTTAAAATGATAATGGCCATTAAAATTCACAATATAGAAATTTTAATCAGGTTAGAAGTGAACCTCTTCCAGGATTATAAAGGAATAGGTATAAACTAGAAAATAACTCATTAAAGAATACTATATATTTTTTATGTCTTGGAATAGTTTGAGAGAAGGTCATTCACTCATTCATTCCTTTAATTTATTTAACACTTACATTTGTGCTTAGGAGTGTGTAGTGGCAATTTAATCACGCAGTAGTTAGGAAATGAACAGACAATTTTGGTTCGTTGACTTTAGATGGCACCTGCGTAACTTTATCAGTGGAGTGTTTTGGCTAAAGGAAAATTCTGTTGGTTGTCAAAATAGGAAAGTAGGGAGTTTCTACCATATTAGGTAAGAAAGAATGCTTACGAAAACAGCTCCTTTGGCTAGACTCTGGAGACCTATGTCCAGTGGGTCTCTCTCACCTACTAGCTCATGACTTTGTGCAGATTGCTTATAGCCTCTATGGCCCCAGGTTCTCTCATCTGTAGAGAAGGAATTGATCTTTGAGGACCCTTCTGGCTCTACAGTCAATGAGTATCCAATATTAAGATTGCAGCCCTTATATAAAGAATATAATCATGACTCACTGATGATAAGGACTCCCTTCTTGACCAAATTTCACTAGGACTTGCCTTTGGCCCACCGAGCCCATTTTGTATAGAAATTCCATCTTTGATACCTAATCAAGTTCTTCATCTTTCCCGCCTTGATAATTAAGCAAGTTCCTTGTCATAATTTTCCATCTACTGCCTCTCTCACTCTGTACATTGACTATAAATCCGCAGATGTCTTTGCTGTATAAGTTGAGTTCTGCTCTATACTGAAGTATGTGTCTCCTACCATAATAGCTCAATAAAATCTGACCTGCTCTTTTCAAAGATGCCCAGTGAAAATTCTCTATGACACTGAAGATATCAGAAACTGATCTTTACACCTATTGGATATAGAAATTTGAGATGAACACAAAGATGAAGAGAGAGAATACATGGAATCTGATTTCTTAATATTAATAAGCAAACTTAAAAATTAATACTGGTGTTGGGGGGTAGTTGTGGATATGTGTAGAATGAGAGAGACAGAGACAAAGGGAAACAGAGAGAAGAGACATGCAGAAAGATTGATTTTAACAAAGAGCTATTATGCAGATCTTTTTGGAAAGAAGGTATGGTATTATCTGTCTTCCTGAAAGATTTTGTGTACTGGCCATTGCAGAGGGCTCCATTTTTCCTCTTTATTTAAAAATGAGATAAAATTGTGTCCCTGTTCTAGTTTCTTTTTTTAAAATTTCTTTAAATGTTTATTTCTTCTTGAGAGAGAGATCACATGAGAGCAGAGGTGGGGCAGAGAGAGAGGGAGACAGAGGATCTGAAGCAGGCTCTGTGCTGACAGCAAAGAGCCGGACACGGGGCTCAAACTCACATGGGACTTGGACTCAGGAACCGTGAGATCATTACCTGAGCAGAAGTCAGATGTCTAATCAACAGAGCCTTCTGGGCACCTCTATGTTCTAGTTTCTGATGGGCAAATGGGATGTTCATTTTCTATATTTGAAATTTTATACAAATTAGATGAAGGGTTGCACAGATTGTGGAGTCCTAGAGCATAGTTCTTTCTTTCTTTGTCATATCCATGTTTAGCCATTTAAATTAACATGAAAACAATACACATAAATTTAAACAGTATTTAGGCTAGCCCATCATACCATGTTTAAATAATGAATAAAAGGTAATCCCTAATAATGTTTAGCTCCCCTATCCCAAGTGGAAGAAACTGTTCTGGCTTCAGTGGGATTTTATGAATTATATTTATTGTAAAAAGATGTGTTTGAAAATAAGACAATTTGTGCTTTCATTTATGATCCTAGAAGAGATATTTATTGTTATTGAGAATGTTTTGAATCACATGCGTAGAAAATAAAGATTCACACGTAAAAATAGTTTGTGTTTAGAAACCATCTGAGAAAGGCTGCACATGCATGAAGACTATTTCACAGTATGTTGGTAAAAATTGTCATCGTGATCACAAAGGTCATAACTATGGAAGAAGGACTTTTACTTTCCATGAGCAGTTTCTCATACATTTATAATGGACAATACCTTACTTGAGATTATTAATTTTTTAAGTATTCTTATATAGGCCAATTATAATTTAGGGATTTAAGAACAGCAAAAAAACATTTTCTTGTATTAAGAATATTGACAAAAAATATGAATGTGCACTTCCTGAAACATCTGGAGCTCATCCAAGCTGTCACCTTGGTTAACTTATTCATGATTTAAAATGATATGGAGGGATAAATGGAAAGAAAATCTAATTCACATTGGGAAGGAAGACTAGAAATTCAAATGGCAACTAAAATAGATTTATCACAGGATATTCAGTAAGTGAAGAAACAAAAGAAATGCATATAAAATCTTAAAGAAATATTTAGAATACAAAGTAGCATGCTTAAAATGTTTATATGTAGCACTTACATATTTAAAATTCATACATTCATTCTTTGATATTGAAATAACCTAAAAGAGTAACTTGTAGGAAAAAGGTACACATAAATATAGATAAAAGAGGACATATAAGAAAACATCAATGCTTAATAGGTGAACTCAACAACTACCAACAAGGTGACTTTCACTCGTTTTAAAACTACAGTGAAGATCATTAGTACTTTGGCTTTACTCAGTCCTGGGTCAAGTTTCAAAGTAGAACAGGTCTGAATTTGGTTGGCCAGCAGTTTCCTTTCAATAGCTTTTTTCTCTTTCTAATACTCATTCTTTTCCTAAGCAATTCTTTATTCTGCATCCTAAAAAGCCAGCTAGCCTGATTCTAGTTTGTTGTCAACATATCCCTGCTAAGCTTATTATATCTCCTAGGAGAGTTGCAATTTTAATAAGATTTCATATTATAAAAAAATTGTGTCTCTTTACGCAAACTATTATTAAAACAATATAATAAAAGAGAAATTTGAAAATAAAACCAACTAAATAATAATCCCAATACAATAGGCCAATAGTGCTTTTGTAATTTGTGCTACCTTTTAGTCTTTGACCATATACAAAATTAATGTTCATATAATTTTGAGCTCTGCTTTTTTTTCTTATTTAATACTAAATTGTATGACTGTGAATCATTAAATGATTTTTCAGTGTTTTGGTATTTTTTTTAATGCAGAACATCACATCTTAGAGATGAAAAGTTTTGTTTTGCTTCTGTGTTTTTTAACTAATTAAAAAATGAGTTTAAGAAATCAAGTGTAGAAACAATTTTCAAGGTCTCTAGAATAGTGATATTGCTTTTCAAAAGCTCTGTACCAATTTACAGTGCTACCAGTTAATGCATAAATGTACCAGTTTTACCCCAACCTCATTAGCATTGGGTATTATGTTCTTTAATTCAATAGGTTTTAAACGTACCTTTTCATTGTTTTAATTTGCAAGTTTTAATTACTAGAGAACTTATTCATGCTACCAGATGTTTATTTTCTACCTAGATTTTTTTTAAATCAATTATCTACTTGGGGCGCCTGCGTGGCTCAGTTGGTTAAGCGTCTGACTTTGGCTCAGGTCATGTTCTCACAGTTTGTGAGTTAGAGCTCCACATTGGGCTTTCTGCTATCAACCCACAGTCTGCTTTGGATCCTCTGCCCCCTCCCCCGCCCCTCCCCTGCTCTCTCTCTCTCTCTCTCTCAAAATAAATAAATAAATTTAAAAAAAATAAAATAAATACTCTTTTGAAGATCCACTTACCTACTGATATCTTGATATTTCGTAACTTTGAAAATGTACTCTGTACTTTCAACAGTATCCATTTTTAATGTTTAATGTATTTTTCATATACTTCTTGTTTTCTATATTGTTTAAATTTATTTGTGTAAATTTAGATGAGATTCCTAGTGGCTTTAAACTTTTTTTGACCATAGGCACTGGTATTTTGAAAGGCATCTTAATTGTTCTGGCACTGTTCAAAACATACAAAACAGGGGCGCCTGGGTGGCTCAGTCGGTTAAGTGTCCGACTTCGGCTCAGGTCATGATCTCACCATCTGTGAGTTCGAGCCCCGTGTCGGGCTCTGTGCTGACAGCTCAGAGCCTGGAGCCTGGAGCCTGTTTCAGATTCTGTGTCTCCCTCTCTCTGACCCTCCCCTGTTCATGCTCTGTCTCTCCCTGTCTCAAAAATAAATAAAACGTTAAAAAAAAAAAAACATATGAAACAGGCATGCTTCATTAACACCTTTACCATCACAGATCCCGGTAATGAGCTCTTTTATGCAGGTCTATGGTACAAAAAGACTCCTGATAATGAAATGCATCTAATAGGAATATGTATTTAAATTAATAAAGGCACTGTGATAATGCAACAAAAATGGCTAGGCTAAAAGGATTGAGAAGGAAAGTCATGGTAAAGCTATAAAATGTATAGCTTCTCAAATTAGATAGGATCAGGGAAAGGCAAGTCATATTCTAATGCTTGGAGAATGTAAGCAAAATACAAAGGAATATAACTATAGTAATGAGATGACCTGACAAAAAATTAATCAAATATCATTTTTTTTTAGTCAGCTCCTATGTATTAGGTATACATACAACAACTATTACTGCAGTTTTGTTTGAGTCCTTTTCCAAACTTTTATGAATAGAGAGGAAAACTGAGATGTGTTAACTAACTTATTAAAGTTCACAGAGCAAGACAGTGACAAAATCAACACCTAGTTCACAAATGCATTACGTTTGTTTTTCTTTCAACCTGGGTTTCAGGACTTCCTCACATTGTATTATATTGGACAGATGCAGGGAGGCAGGGAGTTAATAACAACCAAATAAAAAGAAACAATAAACAGTGCGAAACATTCTTGCAGTGGTTTTGATGGTTTGGCTAATTAGAGAACTGAGTGTGGTGAAACCTGTTTCAGCACACCTGGCACATCCCACACAGAGCTCAAACCCTGTTGCCAAAAAAATCATGTTAGTTTTATTTCTTCATTGTCTTCATCTGATGTAGGATTCATCATGATAGCATCCAGATTTATTGTGAAATATTAATTAGTGAAATGGTACTAACTTCACTGATGTGAGGTTTTCATTTTTTCTAACACATTTATGTAAAGTTGCTATTAAACAAATACACTATTTGCAAGTTCTTGAAGAGCCACAAGACTTACTATGACATCTGATTAACCTATATTTAGCAGAATTCTGGGCTTAAACTGAATTGATTTCTGACTTGATAAAGATCTCTTCAACAATATTCACAAGTTTTCTTTTTTCCTCTAAATTCTTCAATATTCTTTCACTGTATACACACACACACACACACATACACACACATATATATATATATATATATATATATATATTTAATTTCCTAGGAGCTAGGAGCTTCAACTTTTCTGGTTGAATTTGTGCTAGTTACTCCCTGATAAAATTTCCAGCAGCCCAGAATATATTTTTGAAAAAAAATATGCATTTTATATTTGATCTCTCCTCCAACCACTGTGAAGGGGACTCTACTCCAGATATCCAGAGCTGGGTGGAGACAAGATTCAGAGAACCAAAACAGATGTAAGGAAGATCCAAAAGGAAATAAAAGGGAGTGGGTGAAAAAATGAAAAATGACTCTGGAGATCCTGTGAAGCCAGCAGAGAGATAGAGATAGGTAGAGAGAGAGAGAGAGAGAGAGAGATAGAAAGAGTTGGTACTTTCCAATTGCTAGAACTCAATTCCTTATCCTCATATGCAAATTCCACAGAAATATTTTAGTCTCATCTTTATATTCTTTCCCAATTTTTTAAGGAATGTAATTGAAGACTACTCCTGCAAGCCTAAAGTAAATATGTCATTGTTTTACGGACAAGAATATACTTATTTTGGAACGTACCAAAGTTTGGCAACTCCTATAGTCTCCCACAACAGATTCCAAAGTAGATACTCCTGTTGAAAGTCTAGATCTTGAATCCTGAAGGATATAGTGTCAAGAAATGTTGGGTACCAATTCTAAAATTAAAATAGATGGTATGCCTGGGTGGTTCAGTCAGTTAAACGTCGGTCTCTGGATTTCGGCTCAGGTCATAATCTCACAGTTCATGGGTTCAAGTCTCACCCCTGGCTCCACAATGGCAGTTCAGAGCTTGCTTGGGATTCTCTCTATCCTTCTCTCTGTGCCCCGCCCCTCCCTCAAAATAAATAAATAAGCTTTTATTTATTTGTTTTTTAATGTTTATTTTTCAGAGAGACAGTGTGAGTGGGGGAGGGGCAGAGACAGAGGGAGACACAGAATCTGAAGCAAGCTCTAGGCTCTGAGCGATTAGCACAGAGCCCGTCGGCAGGCTGAAACTCACAAACCGGTGAGATCATGACCTCGGCCGAAGTCGGTCACTTAACCGACTAAGCCACCAAGGTACCCCAATAAATGAACTGTTAAAAAAATTAAACTAAAATAGATACCTAAGAAAAAGAGAAGCAAGTCAAACCTGGTTCAACAAATAACTGAAAATAGAAAAAAAAAAAACTAAGGTAAAATAATTTAAATAATAATAAAATTGAGGGAAGAAATTTATTCAGAAAGGAGATTAAAATTGGCTTAAAAAAGAAAACAAACAAACCAGGAACCCAAAAGACACAAATATGTAAAGGTATCAACAGAAGCAGAGTGATTTTCAAGTAACTGAGCATTACAACCCAAGAAAATTTAAGAAAATACTGGGAAGTAAAGGGATTTAATATACTTAAGCATTTGTTCTTTCACACACTAGGGAAATAAATTAAGAACACATCAAATAGTCCCCATGGGTTCTCTTTTCTTTGCAAGCAACTAGTTATTTTCACTTTTGCCAACGTAGCTGAAACCTCTGGAATGAATTTAGAGCAGATTATCAGTGACTGTTTTTGGTTGCCTGATTGAGTCAAAAGGGTGAAAGAAAATAGTTAATGGACAATTAAGATGTCTGCCTGTCCTGGGCCACAGATTCGTTTTATTCTAATGTCTCTCAATTAGCTGCTGAAAATTCAGAACAAAACAAGCTTGATATATAGAGAGCAATTAGCACTTTTCATGCATACACAGATCAGGGGCAACCTTGATGGTGGTAAAAGTTACCTTGAAAGAATGGTAGAGATGCCAAACTTTTGTAGATTTGCTACACCACAGGTTTGACATGCTACCATCTAAGTCCATCCCAAACCAGGAGTTACTGAACTCAAACTTACTATTGGAGCAATGCAAAGTCTTCCTGGATGGTTTAGAAACAAACAAGCACACAAACCGAGGAACAAAACAAGAAAACAGAACTTAGGACTATCTTTTGAAATGAACTTGTAACAATCAGTGGAATTTCTGTGGGAAGAACAAAGCTAATTACAAGTAGCAATAATGATCCCAGTTCTAGGAAAATAAAATTCCACCAACATATCCTTCTGTAGTTCTCCAGAATTGTACTGAGTCCATAGAATCTCCCTTGACTCACCTAACAGTTGAAGAGTTTGGAGTGAGGATCTGAATTCCCATGATTCTGTAACTGAGGTTCTGAACATTTTTAGATAAACATTATTTTATCTTTTCACTGGAAAAACTTAGACTATAAAATTACCAAATATTTAATACTCAATTCAAGTTAAAGACCACGTAGGCTAGTGTATTCCATGGCACTTATGAGACACTTAAGAATAAGAATGATGAACAGTAAATCCAACTATATTCCCAACTTAAAGGACATTTTGGAATGATTTCTGTTTCTTTTGATGTGTAAATACACTTGTCTGACTATGGTAAATAGACACATTTTTATTTAAAAAAATTGTTTAATGTTGATTTATTTTCAAGATTGAGAGAAAGAGAGAGAGAGAGAGAAGAGTGCAAGCGGCGGAGGGCAAAGAAAGACAGGGAGACGCAGAATCCGAAGCAGGCTCCAGGCTCTGAGTTGTCAGCACACAGCCCAATGCGGGGCTCAAATTCATGAACCATGACATCATGACCTGAGCCGAAGTTGGACACTTAACCGACTGAGCCAACCAAGCACCGCAGAGGTTTTTATTTTAAAATGTAGTAAAATATTGGGGTCCCTGGGTGATTCAGTTGGTTAAGTGTCCACCTCTCAATCTTGGCTCAGGTGAATGATCTCACAGTTTATAGAATCCACCCCAGCATTGGGTTCTGGGCTGATGGCGTGGAGCCTGCATGGAATTCTGTCTCTCCCTCTTTCTCTGTCCCTCCTTGGCTTGCATGCATGCTTTCTCTCTCTCAAAATAAATAAATAAACTTAATAAAAAAAGTAAAATGTAGTAAAATATCTTTATAATACGGCATCAGAAAAGCAGATTAAGATCATATGTGTTTTTCCTGACTGGTTCTAGATATAATAATTTATGATACAATAATAATTCAGATCTGACAATCTATGTAGCATACCAACTGAGCATAATAATAGCCATACAGTGACTTTTTATACCTTATTATAAACTCATTTAATTATTAATCCATTCATGTTATTGATTTCTTGGGTACTTACTAGGGGCCAACAACCATGCAAGGTATGGGGTGGGGCTTCTCAACTGCAAAGACTCTTATTCTTGACTTCAATAATGTTAATATTTAACTAATGTTAGTATATAAAATATAAATCTTTCAGAGAAAACTCCATTGTTTTAGCTTTATTCTCCCAATAATAGACTGATTTCTTTCTTTATAAACAATAGAAGTGGGGACACTGCTTCCACTAAGTTGTTTCCACCACTCATTCTCTCAGCAATCTGTGTCAGGCCAATGTTATCATCAAAATTCATATATCAACCAAAGTTAATGTTATTTTGACTGAGGAGAAACCACATATCCTTCACCTTTTATTGATCAGTTCTTAAGAGAGGAAACGCTGGTAAGTTACACATAATAAAAATAACACATAATACATTTTAATTTGTGAACAAAAGACACTGGCATGGACATGTAAAAGAAAGAAATACATAAGATAGATATAAAAATTCAGAGAAAGCATCTCCCTGGGAAGTTAGAAAAATAGAAAGCAGAGAATAAAATACAACACAAAATAAGGGCCATATTAAAAAATAATAAATATATAACATAGCATAACATGGACCCTACTTCTATTGGAAAGATGCCAAAAACCTACTCTTGTGTCTCTGAGTAGCAACAGATGAAGTAGTTTGATGAATGATGCTCTGGGCCCTAGCTTTATCCACAGAGGTCACTGAGGCTTATTGATGATCCAGAATAGATAAAAGCGTTGGGAAGAAGAATTACAGCACCACGAGTGACAGACTCAATCTGATTACAGAGTGCAAGTCTCTGTCATTCTCTGGATTAATATTGAGTTGTAGTTATAATGATCTTACTTGATATCATTGAGTTATTAATTAATTGTATAGGAAAGAAAAAATAACAAAAGAAAATAAAGTACCTATAATTTTGAAAGATGTAGAAAGGGGAATCAGTAAGTAGAATTTTCTTTTCTTTGACAGAGGCTGTCCGGAAGCCAGAAGCTCCGAGGCAGCTTTTTCAAGACTTGAAAAAGCTTGATCACAAGTGTCTTAGAAAGTTCAGAGGAACTAATGGAGGTCCATGTATCCCAATAGAGTGACAGGCAATACTTGTTCATGGGGAATGGCAGGACCAGACCTTTGAGTTTCTCTGGAATCTTCACGTCTTCATTAGTTTGGTTTTCCATGAGCTTTACGGGTTATTCATAGTTGCTTCAGCTAGTGAGTGTAAGCAATAAAAAAGTAAGCATGAATTTTAATAACATTAATTTTGACCAGTATAAGTGCCACTAAGCAATACAGATGCATTTTTTTAAAAGAAAAGGATGTTGTTATATGATAGACTTCTTCAAGCAGCAGTGACATTTTTTTTCCAAAACATCTCTTACTTTGCTTTTTTATCTGTATTTCATACCTTTCTAAGCTTGAATTTACTAGTTAAGGTTACCAAAAGTCATTAAACCAGGAGAAAAGATGTATAAAAATTAGATAGCTTTATCCATATAATATTAACATTGCCACCATTTATATTTTTTGAGCTATTTTCAGCAACTGTACCAATAAAACTAAACTATAACACCAGGAAAGTGAAAATTACATTATATAAAGTTATGAAAATTACAGCAGAGGGAATATAGTCAATCATACTATGAAGAAAAAAATTGTAATTTTAAATACTGTGTCAAATCTGTATTTGCATGATCTCAAAGTGTGAAGTATGGGCAATCTTAATTCAGTATTAATCGTAGAGTGGGAAGGGGCTATAGACATCATACATTTCAGGTTCCCATTTTCTTCTTCAATGTCTCTAGACAATGAACATCAAGCTACATATTAGCTTCTAGTGTGGACAATATTAATAGTGTTTAACAACCTAGGCTCCGGACAAAGGCTTTGTGGTGAGTCCTGCCTTTGCCACCTTGAACAACACACTAAATCTACTTTTGCAATATTGGACAAATTACTCAATTTTTGTGGCCTGCCATTTCTTTGCTTTAAAAACATAGATAATAATAGTACCTACCTCATTGGGTCAGCAAGGGCATTAAATGAGTAAATCACTGAAAACAGTGCCTGACTCATAGTGAAATCTCTAGAATCTTCAGCCATTATTAGGAGTAGACCCTGTGAAACCATCAAAACCTTAGAGGAGAAAGCAGGAAAAGACCTCTCTGACCTCAGCCGTAGCAATCTCTTACTCGGCACATCCCCAAAGGCAAGGGAATTAAAAGCAAAAGTGAATTACTGGGACCTTATGAAGATAAAAAGCTTCTGCACAGCAAAGGAAACAACCAACAAAACTAAAAGGCAACCAACGGAATGGGAAAAGATATTTGCAAATGACACATCGGACAAAGGGCTAGTATCCAAAATCTATAAAGAGCTCATCAAACTCCACACCAGAAAAACAAATAACCCAGTGAAGAAATGGGCAGAAAACATGAATAGACACTTCTCTAAAGAAGACATCCGGATGGCCAACAGGCACATGAAAAGATGTTCATCGTCGCTCCTTATCAGGGAAATACAAATCAAAACTACACTCAGATACCACCTCACGCCAGTCAGAGTGGCCAAAATGAAGAAATCAGGAGACTATAGATGCTGGAGAGGATGTGGAGAAACAGGAACCCTCTTGCACTGTTGGTGGGAATGCAAATTGGTGCAGCCGCTCTGGAAAACAGTATGGAGGTTCCTCAGAAAATTAAAAATAGACCTACCCTATGACCCAGCAATAGCACTGCTAGGAATTTATCCAAGGGATACAGGAGTACTGATGCATAGGGGCACCTGTACCCCAATGTTTATAGCGGCACTCTCAACAATAGCCAAATTATGGAAAGAGCCTAAATGTCCATCAACTGATGAATGGATAAAGAAATTGTGGTTTATATACACAATGGAATACTACGTGGCAATGAGAAAAAATGAAATATGGCCTTTTGTAGCAACATGGATGGAACTGGAGAGTGTGATGCTAAGTGAAATAAGCCATACAGAGAAAGACAGATACCATATGGTTTCACTCTTATGTGGATCCTGAGAAACATAACAGAAACCCATGGGGGAGGGGAAGGAAAAAAAAAAAAAAAGAGGTTAGAGTGGGAGAGAGCCAAAGCATTAGAGACTGTTAAAAACTGAGAACAAACTGAGGGTTGATGGGGGGTGGGAGGGAGGGCAGGGTGGGAGGGAGGGCAGGGTGGGTGATGGGTATTGAGGAGGGCACCTTTTGGGATGAGCACTGGGTGTTGTATGGAAACCAATTTGACAGTAAATTTCATATATTAAAAAATAAAAAAATAAAAAAAATAAGAAAAAAAAAAAAAAAAAAAGGAGTAGACCCTGTGATTGCCTTTTCCTTTGTTGGATAATTTTTAATATATAAAATTATTCCATATATTGAATCAAACCTACCTGCTTGAAACTTGGTCCCATTTATATTTCCAAAGGAAGAAATTTAGTGTTTCTTTTACTTAACAGTTATTCATAATTAGAAAGCAGTGCACATGTTCCTTCCTTCCTCCCTTCTTTCCTTTTGTTCTTTGTTCTTTTGGGATGAAACACACCTAGTTTTTTCTAAACATTTTTGTAACATTTTTCTAAACTCTTTGCCGTCTAGCTTCCCTCCCCTTAGATCTCCAATTCACTAAAGTCATTCTTCAAACATAATATTTAAGAAATTATATGAAAATCTAGTTACATACACACTTATGACTTCTCATTAGAAATCTTGTTTCCTTCCAACTAATTCAGTTTCATATTGCATTATTTTAAATCTAGAGCATCACAATTTTGTTGAATGAGCAATCAATTTACTTATAAAATGATAGAACACGTAGAATATCAGAGTTGGAAAAGAATTTAAAAATTAAATAGTCTAAATTCCTTTTTCACAAATGAGGAAATTATAACTGAAGACTGGAGAGGGAAAACAATTTTACTAAGGTCCCAAGGCTTATTTTCCTAATATCAGTGAAATCAGACCCAGGCCCAGAATCCAAGACCTATACGTCAAAATTTTAACTTCAGCATCAACTCTAATCGATTCCTATTTGTCCTGATGGGGAAAATCTCAAATTTTAACCTGGCTCCAAGGGAAAGAGTGTTATTAGAAATGTTTGCCTTAGCAAAGAAATGGGAAATGGTACACTCTTACTACATATTTCCTAGTTTTAATCTAGAATCCTCTTAATCCAGGGTTGCCTGTGTGGCTCAGTCGGTTTAGGGTCCAGCTCTTGATTTCGACTCAGATCATGATCTCCTGGGCATGAGATCAAGCCCAGCATCATCCCTTTCCATACTGGGCATGGAGCCTGCTTAAGATTCTCTTTCTCCTTCTCCCTCTGCCCCTCTCCTGATTGTATGTACACACCCCCTCTCTCTCAAAAATAAATTTAAAAAATCCTCTTAATCCATATCATTCCAATACTGATTAAGCAATTGTTTTTTCTGAATCAAGGTGAGAAATTTCACATTTATATTTATCAAAGTATTAATTAGTGTTTTGAGCCCATTCTAGTCTGTTAACCTATTCTTAAATCTTGATTCTGATATGAAATATATTTGCTATTCTTTATATTTGTAAGATACACCAAATTTGAAAAGCACAACAACTATATCTTTATCAAAATCATTCATTAAAGTATAGAACAAGGATATCTTTAATAATTTTATAATATCTATCTCACATATTTCCTAAGCTGGAACAGAAAGCAAACATTCCATCTGCCTAGGGTATATCTAAGACCAATCAAGGAACAGGTCATATTTCAGCTATTCCAATTTCCTTTTCAATATGATTTCATGGCAATATGTGTGTGAGGAGAATAATTACATGTACTTACTTTAGAAAATACTATTATTTATTGAAAATAAAGGAGTAAAAGAAAGAAGGAGTAAACGGTTTAGGAGAGGGGGTACATAGGAAAAAAATTGCTAAGGACAGAGAGCTGCAGGGAGAAGAGGTGATATATTTCCAAGCTGACCATTTAAAAACTCAAATTAAAAAAAAAAATAGTGTAAGTATTTTATAGATCCAGGCAAGAACATCAGCTAGACCAGACAACTGAATTGCGACTCTGAAAAGGACTTCCAGTATTCCTTCACCATGAGGTAGGACAATGCCTAGAGCATTCACGCAGCATCTAGTTCTGAAGTGGAGCAGATCACCGCAAGCCCCCAGTGCTTACTGGCCAGTTCAAAACATTTCACTCCTGGGACCATTAAAGGAGTAAGTTGTGGATATTGAAGCACTAGCCAGCATGACACCTGGCTGCCCAGGAAACATTTCATTTGCTATGCCTTAAAGGCAGCTTGCTTATGGGCCTTTAAAAATCTGTACTGGCTTCTCACTGCTATTAGAGAACACTAATAAGCAAACGAAATTAAATTCCAGCTTCTTTCTCCAGTTACCACAGATTCAAATACTGGGACTCTTTTTACTATATCTGTATTATGAACCGGGTCCTTACTTTTCCCTCTCTGCCTGTCCCAAAGCTAAAAAAACACATAAAGAAAAACCAAGAAAACAAAACAAAACGTAAGTAATCAAGAAATACACTTCATGCTATAGGAGGAATTGTGACAGCAGCCAGCACCTGGGTGTGTGTGTGTATATATATATATATATATACACACACAAGGAGCCATTGCAGTTGTGTGTATTTCTACTGCTCAGTCAAGGCAAACAGCAACCAGCTGGCTGTGACTAGCTCTGACTAATAAGCATAAAATCAACATAGGCTGATCCAGGCTATCAGCATCTGTTGGGCCATTGTCTCTGCTGCTATGTCAGAGCAGAAGGAAGATCCAAATAGACAGCCTGCTATGAGGCAGAACGCAAGATGAGGAGCCCCTAACCACCTGCCAAGTTTTTCGGTGGAGTAGCAATGGTAGAAAGGAGAGGTAGTGAAACCCACACAGAAGGTGCTTCATCCAGCCTATAAACTCAGTGCCTTCTCCTGTTGGGCTTTCCCCTGGTGCACCACATTTAGCCAGTTTTAAACAAAGGTAGTGAAAAAAGAGCCATTGATGGGTCAGGAATTAGGATTAAAGATCAGGATATGTAAAATCATTTCGTGCTTTATTACTCTAATCAGAGAGAGCCAGATGAACAAACAAGGCAGACCATGTATCACTGCAACAAACTGTGAGTTTTCCTCTGATCTGGAGAAGTGATATTGAAAAATAAGCCATTTATTCTTATATCACATATGGGGAATAATTTACTTTTCACCTATTATTGTTTCCTCATTCTGCTGGGATTTCTGCCCCTAGCTCAGCTCTTTCCCTGGGCATATCTGCCACTTCCTGTGACCTCAGAAGCACTCAGGACCTTACCATTATGCTCAGAGTCTCCCAATGCTTGATCAGTCTACAAAGCAAACTTTTCATCTCTCCTGGCAGGATGGCCTCTTAAACCATAATTTAAAGGCCAAGGCAGAAAACTGATGACAAGACAAAAAGTGGTATTCTTTCCAGTTTCTCTTGTCTAGTGTGCCAGATTGGAGGCTTGAAAATAATTATTTCCTTTTACTATTCCTCAAATAAAAATAAACTGAAAACCACTTGACATTTTCTAATAGGGTAAGAACCTCAGATTTCTGAAGAACACTTCCTAAAATGGAAGAGTATGGGTGTGGAAGCTTAGTGTGTTAAAGAGTTGTGTTTTAAAAGCTAGAGAGATGCATGTGATTGGTATTGAAAGGGGGCAGAATGCGCTACTCCAAAATATACCGCTTTGTTATATTAATTATTTTGAGCCACAGGATCTTCATAAGCAGCAAATGTGGGAAGGCTTCTCTGAACTGCCCTTATCTACCTAAAGACAAAGCTGCCAAAATGAGCTCAGTTGTCATAAATACCCTCCTCAGGGGTTCAATCAACCAGGAAGGACCAACTCATCACAGAAGAAAATAGAAATGGATGTCATACCCAACAACCTTTGTCACAAACTATCATACTTCTTACCTCTTCTTCTAAGAGCCCATTCATCTTTCCTAAAAATCACTGACTCTCCCCTATGAGGCCAACATCTTCCCTCACCTTTTTTCTCATAAGATGCTATTTAATCCTAAATTCTAACCCACCTCAAGGAGTTACTCTTTTTTTTTTTCACTGGGTGTCTCCCATGAATACAAGAGGTATACATGTTAATACACTTCTGTTTGTTTTTCTCTTATTAACCTGTTTTTTATTACAAGGGTCTCAGTTTAGAACTCAGGAGGTAGAGGCGATATTACTTTTCCTCCCTGGTAGTATGCAAACATTCAAACATTTGTGTGGTGGCTAAAGAACACATGAGTCTTTTAAAAAGAAAACCGAGAAAAACTGCTGTCTTAGTTCACAAGAAGACATTAAAGATAAGAGCAAGGAGAAGCAGAAGAGATCAGAGACATAGAATTTGCATTATGTAGTATAAATGCAAAAAAAGGGGGGTGGTTTTTGAACAAAATGTGATGATTTATAAACTGTGAATCACTCTGGGAGAGAAAAAAGAGATTGATGTTGCAAATTGGCTTGGCATTTTTATGTTTTCTAATTTTTCAGAAAGCCAAGTAGAGCACATTAAAAAAATCAGAAACTTGTAGATCAATGCTTTTCCATTTTCTCTGTGCATCAAAATTAGCTGGCAAAAGAAAAAAAAATAACTTTATACCCCTTCTTCTGCTTACCCTATAGTTTAAGTATAATTTAGGGGACGGAGCCAAGGGAAATGGGGAAAAGAGAGTTTGGGCACCATATAAAGTCACCTTTACAGGATTTCAGAAATCATATATGTGTGGTTTGGGGAAGTTTCGACTAGATGATAACAGAGAGCAAAGACGCCAGTCTCTTCAGTTACTGGAACTTGATATACCAAGCTTTTATAAGACCAAATAAAAAGTAAAGCTATATCGGTTCAGTTGCCACACTCAAGGTTTAGGGATGGATCCATAGAGAGAAGTGACTTTATTTATTACCTGCGAGGAACTATATCTCAGGATGGAGGTCTGATATCCTCTTTTCAGTGCCTATCCTTCTCTATCCATGGCTAAAATAAGAAAACAATCAATTCTGGAAATGTCATTATGAGTCTATAGAACCCTTATCTTGAAGTGTGGGTCTCAAGTGAATTTGGAGGAGAAGTTGACAGAGCAGAGGGAAGAAAGAGACAGGGGTCACTTGAAAGTCTAGTTAACTCAGAACCAAAGTGCTCATTTAGCTTAGAAAGTTGAGTGAGACAACTGGGTATTCATATATAAGAAAAGAAATAAAATATTTATAAAGATAAATTATAAAATATAAATTATAGATTTATAAAAATAAATTACAGTTGTCTGAAAAAGACTCAAAAGTGAAAAGATAAATTACAATAATTTTAGAACAAAAGATAGCACATATTTAGGGCCTCAGGATAAAGGTTCTTAAGTCAATCACAAAAGTCACAGATCATAAATTAAATAAAATGTAAATGTGACTATAATACACACACACACACACACACACACAATGAAAGTTACCATTAAAAAACTGAAAATTCAAGATGTAGGCTGGAAAAGAATACTTCAGTAATACATAACAGGGACAGAATTAGTGTACAGAATATACAAATACAATTTATATGTTAAAAAATAAATATAAAAAATAGACAAATTTATAATTCACAGAAAAGGAAATTCTAATAACCAATAAACATTTTAAAGTATATTCAACCTTCCTAAGGAAATGTAAATTAAAACAACCAGAAAATACTCTTTAGCATGCCCCAGATTTGCAAGATAAATAATATTTGACAATTTCAGATATTGACAAAGGTAGAAAAACATTAACTTTGAAGCACTTCTATGTGGAGTATAAATTGCTCCAACCCTTCTCAGGAGGAACATGGTAATATCTAGCAGGTGTACATAGAAAAGACCAGAAGTCTCACATGAAGGTATGTGAAAGGTGTATATATATATATATATATATATATATATATATCCTTATCTTGAAGTGTGGGTATATATTAAGAGTCCTTTATGAAACTCTCGAAAGCACACAAAATAAATAATTCACTAAAGTACTTTTTATTAGCAAAACAAAATGTAAACAATCAAAATATTCAACATGAGACTCAGAAGGTAAATGGTGGTATATTTTATATTGGAATTTTATATAGCTGTTAAAATAAACAGACAAAGCCATATGCATTGGCATGTATATTGTATATTTGAAAGTTACTAAGAGTAGATCTTAAAAGTTTTCATCACAAGAAAAAAAAATTGTAACTGGTGACAGATGCTAACTAGACTTATGATAGTGATCATTTTACAATCTATGCAAATGTTGAATCATTATGTCATACACCTGAAACTACTGTAATGTCATATGCCAATTATATCTGAATTTTTAAAATATAATTTATTGGCAAATAGGCTTCCATACAACATCCAGTGCTCACCCCAACAAATGCCCTTCTCAATGCCCATCACCTACTTTCCCTTCTCCTCCACCCCTCATCAACCCTCAGTTTGTTCTCTGTATTTAAGAGTCTCTTATGGCTTGCCTCCTTCCCTCTCTGTTTGTAACATTTTTTCCCCTCCCCTCTTGTCTTCTGTTAAGTTTCTCAAGATCCACATATGCTAAGTGAAATAAGTCCGTCAGAGAAAGACAGATACCATATTATCTGAATTTTAAAAAAAACTACATAAGGTTAGATGAAGAAGGGCAAGAGGCAGTAAAAAAGACAGAGAAGAGAGAAAGTTCATTGCTGTTGGCTAAACAACTTTCAGAATTAGTGGAAAAACACTGAAAGAGGTACTGTAGTAAATTAGTTTAATAGCCTGGCCTTTGAAGTCAAGCGGATCTGCGCTCAAAATATTTATCTGTTATTTTCAATGTGATAGTAGAAAAATGCCTGATCTCTATAAATCTATTGTGACTATGTCTTATATAAGAATAATAAAGTCTAACTTATGAAATTGTTTCAAGCATTAAATTAGGCAAGGAAATATTTAAAACTTTTCCTTGCTTAAGGAAATTGTTGAATTAAACAAAAGAAATGGATTACAATGATACTTTTTCCATCTTCTTTGCTTTTTGTCACATATTGTGCTAAATGCTAAAAACAAGATGTTGACTAATAATACGATCTCTACCTCTACAAGGCATATTTGACCTTTATGAACTAGACCTTAATGACAAAGTCACATCAACTGCATGAGAATCTCAAGTATGGAACCTTTAACCTCCATATGTTTTCATTCAACCAACTGAACAATCAAAGGACCTAAAACAATCTCTCAAACCAGACAATCCATGATCATCAAGAACATCTCACTCTTTGGAAATGGATGCTGCCGTTATTGTAAAGGTCACTTCTTCAGACAAGCTTTAGATGAGGAGTCTTTTAGAGAAAGTAACATATTGGACTAATCCTGGCAGGATTCGATGATTATATTACATTATCAAGCTAGGCATATATTACATGCTTTAACTATGGGCTAAATGAGGTAATGTGCTCCACTTTTAATTGGTCTATATTTATTGACACATCATGGACCAAAAACCATTTCAGAGCATTAGGTTCATAAATAAGTGAATACATTTTCTTGCAGCGTCTAACTACCAGATTTAAGATTTGAGTTTCTCACCCACTAGTAGCCAGTATCCAAGAAAAAATATACAAGTTGAGAAAGAAGTTTATGTATGTGCTGCTGTTGTCCTCAAGGTCTCTGTCTGTTTCTGTCATTCGAAACTTCAATAACAGTGCTTTACGACAGCCCAACATAGAGTAAATTTTAGGAGAAGTTGTACTGAACAGAATAGATTGTTTTACTTATACACATAGGAGTCATGGTTGTACTTCAATAGTATGCTTGTATACTGCAAAACAAAAATAAACTTTTAGAAGGTCAGAAACTGTGTTAGCTGACACTAACAACAATAGTAAAAACCCCACACTTTCCTCCCTATGCAATAAAGACTAGTTCTATAAGATTTTAACTTCTGAAATGATCCAAAATTGAACAAACAATAAGCTTCTAGTAATACTATATAAAGTGGTTTTGAAAAGCCGTTTGATTTGAGTAGGTCCTTTGTTAATATATTTAAACAAAACAAAGAAGATAGAAACAAAGGAAAAAAATTAAAAACAAAATAAAGAAGGGAGAAATAAGAAATGGTACATTAGATAAAGCAGCATTAAAATAAATGTAGAATATTTACTTCAAGAGAACTTGTTCCAATTACTTAGGTCAAAGTTATGCAAAGGTAACTTGAGCATTTTGTTAGAAATGGTAAAACTAATTTTCAGTGAACCAAAAATATGTTCAATCTCTGAGAATGTATTCATTAGATAAATATTTATAGAACACATTCATCAGATTCAAAGATGAAAAAAACAGTCATAACTTTCAAATAACCTACACTTTATTATATAAAGAAAACAACATGCACAATAAGAGGAAATGCATTAGCAGAAATCTTTTCAGATGTGGTTTTTAATCAAGTTTTGAAGGATGAATACAAGAGGATTAAGGAAGATGGCAGGGTATCTCATCCTAGAGAAATGAAAAAGCACAACTGTAAAAAGATATAAAACTGCAGCTTGTACTTGAGTAAAAGTAAGTATTGTATGCAGTCTCCTGATGGCAGTAACACTAATCTTCCAATGGCAGCCTGGTTTCTCAATCTCACCGTCCACTTGAAGGGAAATGTCATTCTTTTCTGTCACAACATCTCCTCTCCCAGATCAACATATGCATCGTGAAATATGGCCACTTTGGCTCTACATTCTGGTCTCCCAGAGAGAGGTTAATGTTTCAACTTAATGTTTATAGCAAAGATTACACAGAAAATTTCAACCAATTTCAAGTGGCCGAGAGGGGAAGAGACTTGTTTTTGTAATTGCACTTTTGTTCTCTCTCTGCATCTTCTCCCACTCATCTACATATTCTCAGCTCCATATGACCTAAAAAATAAAATGCCACTAAACTCCATGTGACCTGCCAGCTGTCACTTATGCTTAGTTTTTTTCAAAAAATTTTAAAATTTATTTATTTTGAAAGAGCACGAGCTTGAATGGAGGAGGGGGAGGTAGAGGGAGAGAGAAAGAACCCCAAGCAGGCTCTGTATTTTTAATTTACAGTTTAAAAACAGGTTACTCATTCTATTTTACATTTTCCCAAGTGAAGTATTAGAAGTTATTAGAATGTTGTTAGTGTTGACTTGGAATGATGTTCTCATGAACCATGATGAACAACAAATTATTTCATAGCTCCACAATGTTTAAATGTAACAACAAGTTCTTGTCTGTGCTTCATGGTTTGGGAAGAAGTTGTGCTATGTCCCTCTTTATTATACTAGATTTCTGAGTTTTGCAAAGAGGGAATCTTTCTTCTCTTTGTTTTACTATCTCAAAGCTGTTTAACGGTCAAATGTAGTGAATCTCTTCTGTCAATCAAAAGATTGATAGAACACTGTGTTAAAGTTGGGGTCTACAAATGACTACTAGATTACATATGGTTTTGAACTTTACAAGAAATGTAAGAAGGCAGCCCATGGTTAATTTTTCATTGGTTCTGTGGGTTCAATGGAGGATGAGATCATAGCAGATAATTTTTAAGCAGTGAAATGTAATGAAGTGATGTGAATTTTAGAGAGGTAAAGTGAATTCAGAAGCTCTTGCTAGGTAGTTTGGATCAACAGTAACTTTATGTTTCTTCCTGCCTCTGAAATAGAAGAAACTCACTAGCAAATTTAAGAATTGGAGCCACTCATATATCTATGAGCTATTTTTAGGAGGAAGACAATATTGGAAGAAAGTGTCACGTTTTCATACCTATACCCTGCTAGTAAGCTTTTCAGGGTTAAAAATCAATTTCTAAGCAGGACCAGCTTCATTCAGGAAGAAACTTATCTAATCTAATCATTGTGATTCAAGACAAGTTCTGGATAATATATTTTTTAAACCTACCACCTGTCATTCTACAAACAGACCCATACTTCTTGATCTTAAAGGCTTTTATTTTCAAGAATTTCCTATTATAATGCAAACTGTACTTAACTGACCCTTTAGGCTCACAAAATTCTTTTTCACAATTAGTTGGCAGTGTGGTTTGAGTAAGAATGATGGAAATGAAGCTCAGAATAATTGTTGCGTTCTGGAGAGTTAGAGAGACCTTCGGGAGAGGGAAGAGTTTGAGGTTGTTAAACTAGTCTGAACAGAAAAGGCATCCAATGGTCAAACAGAAAAAGCCCAAAATGTTTTGGCCAGAAAGATCAGTTATTAGAGAAAACACAGGGAAATCCTTAAATAGATAGATGATTGTAGCCTAGCGGGAAGCCTTTTTCAGTCCAAAATCTCATTACTTACTGACAAAGCGTAATAAAGCTTCAGCCTACCTGTCCTGACAGAGCAGATCATATAGCATTCAGGAACCAGTCAATTCCATAATGGATGACAGTAGCTAGCATAACTCGTGGGCTAAACTCCTGATTTTTCAGACCATCTGGATTCCAATTTTTGCTCTATTACTACCAAGCTAGGTGGCCTTAGGCAAATTACTTAATCTCTCCAATTGTCAATGTAAACGTGGGATGTTGCTAGGGAGTCAGAGGGGAAACAAACCCGTAATAAATATAATGACTGCTTTGATGGGAATGGAAATGGTAGTGTAGAAAAAGAAGCAGAAGCAGCTTAGTTTGCCTAGGGGAGTTAGAGAAGGCTTCTCAGAAGAGGTAAATTGAGCTAAGATCTAAATCATGTTTAGGAATTTGCTAAATTTGAGCTGTGACTTTCATGCAACAAAAACATTATGCAAAGACAAGAAGGTATGAGAGAGCATGGAGCCAACAAGGAATTTAATATGGCTGGAGTCTAAAAAGCAAGAGTAACATAATATAAACAAGGAGGCAATGGGGAACCACAAATTATTCAGAGCAGGGGAGTAACACTATTAGATTTTCTTGCTCGAAAGTTTACTCTGGTGACACTCTGAATTAAGTCAAAATAATATTACAAAATTTCAGCTGAGCATTGATGAGAACCTGAATTAGGGCAGAAGATAGAAAACAATGCACAGGTAGGGAAAATATTTAGAAAATGTAAACAATAAAGCTCAAAAATTAATAGGATGGAAGAGAGGAAGAAGGAAGCATCCTGGAATGATCTGTTTCAGTGGGAGCCTCTGGGTGGGTGGTGTTGAGCGTCACTGAATTAAAGACCACAGATGTGATGCTGGAGCGCCTGGGTGGCTCAGTCGGTTAAGCGGCCGACTTCAACTCAGGTCATGATCTCGCAGTTTGTGGGTTCAAGCTCCGTGTCAGGCTCTATGCTGACAGCTCAGAGCCTAGAGCTTGCTTTGGATTCTGTCTCCCTCTCTGTCGGACCCTCCCCTGCTTGCATTCTGTCTCTCTCCAAAATAAATAAATATTAAAAAAATTTTTTTTGAAAGACCCCAGATGTGATGCAGAAGGTAAAGAGACAGACCCCTGCAAAAGCCATGAGGAAACAGGACTGAAAAATGCTTCCCTTCTTAAGACCATGAGCAACTATATGAAGCATTTCTGTAAGAAAACACTAAAAGAAAGCAAATCTCTAGTAAATAAATTTTTAAAAAAAGTAAATCTCCAATAATGAAAAATTAGTACCTAACTAGCAACAATCAGAGTTAGAATTATACAAATACAGCTGTACTGATGTAGGCATTTTGAACAGTTGTAGAGCAAAAGTTTCACATTTCTGTAATCAATTTGAATGTGGATAGATAGAAAGCCATTAACCTCAGGAACTGAAGATGGTCAGGCAAAGAAAGGAATGTAGCTACCATGAAGACAGAGATAATCCCCTCAGCTCCAGCAAATTAAAAATTTTAATTCATGGTAGAGGGATGAAGAACTGAGAGCAGCCCAATTCTTAGTGCTCTTCATAGCATGTTACTCACAACAGAACTCAGTTTATTGTTCAGTCAAATCCACATAGTCATGATTCAGTAGTGTAGTTTAAAATATTCTCAACAAAATTTTCTTTTTTATAAAAAAAAAAGCCCTACATTAAACATTTCAGAAATATAGAAGACACTTATGTGGCTGGGATTTCCACTGAAAATTTGTCCCCCACCTAGAGAGACCAGGGCAGTAACTCCTCCCAACAATTTTAAAAGCCATTCTAAATAAGGATATTTCTTCCTTGGTAGGCTAAGGTGGAGGTGGGAAGTTACCAAAAATAAGATTTTGTTTAAATCCCAATACCTGCCCTAGGACTGGTCCTGTTCTTTTAACATAAAACTAGGGTGTTTTTCTGCGGATCTGTGGACAACAGCCAGTAGAAGTCCAGTATTAGCTTGATAGTGACCAGAATCATTTTTTTTTAACCAGAGAATAATCAAATGGAGAGCTGAGCTTGACAGGATAAAATTTTCAGTTAGTTGTAGGAGCTGTAGGATTACATGTGTAGGTTTCAAGAGAGGGTCCTTAGTAGCTCTATGTCTCAAAGTCTCCAACTACAACACTGTGTATAACACATGTCTGAATGTCTTGTAAGAGAAAGTAGAAGTAAGTGTGCATCAGATGTAGTGCTATCCCTTTTCTGGCATTAACACAGCAGTGCAAGTCCGACTAGTTAAGACCTGTATAATCTATTCTTAGACTAAAATCTCCTGATCATAGAGTACATTTCTAGTAGGTCTGCTTTTTTGAACTAATGCCAAAGGACGTCAGACAAATCCAGTAAGTAACAAGCAAGGCAATTAATTGCCTTTACCTTTGCAGTTGCTCATTTCACTTTATGTCCTTGTAGTGGCTACACATTTACTAAACCACAGACTTGAGTGTACTGAAATTTATGTTTCACAACTAAACTAAAATGTCTATTTTAAGCCACCATTCTGTCTGATACAGAAAACTTATTCTAGATGCTTACAGAAAACCCTCTCAAGTTCAGGATTTATGTTATCTCAGTCAGGTTTAAAACTCAGTCATTTTCTGGTATGTTCTTCTCTTTGCTAGAGCTGGTTCTAAACACCCTTGCTAATTCAGTGGAGTAATCGCCAAATCACCATCTCTCTGCTAGCCAACGTCCACATTCCATTCCAAAGGAGCAAGAGGACATACAGATGTTCTCCCATATTACAATAAAGTACTGGAGAAGTCAGAGAGTTTGGGGAGATCTTTCATACTTAGACAAGTCTCAAGGGACTCTCCACAAGGCCTGTCATCACCTTCCATGTCATCCAAGAATCAAGTATAGGTGAATAATACCACTATGAACATGGGTACACACTATTTCTTTGAGATCCTTCAATTCTTTTGAGTATATACCCAGAAGTGGAATAGCTGGATTATATAGTATTCTTATTTTCAATTTTTTCAGGAACCTTCCAAAGCAGCTCTCATTTTAAATTCCTACCAATGGTGCACAAACTTCCAATTTCTCCACATCCTTGTCAACACTCATAATTTTCTGTTTGTTTTCATACTAGCTATCTTCATAGATATAAAGAGATGTTTCATTGTAGTTTTTATTTGCATCTCCCCATTGATTGGTGATGTTTAACAACTTTTCATGAGACTTTATTGGTCATTTGTATATCTTCTTTGGAGAAATATCTATTTAAATTCCTTGCTCATTTTTTAAGTCAAGCTGTTTGTTTTCCTATTGTTGAGTTTTAGGGGTTCTTCATGTATTTTGGATATTAATCCCTTATCAGGAATATGATTTGGAAATATTTTCTCCTTCTCTGTGTATTGCCTATTCTGTTGATAGTGTCATTTGATGCACAAAATTTAAAAATTTTCATGAAGTCCAGTTTTTCTATTTTTTCCCAGCACCATTTGTTGAAAAGACTGTCCTTTTTCCCACCGAATGGTCTTTGTACTCTTATTAAAAACGATTTGGCCATATCCATGAAGGTTTACCTATGGACTTTGTTCTATTACATTGGTCTATATGTTTTTCTTTAGGTCAAACACATTGCTTTCTTACTTTAGCTTTGTAGTAAGTTTTGAAATAAAAAGTGTGTGTCTTTCAGCTTTGTTCTTAATTTTCCAGGATTATTTTTTTCTCTTCAGTTTCACATGAAATTCCATGTGAATTTGAGGATGGGTGTTTCTATTTCTGCAAAAACAAAGTTATTGATATTTTTAAAGAGATTGCATTAAATCTGTTGATCATTTTGGATAGTACTGACATCTTAGCAATATGAAAGTCTTTCAGTCCATGAACAATTAATGTCTTTCCATTTATTTGTGTCTCTTTTAATTTCTTTAGAAATGTTCTGTGACTTTTATTGTACAGTCTTTTACCTCCTTGGTTAAGTTAATTCCTAAGTTTGTTATTATTTTTGATGGTATTTTTAAATTTTTTTTAGATTATTCATTGTTACTGTATATAAATGCAACTGATTTGCATGTGTTGGTTTTGTACCCTGATACCTTACTGAATTCACTATTAATTACAACATTTTTTCTGCATATTGTAGAGTTTCTCACATGTAAGATCATATGATCTATGTACACAAGTCATTTAATTCTTCCTTTCCAATTTGAATGTCTTTATTTCTTTTCCTTGACTGATTGCTCTGACTAGGACTTCCAATACTACCTAAAAAAATATTTTTAATGTTTTATTTATTCTTGAGAGAGAGAGACAGAACATGTGTGAGGGATGGGCAGAGAGAGAGAGGGACATAGAATCCAAAGCAGACTCCAGGCTCTGAGCTATCAGAACAGAGCCCGACGTGGGGCTCAAACTCACGAGCTGTGAGATCATGACCCGAGCTGAAGTCAGATGTCCAACCGACTGAGCCACCCAGGTGCCCCACAATACTACTTTTAATAGAAGTAGAGAAAGCAGGCATCTTTCAAAAGCTTTTAGTCTTTTGTCTTTAAGTATGATATATACAGTGGGTTTTTCATGTATGGTTTTTATTGTATTGAGGTAATTTCCATCTATTCATCATTTTTTTAGTGTTTTTAATCATGAAAGTGAATTGAACTTTCTCAAATTTTTTTCTGTATCATTTAGGATGACCATGTGCCTTTTCCCACCTTATATTCTGTTGATATGGTGTATTATACTGATTGATTTTGCTATGTTGAACCATTTTTGCATTCCAGGAATAAATACTACTTGGTCCTGGTGTATAACTCTTAATATGCTTCTGAATTTGGTTAGCTAGCATTTTTTCAGGATGTTTCCATCAATTTTCATTAGGGATATTAGTGTATAGTTTTCCTTTCATGTGGTGTCTTTCTCTGGTTTTATTTTTCTTTCTTTGAATGAGCTATGCTTTCTTGTTTCCTTGTTTTCCTTGTGATCTTTTGTTAAAAACTGAATATTTGAACCTAATAATGTGGTAATTCTGGAAATTAGATTCTCCCCTTTCCCATGGTTTGTTGTTGTTGTTGTTGCTGTTGTTTAATTTTTGTATACAACCTCTGTGCCTAAGGTATAAACCTGAGGTCTTCTCAGTTCTTTTATGAGCCTATACCTTCCCCTGGGTATGTGCAGTGTCTTTCTAATTTCCCCCTATATATTCAGGGGAAATTCTTCTTGAATGTAGTCACTCAGCCCAAGAGAAATAACTTGGAACAATGGCAGAAGTAGGACAACAGTGGATGCTCCCTTATTGTCTTCATCTCTATGATTACAAGCAGCAATCAGTGATCAGAAGATAGATACATGATATTTGGATGACAGGGTCTTTTCTGCCCACTTTGGCTCCACAAGCTGTGTATAGGCTGCTCTGGGACCACATGCACAGTTGCCTTCCAAAGGGCTAATGCTTGGGGAATGGGTAGCTACTACTGTGCTAAGACCTGAAATTGACTAAAATTAGCCACAATTTATCATTCAAGCCTCTTCATGGAAGTTGTGAACCTTTAGTAGACTCCTGAATTCCAAACCAGTGACATCAGAGAGATTCTTCCAATACAGCTGTTATATTGGTGGGGGATAGATTTCTGGTGCTTCCTGTTCTGCCACCTTCCCAGAAATGAAATTCAATTTTTTACCACTGCTTTTGCATTTATTAAGAATGCGTATGAGAAACAGCTATAAGAGAGACATTTTTTAGCTTCTTCAGAGCTTTCTACTATATTATTCAATAATAATTATAAGGAAAATGTATAATACATTTTTACTATTTTATTTATTCATGAACAGTTTTATGTCTACTGGAGTATATAGGTATGCAGTCTGTGATCTGAGGAGTGCTTTCAGCCTATCTAGTCTTACTTGTGTGTTCATTGCCAGAAAGTTTGGGGCTAAAATGATTGCATAATTATTTCATTTTTTAAATCACTGTTTAATATCACTCCTTTTATTCTTTTAATGGAACAAAAATATCTTTATTCTCCAACAAGACTGTTTTATACTACACTTTAAACAAGGTCTGTTTATTCTTTATCTGTTGTATAATTAATGCCCTTATTCCTTCTGCATTATCCTTCAATCACCACCAGTTTATAACCTCTTAGTTCTGTATTTATTTTGGATACACTTTTTTCAGATTTTTTCAGCTTTATTGAGTTATAACTGACATATAAGTTGCAAGATACTTAAAGTGCACAATGTGATGATTTGATATACATACACATTGTGAAAGAATTTTCCCCATTGAGTTAATAAACACATCCATTACCTCACATATTTACTTTTGTATGTGTGTGTATGAGAACATTTTGTTCTACTCTCTTAGAGAAAATGTTAATGATATTATACAGTGTTATACATCAGATCCTCAGACCTTATTCATCTTATAACTGACTTTGTACCCTTTTTCCAATCTCTCCTTATTTCTCTTACCCCCCAGACCCTGGCAACCCCACTTTTCTACTCTTTAGTTCTATAAATTTGACTCTTTTTTATTCCACATGTAAGTGATCCTATGCAGTATTTCTCTTTCTCTGTTTGGCTTATAATGCCCTTCTGGTTCATCCATGTTATTTCAAATGACAGGATTTGCATTTAAAAAAGAAATTAATAATATTTCTCTCTGTGTGTATGTATCACATTTTCTTCAGATGGTTTTTATTAAAATTTTTTAATGTTTATTTTTGAGAGAGAGAAAGAGACAAAGTGTGAGGGGAGGTTGCAGAGAGAGAGAGGAGACACAGAATCCAAAGCAGGCTCCAGGCTCTGAGCTGTCAGCATACAGCCCGACATGGGGCTCAAACTCATGAACCATGAGATCATGACCTGAGTCGAAGTCGGACACTTAACCGATTGAGCCATGCAGGTGGCCCACACATTTTCTTTATTCATTCAACTATTGGCAGACAATTAGGATGCTATTCTATATCATCCATTTCTTTACATAGCTGACATTTTTAGGTTTTACCTTTATTCTTAAATATCTAAATGTGTTTTGAAAGGCTACCCAATCCTTTCTGGAATGTAAAAGTTTATATGAATTATAAACAAGAAAACTTACTGCAAGCATAGTAATAAGTGTCAGTGTATCAGGATTAGCTTCATCAAATGTAAACTTAAAGGATATCTTGTGGAGAATTAATAGTCTACTGTAATCATCTTCTCACAGTGCATTCAGTATTAGTTTTATTCTGAATTATTTTAAAAATTAAAATTACAGTAAAAACTTAATTCGTTGATCAGCTTACCTAACATTTGATTGTTAGTATACTGTATTAGCAAGAGTGTCATGCTTGCTCACTTAATCCCTAACTCCTAAACTCAAATATATTCCTTCATTTGTATCTTCCATTAATTCCAGAGTTCCCTTTACTTGCCTATACCTCACAGGAAGACAGTTTCTCTTTTATTATACAAATGTTGCTTTACTTTATATCATGATGTATTTCTAAAACGTCAGGTATAAGTCAATCTTTCTTTTTATTAATTTCTTTAATGTTTGTTTATTTTTGAGACAAAGAGACAGAGCACGAGTGGGGGAAGAGTTGACAGAGAGGGAGACACAGCATTCAAAGCAGGCTCCAGGCTCCTATCTGTCAGCACAGAGCCCTATATGGGGTTTGAACTTAGGAACCATAAGATCATGACCTGAGCTAAAGTTAGGCACTTAACCAACTGAGCCACCCGGTGCCCTATAAGGCAATCTTTTAAGATTCAGTTGTATTTAAATACATAAATTCTGTACTTTTAAAGCATTGAGCAGAAAGTATTGTGTGTGTGTGTGTGTGTGTGTGCATGTGCGTGTGAATTGAATCATCATTTTGTAAAGTTTCATAATTACTGGCTTTTAATGTGGTTCAAGAATTTTCAATTTTATCTGTATTTTTAACTCATGTTAGGTTATTATTATTACTATATTTGTTGCATTTGTTTCAAACCCAAAATATTCATTATTCTGATTGTTTAATTCTAAGAAACTATAATAGATGGTCTGTGTTTCATTATGATCTCCAGCAGTTTAGGAGTGAACTTGAAAAGTTTGGATTAAGGTTGACCATGTAAGTATTAACGTTTAGCTGAGCATGTCAGAACAAGCAATTTGGGATTCATTTGGTGAGTGATGTTGGAAGCAAAAGTTGGATAGAGAATTAGTTACTTATTGGGGAATTAAAATGTAGCTTGAGTTTGAAAAGACTGGAAAGAAAGAAATCTGATGTTTTGCCATATGCTGGTGTTGGCTGGCATCTGTCTCTACAGCTAAGAAACATATTTTGTGGGAGTTCAGGAACTAGGCCATTAAATGACTCCATGAAAATATACCAGAATCATAAATAACATCATTGACTATTAAAGTTGGAAAGGATTTTTGAGACTGTCCAATATAAGACTTCCATATTTTAGATTAGAAAATGACAGACATAAAAATAAAGTGATTTCTCCAAGGATAAGTGTATTTGTAGCAATGTTTGAATAAGAATTTCACTTAGCTTTGTCCAAATATTAAATATCTCTCTTTTAAACTCAAAATGGAAAACTTTGCTTCAAATCCTCCCATTTAACACCCCTCTGTTTCTATGATATACTTCTAGCTCTCATTAAACATCTCAGAAATAACATCAAGATGATACCAATAAAGATGTCCACACTGACCATTTCCAAGAACTGAAATCAGTTTCAAGAGAGAGCACACATGAATGAAGTTGGCTAGAGCTTTTGGTAATCTTGAACTTTTATGTTCCCTTGGAGTTATTGTCCCTTATATTTTCTTTTCAATTTATACATTTACTCAAATATATTTTGTATCCAGTCTTCTGAGATAATTTTCTTAGTTTTTTTTTTTTCTTTGCTGGGAATGAGTGATGTTTTATCAATCGTTTAATTTCTCACAGGCAAGTCGTTAATGGTTCTTTAACTATAATTTGTCAGTGGGAGAACATATCAACTAGACTTCTGTTACTGAAGTATGTTCCATAGATCAGCAGAATTGATGTCATCTGGAACTTGTTACAAATTCAGATTCTCAGGCCCTATCCCAGACTTTCTGAATGAGGATCCACATTTTAGCACAATCCCTAGGTGGTTCCTATGAATATAAATGTTGAAATCACTGAAGAAGATCAATAAAATTTTTGTAGATACCAAGATACCTACAGTAAGACTCTCTGTTATTGACAATTTTCAGTAAAAAGGAATAAAATAAGAAAGGGACAGCTAAACATGGGACATCCGATACACATGGATTAGACTATTTGTAAATATTTTATAGCTCCTTCTGTTATTAATTTAGGCAAAACAAAATTATAGTCTCCAAAGCCACATTATCTGTGTTAACAACATGGATTTTTCATATTTTAATACCTAAAAGTTATGCAGATTTCCAGAAACAGAGTGATTATTTAAATCACTGAATGAATGAAAATGACAACTCCGGGATAAGATTATAGCTGAGAAGTGGGAAGAAACAGTGCAGGAGACTGAAATACTTTTGAAAATTAATCATTTATAAGATAATAAATTCATATGTCATTATCTCATAAATGGAGTATGTTATAGACCTGAATGCTCCCCACTCTTGCAACACATGTTGCTTCAAGTGGTTTTGTCAACAAAAACATAGGACATGTCAATCAAACGAATACCCATTTTGCTTTCTACCATATTGGCAGAAACAATCTACCAATCTAAAGTATATATATGTCTTTGATTTGATTGGGTGTTTATAATGGGTCAAAGTGGTAATTCTTTATTTTAAAACAGTTTTTTAATGTTTGTTTATTTCGAGAGAGAGAGAGACAGAATGCGAGTGGGGTAGGGAAGAGAGAGAGGGAGACACAGAATCTGAAGCAGGCTCCAGGCTCTGACCTGTCACCACAGAGCTCGATGTGGGGCTCAAACTCACAAACTGCGATATCATGACCTGGCCGAAGTCAGAGGCTTTACCGACTGAACCACCCAGGGGACTCTGATTGGTAATTCTTCTTTAAAAAAATTTTTTTTTAATGTGTATTTATTTTTGGGACAGAGAGAGACAGAGTATGAACAGGGGAGGGGCAGAGAGAGAGGGAGACACAGAATCTGAAACAGGTTCCAGGCTCTGAGCCATCAGCCCAGAGCCCGACGCAGGGCTCGAACTCACGGACTGCGAGATCGTGACCTGAGCTGAAGTCGGACGCTTAACCGACTGAGCCACCCAGGCCCCCCAGTAATTCTTCTTTTAACATGTTTGAGAAAGATAAGGAAATCTGGTGGAAGAGAAGCATTGAGATTATCATAATTTTGCTTCTTTTTAACGGAATTTGCTCTAGGAACCATCTACTTTAGGGAGTTAGTAAACTATATGTTTGCTAAAACAATAGTCTATTACAGTAGGGAAAATAAGACCTACTTTTAAACAATTTCTATATTTGAGTAGCTGCATGGCATATCTTTCAATCTAGGTAGTCTGAGTGATAAACCAATGACAAATGCTATAAGGTGATTGATGAAAATCATCATATAATTCTAGCCAATTGTCAGGACAATGATGTGCCACTGATCTCTCAGACAGATACAGGTGAACAAGTATCCACTATTGCAGTATTTTGATTGCAACTTGTAGAAAAGAGGCTACGAAATAGTTTCATTTCTAGGAAGAAACACATTATTTATACACTTATATCGGCATATGCTACAGCTGAAAAATTACAACTGAAAAGTCAGAAAGGAGTATCTTTTTTATTTTATTTTATTATTTTTTTTAAATGAGGCTCCATGCCCAATGTGGGACTTGAACACAGGACTGTGAGATTAAGAATCGCATGCCCTACTGACTGAGTCAGCAGGTGCCCCAAGGATTGTATTTTAAATTGTTATTGTTCCTATTTCTAGTCTGTATTGAACTCAAAATAGGATAAAGCTTCTAAACACACAGGTGTAATGGGAGTGGCTACTACAACAATTATCATTTTCCTCTATACAACAAATGTTAGCCATTCAAGAGCAGAGATTATCATGATAATGGCTAGTGGAGACCTACAGGGCAGGAAACACCACCAATTTGCATGCTGCCTTTTCAAAGGAGGCTATAAAAAAAGAAAAGGGGAGCTAGCTATTTTCTTTAACAAAATGAGATGGCCAAAATAGATGTTTTATTAAAGGAAATTATTTGCCTCAATGTGTTATTCATGTTAAAAAACTCCACAAGTATGTGTTCAGATAATGAATAGTGAATGAGTGAATAGCTTAGGTATCAATAAACTCGAAGAAAAACTCTTCATATTTTCTTCTATTTAAATAAAAATGGTAAATAACTGTTTCAAATCTTTGATTAATAAGCAAGTGTCCTAGTCAGTTAATAAATACTAGTATTATGTTCATTTAGCAGGAAGTTGTTAATCTCCTACTAAATGTCAGGCATTGTTTTAGGCTCGGAGTGTGTAAAGATGAATAAATCACATTCATTGACTTAAGAAGCTCAGGATCCAGTCAGAGTGCAATTAACGCTATGCCCAGCTCTCTCTTTTATACACAAAGCACTCATTTTTCCAGCTGCTGGGAGGATTGTTGACTCTTCCCTGGATCCCTCTCTGAGAATTTCTCTTAGCTGAAGAAATCTGTTTGATGTAATATCATACCCCTTCCCCTGAGGTAGTCCACATCCAATGAGTAGTTGTTATGGGTGAATAAAATTCTGCCTCCCTTGCCTGAAGGCAAATAACTGTGAAGTAGTATCCCAGGAAGTCCTGGGGATTTGGTTGAAGCCTGCACTGTCACTGATTTGCACCGTAACTCTTTCCTTTACCAAACCTATACCCTCATCTCCCAGTTGATATTGCTTCTGAGGGCTCCTCTGACAAACTCCTTGCACAAAAATCTCCATCTCAGAGTGTATTTCATGGAAAACACAAACTGAGAGAATTGATACCAGGAGGATGTCATGTCTGAGAGAATGGAGATTTGAAGCCAGCTGTAGGGCAATGAAGTGCCATCATTAGTGTATGTGGAACACTAATTGCTCTCGGAATGTTGTAGGAGTGCAACTGTCAGCATTTTCATGAGGGGTAAGCTGGGATAGGATACTGGTAAAAGAAACGATACTAGCCAATACAGTATCGTGGGCTTTTAAGAGTATATACAAAATATTAACTATATAGGCAATAGGAATCTGGTGACCTTTGCTGAATGACCCAGGAATATTGAGAAAGACTGAAAAGTTCAGGTTGTTGAATCACCAAGTGAAGGTAAAGTGTGAAAATTAGAGTAGCTCTGTGGCAGCGTAATGAACAGCATAACGAAACTCTCATTTCCTGCAACCGCAGGCCAAAAAAAGCTGAGGGTCAGGCCCAGGACATAATTACTAGAGTTTCATAGCTCCAGGGAAAGTTGAAATCCCTGCCCCAGCAAGTATGGTCTGTTAAGATCATCGTCATGGGTGGAGAAAGATGGGGACCCTAAAACATAGAATTGAGTATATATAGGATGATAAATTCAAAACACTGAGGTTCTATAATACCTTGAACTCTCTGAACCTGCACCATGAGAACTTGGATCGAAGAAAGTTACCAAAATAAGTAATAAAACACTGTGCCCCATGGTCACGATAGATGGGCAGTCAAATAGATTGTCAGAAGGTTAAGGGTTGCCATCACCCCAACATGTCACAATCCTTTGCCAAGTTGCTGGTAGTGAGCCAATTTTCAGACCCGTGATCTACTGATTGAAGGAGGAAAGCATAATCTTTAAAAATCTAGTACTACCGGGGCACCTGGGTGGCGCAGTCAGGTAAGCACCCAGCTATTGACTCCAGCTCAGGTCATGATGTTATGGCTGGTGAATTCAAGCTCTGCATCAGGCTCTGTGCTGGCAGCGTAGAGCCTGCTTGGGATTCTCTCTCTCTCCCTCTCTGTCCCTCCCCCACTCATGTGCTCGCTCTCTCTTGTGCACTTTCTTTCTCTCTCAAAATATATAAGCTTGAAAAACATCTAGTGCTTCTGGGTATAACAGGACAAATGAAAGGACAAATTATTGCCACTTGCATCTTCCATTACTAAGAAAAAAGCATAATATCTAAGTAGACCTCTTTGGCTTTTGTAGGCAATATATTCCAATTTGGGAATATAATGCTCTAGCCCAATTTCCAAGTGACACCAGCTGCCAGCTGGTGGAGGCAATCTGATCTAAGAAGTGACGAAAGTCAAAGGAGCAACTATAAATCTATATTATAAAGCATACGACAGAGGTAAGCAACAGTGCCACTAAAGCATAGTAAAAGTATTCAACAAAGACCTGATAGGTTGTGGAGATTCAAAGAGAGGTCAGGGCAGTCTCCTCAAGTAAGATATTATCTGTCTCCTATGTTGCTCAATTTGAGTAGAGGCCTTAACCTGTCCCAATTATGACAATATAATACTCGAATTTTACATGCAGATATGTGTAACTGAAACCTAACTCTTCGCCTAAAAGAATTAGGGGTGATCTTTTCTCATCTATTAAGAAGTTTTCAGGTAAGTTGTCCAAAGTTGGTATGGCAGATCCCTAATGTCACCAGTGACCCAGATTTTTTCTCTATTTCAGCTCTACCATTTTTAGTGTGTGATTGTTTTCCTCAGGCTCACAGCCTAATTTCTCAATCCATAGGCATTAGTTTTCTTTCTCCACAGGTAGAATGAAAAAGAATAAGAATGGGAAAGGTCAAAGGGCAAATTGCACCAGGCAGAAGTCAAATGACTTTGTCCCTTTTAAAACATTTTTCAAACACCTCTCCCAAGCAATTTCTGTTTTTATCTCATTGACCAGAACAAGTTCCTAGGCACACCTAACTGCCGAAGAACGTAGGGAGCAGCTGGTCACCTTGCTCCTCGAGCAAATGGAAATTCTGCTGATCAGGAAACCAGAGGAAACAGATAATGGGTAGACAACTAGTAGTATCCATAACAGGAAGTAACCCTAAAAGTAACACCAGAATAAACAGCAAACTATTTATCATTGTTACTATGGATTATATATGACTCAGTAAATTGGAAACTAATGTTATGTAATATCATAACAAGCTGTTTCCGAATAACATAAAATATATTACAATGGTTAGAAGAACTCACTAAAATAAGGAGGAGGACAGTTAACATGTTTGATGAAGAATCAATTGTATATGCAAAATAAAGAAGTTTAGGTCGATAATGGAGCAATTTTTCCTTTCATGTACCATGTTAGTTTAAATTGCAAACATTAAAGATCAGGAAATAATCCAACTTACTGCAACTTCTGTTTAAGTACAACTTTCCATTGAACTCACAAACCCAATTCAATGAGCATTTTATTCACACTGTGACTTACACAGAATCTCAGAATGATTTATAAACTTAAGTAATACAATTACACAGTTAAATAACCACAAAGGGAGAAGAAAATTAAGAGAGCTTTAGGCAAGAGAGAAGAGACTTTCAAGAACTCTATGAAAAGAAGAAGAGATAGCGTCAATGATGCAGAGAAATGCAAGAAGTTTCCTCCAGATGCCAAGAGCAATAAAGGAAAAGGCTTTTGATCCTATCTCATGAAAAAGTACCATGGAAGGAAGGGAGAATTAATGCCAGAAAACTGAGGGAATGGGCTGGAATGGAGACAAATATTTCTTGAAATACATTTTCTAGCCACAAGCAGATGTAAAATTTTAAAGAACATTGGGGATAAAAACAGTTTGAGATACAGAAGTCATTTGATAGCACATGTATGTATATGGTTCCAAAATTCCTACCATACGACTAGACCCAGTTCTCAAAGCAGGAAATATGAGAATGTATCTGCTTCACAGTCCTGACAAGACCAGCGGTATTGGATTAAAGAGCCCTCTACCTCCACCCTGATGTGCATATGCCACAGTGCTTGATGCATCGGAAATAAGCCTGTTATGTAAACCTTCTGTTGATTTTATGTTAAAGGCAGTCCACACTTCAAAAACCATCTCTACTACAGGGAGAAATGCTATATCTGTGACAAGTCTCTTTATTCAGCTTCCCCACCTCCCATACCAATTCCATCAACTCCCGTACTTCTTTTATGTGGAACATTTAGTCACAGCCTATTCTTGTGGCTTATGTACTGGTTATGCACTTTTGAATGGGATTCTGAGGTATTATGAACACAGTACTAGATTTGAAGATTTAAAAACAACAATTTAGTAACTTTGCTCAGCTATTCTAGAGTGTACTGATCAATGTGCCCTTAACTTTTTTGAATTTAATTGTCCTCATCTATGAGAGAGGATAACAGTTCAAAGACCCCTGAGACAGAAACAAATAAATAAATGTTATGACAGAGAGAAGAGATATATGAGACATACTTAAACAGAAGGAAAGATGGCATCAGCTAAGACTAAAAAATTGGTTTATTCCAATAGTGTAAAAGGAATTGTATAAAACATATGTTGAGAATTTTAAATATATACATCTAAACTAGTCAGTTCAGTAAGTCCATTCTAGAGGAAGTAGGATCAATTATGAGGATAATCTTTGCAGATGGAAAAGCACTGTGGCCATCTCTTCTACATTAACTCAACCATCCAGATCTGCTCTTAGAAATCTTCCTTAATATGGATGCTTTCTGGAAATGTTCTATTATATCATCCTATTGTAACCAACCCATAGGATATCATCACACACCATCTCTTCTCTGAAAGATATTTTGAAAATATAATTCTCCTTTATTGGCCTTTACACTGGATGGCTAATTAGTGTAAAGTTTGTAGGATACTAACAGCAGGCAAAATTATATGTAATAGATACTGAAATAGCAATATTTGGTTACTCAAAACCCTGCCTTGTGCACTCTATTTGTGGTATAATGTGGATTTCATTAGCAGGTTTCTTTGCCTTTTATTGTCTTGCTTGATGGAAAGAATTGCAACAAAAAGACAAAGGCTAACTGGAATTGCCTGGCATGTGTATGTCAGAATGGAATAAAACCCACAGTTAGGAGGGAAGAGTGGGAGGAGACAGGAGAGCCAGCAGAGACCAGGATGGGGAGGACACTGGGTATGAAGGATTGACAGCTACTTGGGGAGCAGCTCCAGTGACAGATAGGTTTTGGGGACTCTGATGAGAAGGGAGAAATTAGGACAATTTACCATGTGTCATGCCAAGCATTTTTCTGTTTTTCCACTTTCGTGTAAAATACACCTTTCCTTTCAAGCCTTTTATTTTTAATTTCTGACTTGTATTTTCTTTTATAAATGAGACTCTGCTGAGACAGGTCTTGAGGCAATGTAGTTGAGATGAACATAGAGATGTCTTTACAGAGATACTTTAAAATACATTATTATTTACACATACACACACACAAAGTTTTACAGTGGTGGAAAGATATGACTTTGAGAAAAGAAAAACTGACATACATTTAAAACAACAATTTTAGAGACACCATACATCTAGATTCCTCTGGGACCTGTTATGATCTCCAATTAGAGTTTAGCACTGACAATATAAGACTGCTCTAGTAGTGTTTCTAGTGAAATGGATGGGTTAAATGGAATAAATAATGCCTAGAGCAAAATAAATAAAGCAAATCACATGCACACACACACACACACACACACATGCACAGCTCCTATGTCAACATCATAAAACTTGCTTTTAAATCTTATTTCTCCTTCTTTTGAAGGAAGGGAGTATTAATATGGGGAGTTTTCCCTTCTATATCCCTCTGGCTACCAATCTGACCCTTACTATGAAAAACTCCTGAGGCCCCAAATGTACCATTTGCAATAAATTATAATCCAAGGCTCATAATTTTAATTGCTTTAGGGTGATTTCGTTCACCTCGGTTTGCTGTTCTCCTTGGCTTCCACATGATGTTTTCCTAAAGTCTCCATCCAACAGAGTTTGCTTATTAAAAATGTTGCAGAGAGAACAAGAAAGTGATGGATATAAAGAGCCAGAAGGAGTCACTATCATTTAAAATTGCTTTAGTCAGTGCAGTTAAGTGAAAACATATGTTGATAAGAGTCATATTTTTCAGTAAAGCATATTCTGTGGCTTAATTTGTTCTACAAGCCCAACCTCTTCCTCCCACTGTTTCTGTCTAAACACAATATTACTTTCCTTCTTTAATTATCTTAACAGCAGCCTGTAAATAAACACAATAGCTTAATTGTACTTATTTGTGAGCTATCTGCTTTAGTGTGGTTCTAAATGATTACCTTTTTCAATTATTTTTGTGAAGCTGCTGCTCATAAAAATAAGATAAAAGCCAGTGGCTACAGTAACAAAGAGTTGAAGAGTACATTAAGAATAGAGAGAACTGCACTGTAGAAGGAATGGAAAGAGCTTCCAATACCAGCTAGTCCTACCTACTCATTAGAATTCATCAGCTTCATTAGAAACTGAGGCCCAGGTAAAGGACTAGCCAAATATTCATTAATTAGAAGAACTCTAAGAACAGCAGAATAGGAAATGCTGTGGTTTACCACCCAAATCTGCCTTCCACAGCTGAGGCACTCTCCAGCTGCTGGGAGTGTTGGCTGCTGAGATGTCACAACTTAGACCTCTCTATGAATTGTCCTCAGAGGAGGATGTGGTCTCACCCAGGATTACACTCCTTCTCTGGAGTATCCCAATCAAAGGACTGATCTATGTGGAAGCATGGCCCCTTGGCCTCCACTTCAGACATCTCTGAATGTTCATACAAGCTCTAGAATTCCCCTTGAGATGAACGAAGGCCTTGGTGCAATTGCACCATATTTCAACTTCTCTCTCTACACATTCGGCTTCTCTCTTTCCTCACAGGAATTGTTCAGAGTAGCATTCTGCAATAAATAGTTTGCATAGAAATTTCCCCCTCAGCTTTTGTTTCCCAGGGAATCCAGTCTATGGCACACAGTGGGACCAATTTAACAGTTGTCTAATTGCCAACTTTGGAAACATATGAATATTCTAAAGTGTCTGAATTTTTAATCACATTTTAAAGGTCAGGAGAGTAAAGAAAATAATAAAGTGAGTAATTTGAATCCCTCATCAGTTATTCCTCAATGTTAAACTAAGAAATATAAGTTCTCTTATCACTGACAGTCATAAAACGAGTACTTTCAAAACTCGGTCACTTTTACTAGGCAAAGATTTACTGAGTCTCTGATACATATCCCACATAATGCAAAGAACTATGAATGTTAAGAGAAATATGACACAGGTTCTTTCATCAAGGAGCAGATATTTAATCACCTATTTGCAATAAAGTGTATAATTGAAGTAATTAAAGTATGTATCATATAAAGAAATGGGACAAAGGAAAAATGATTACTCTGTTTTGGTGAATCCAAGGAATCCTCAAATAGAAGATATTTTAGCTGTAATTATAAAAATTAGTAAAGAGCTAATGAGGTATAAAAGGAAAAGGTGGGAAGAGTTATTCAGGCAACTCTAATATCATGTACTAAGGCACGGAGGCAACAAGGACATTCTGTTGGAGGAAATTCAAGTAATTCAAGATGGTTGTCATGGACGGAGAGAGTAGCAAGATAGAGAATGGGGTAGGATGGACTATGGAGATTGTCTCCCAAACTAAGAAATACACATATTCTCTGCAACATCATAAAACTTGCTTTTAAATCTTATTTCTCCTTCTTTTGAAGGAAGGGAGTATTGATATGGGGAGTTTTCCCTTCTATATCCCTCTGGCTACCAATCTGACCCTTACTATGAAAAACTCCTGAAGCCCCAAATGCACCATTTGCAATAAATTATAATCCAAGGCTCATAACTGTAATTGCTTTAGGGTGATTTTGTTCACCTTGGTTTGCTGTTCTCCTTGGCTTCCACATGATGTTTTCCTAAAGTCTCCATCCAACAGAGTTTGCTTATTAAAATGTTCTATGTTTCAGAAGGAGCATCCTGGAAATGGCAGGGAGAGAATTTTAGAAGAAAGCAAGATTGGGAATAGGATAATAAGGTAAGATACTTGGGCACAGGTGTAAACCAGGACAAATGACCAGGACACAGCGACCAAGTCCCCCTAATGCAAGCCTCCGTTTTATTGATATGTGTACCCTCTGTCATGTTAACATGTAGCCAGGTCTTACCTCTAAGTATATCCCAAGTGACTATCCCAGAATAAAATCTAAGTGTCCCACAGTCATGTCTTTAGGAACCAGCTAGTTATCCTGGTAAATTAATTTATGGTAGACTTTAATTATTCCATGTTCAACATCTCCCATATGTATCTATAGTTGAACCAGGGTCTTAATGGATATGTAATGTCTTAACACTGAGGGATGAACCACTAATGATGAAATTGCAGGTTGCTGTGAAGTCTTCCTATGCCTAAGGTCAATCACATTTCCAACTACACACATCTCTTTCCCATCTCTTAGTGATAAAAAAAATCAAATATCACTATGTTACAAGCTGTGCATGAAAGGAGATTATTTAAAATTGGAAGAAAAGAAAGAATTCTGAAACATCTAAACTTGCATTTTAAAACTTTACAAAGAGTATTAGGGTCCTTACATTCCAACTTTTGAAATATACAGATAAATCAACCAATACCATAAAAATAAAGTAATGAGCCCCATGATTAAGTCACTTGTCCACATTGGCGAAAAATCCAAGGTTACAATTCAGGTCACATGTATTCAATATTTCAATTCAGTCGTTTTTTTCAAACACTTAATGCATAAAAAATCCACCACAATTCTACTACATTCTAAAAGAATGAGGCATATAATGGTGACTTGGTTGGAATTATAATAGCCAATGTTAGTAAATTCTTTTCAAGCCATTTTAATCGAGTTTTTAAGAAATTCTGCACTTACCCATTCAGCCAAAATTTTATAGAACCAGAATGTGTGGTTCATCTTTTGTAGATTCCTTTCTAAATTATGTTTCTTGTCAAAATTATTCCCTTGGAGCAGCCTGAGCAGATTTCTCCATTGCTCATCTCTGACCACAGGGATACTTGTTCCTCCAGGTGTGGGAACTTGCTCTTCATTTGGGAAGCCAGTTTGAGGGCTTGGCTTCAAGTCCTTCTTGGTCATACTGGAGGTTAAATAGATCAATTCAATAATACTCAGTTTTTTAGGCTTCTTTCTTCTTATCCTTAACAGTTATGTTTACTTAGAAACATGGAGACCAAACATTGAAAATTTCTTGAGTTACAGATCCTCAAAAGATAAGTGGAGGAGGCAGACAGAGGCAGGCATGAAAAGAACTCTATCCTCTGACCTCCCACAAAAAAATAGTCGATACACATATATAGTCATGATTGTAAACTAAAGTGCTGGCATTATAAACCAACTGTAACAAATATATAAACTATTAGATTTGTGATGAAAATAGTCAGAGGAGAGCAAAGAATAGTTAGCAAGGAAAAAAAAAAGATACACTAGCAAGAGATGCCAGGGTTACACCAAAGAGCTGCAAATCCTTCTATTAAATGATTTAAGATAAATAATATTTGGAACTTAAGTACATTAAAAAGTTTATAATAGAGTTTACAATGGCATTATCTGATTGACCAACACATTTTAAAATTGTTATTCCTGAGTTACATATAAAATGCATCAATGCATTTAAATGAGAGAGATTCATTGTTAAGCTACTAGAATTTAAATAAAAACTTGAAACAAAAAAAGAGAGAGAGAGAGAGGCTCCTGGGTGGCTCAGTCAGTTAAGCATCTGACTCTTGGTTTCAGCTCAGGTCAGGATCTCACGGTTCATGAGATCGAGCCCCACATCAGGCTTCTCACTGAGCACGGAGCCTGTTTGAGATTCTCTCTCCCTCTCTCTGTCTCTCTCTGTTTCTCCCCCTCTGCCCCTCTGCCCCTCTACCCCGTTCATGAATGCTTTCTCACTATCATGCTCTTTCATGAAATAAATAAATAAAAACTCAAAAAAAAAAAAAAAAAAAAAGAAAGAATCCATATTCTGTGCTATAAGGTAGCATTTTAACAAAGTAACAAATTTAATTCCATCATATATGATTTACTTTGGCAATTCTGTATGATGAAGACAGATAATGTTTATGAGTGAATATCAAATTAACCATGGCTTTTAAGAAGGAAAAAGCCATAGGCTTATTATTGGTGAAAAATTCTAAGTAGAGTAATAATCTATATAATAAATGAAATAAAAGTAAGCTTTCAACAAAATAAAAATGATAATTACCCTTACAATAAATAAATAAGGTTCAAAAAGAGACTCACTGAAAGAGAACCACAAGCTACTACCTTTTTTTATGAATATAAGTGATATATCTATGTCAAGTAAATTACCAAACATTTCAGACCAAGCAGAAAATCTCAAGAACTCTATTATAAATTAGCACTAGATAGCACCATTGATATTTTTCTATATGATATCAATATAATTTTATAACACATAGACTGTTACAATAATTAAATCAATGAAAATATGAATAGCAATTACATTGTTAGTATTGGACATATTTACTAGTTAAAGTATATTTGATCATTTATAACTGTTATTAAAGCATAAAATGAGAAGAATTTGAGTTTTCTTCAGAGTGTTGCTTGACATCTATTAAATATTTAGATAAAAATGTATGCTCATGTATATGAGTTATTACTACATCAGAAAATCTAATAATGAGATTCAGCTTGCTGAAAGAAGAGGAAGTGGGTGTCTGGGTGGCTCAGTCGGTTGAGCGTCCAATGTTTGATTTTGGCTCAAGGCGTGACATCAGGGTCATGAGATTGAGCCCTGCACTGGGCTCTGTGCTGAGCATGGAGCCTGCTTGAGCTTCTCTCTGTCTCTCCTTCAGTCCCTCTCCCCGGCTTGCACTCTCTCTCTGTTTAAGAAAAAAAAAAGGAAAAAGAAAGAAAAGAAAGGGAGAGGAAGAGGAGAGAGTTACATAAATGGCAAAGGATCTAAACTGATACAGTAACTTTTAATTCAGAAAAAGAGTTGACCACAGTATTTAATGTATATCTGTCAATTAGCATTGTCAAAAATACATGTGGTTTCATGTGATCTAGGAATGGGAATATTCCCATGGTCTTCATTACACTCTAAGCCACTTTAATTCTGATTCTAATATATTGATTAATTTAATTAACATTATATGAAAGTTTTATTCAATTCTGATGAACAAGTGTAGTAAAAAATTTAAGATGGTTATCCACTCTGAGTTAAGTAAAAGGTTCAAGCTATAATTTTTCTTTAATGTAGTCAAGTTTAAAATGCAATACAAGGGGTGCCTGGGTGGCTCAGTTGGTTGAGCTTCCGACTTCTGCTCGGGTCATGAACTCACGGTCTGTGAGTTCGAGCCCTGCCTCGGGCTCTGTGCTGACAGCTCAGAGCCTGGAGCCTGCTTCAGATTCTGTGTCTTCCTCTCTCTCTGACCCTCTACCATTCATGCTCTGTCTCTCTCTGTCTCAAAAATAAATAAACATTAAAAAAAATTTTAAATAAAATAAAATAAAATAAAATGCAATACAAGTAGAGACTATCTGCAATTATTTTTTACAATTTTTAAAGAAAGAATTTATGTAAATCTTTTCATGATTCACAGTCATGCTGACTTCAAAATGATCAAATAGCATGTTATTGTTATCAGCTAGCAAGTAACAAAAACATGTGAAAAATAGGTGGAAATTTTTTATGTTAATTATTTTGCCTATATTTCATCACAGGGAAGGAATGCAAAAAGAGGTAACACAAATAAATTTCACCATTAAAAAATGATTTAGGCAACAGTTAAACAAGATATAACGGTGAAAATCATATGCTCTGTTCTTTTAATGTCCTGCTACAAAGACAATATCACTTTTCTTAAACACATTGATTTCCTCAAGTATTGTATTTCCCTACAACACTAAAAGAATCAGATGTTAATGGGAAGATGGCTTGTAGATTTGCGTGTGTGTGTGTGTGTGTGTGTGTGTGTGGAGAGAGAGACAGAGAGAGGGAGAGAGAAACACAAATGGTGAAAGCTAATTATACACAAGCTACTGTGCAATTATTAAAAAAAATATACAGACCAAATAGAAACTGGAGACGTAGACAAACAGAAATATATCTATAAACAGAAATTATAGAAAACTCAGATTAAAACGTATTCAAAAAAGACATGGTAAGATGTATGCAAATGCCTATTTGTGGAGACAGTAGATGAAAAAGATGAAAAGCCATCCCAAAGTACCTTTTAGTATCGGAAAATTTCTAAGAGGTTTTCAGAAATAGACTTCATCAAAGATAAAGATGTGGGAATCCCCAATTTTGGTGAAATGGCAAAGGCTGATAAACTTTGATGTGATAGAATATGAAAAATTATGGACCAACTAAAAGAGAGCTAAAGAAAAGGGACCTCATCCCCTAAAATTACCTCAGCTCCTTCCTACTCAGTTCCGAATCTGCCTCACATACCTACTAGAGGAAGAGAAATGCACTCTAATGTAGAATAATTTAAATACTACTTAGAAACAGTCTGTCAATAGTAAGGCAGGCAATTAAGAATTGTATGGGGGGTGCCTGGGTGGCTCAGTTGGTTAAGCATACAACTTTGGCTCAGGTCATGATCTTACAGTTCATGAGTTTGATCCCCGAGTCAGGCTCTGTGATGACACCTCGGAGCCTGGAGCCTGTTTCGGATTCTGGGTCTCCCTCTCCCTCTGCCCGTCCCCCACTTGTGCTCTGTCACTCTCAAAAATAAATAAACATTTTTTAAAAAATGTACAGAAGGGGGAGCTCCTGCATGGCTCAGTCGGTTAAGCATCCTACTTTGGCTCAGGTCATGATCTTATGATTTTTGAGTTCTAGCCCCCGCATCGGGCTTTGTGCTGACAGCTCGGAACCTGGAGCCTGCTTTGGATTCTGTGTCTCCCTCTCTCTCTTCCTCTCCCCTGCTCACACTCTGTTTCTCTCTCTCTCTCTAAAATAAAATAAATAAACATTTTAAAAAGGTATATAAAAAAGAATTGTGTGAAAGTTGTTGCAACTGAAGTCTAGAGAAAGCTTCAAATATACCAAGAGAACAACCAAAAGCAACTCATGAAGTAGAGGAAGAAGATAAAGAAAATGAAGAAGAGGGAAAGGATAATAATAAATAAAATTATATAAAACAAAATAGACACCAATCTTTATGTGAATATCTTGGAATAAGATAAACACCACAATGAAGTGCTTTACTTTTGAGATATTATGTACCAGCCTCATTAAATGTACTTTCAAAATGGGATAATGGTTGCATGTAGTTGCTATAGACGCTAGAGATTCTTTAGATTGTGTGACCAGGGTACATAAAACAGCTGTGCTTTATGAACATTTTGTATGTCATTCTACATTTAAAAAATCAAAAGAGGTTCTCTCTTCCTCATTTGGTGCACTTTACTCTTGGTTAACGTGACACGTAAAATGTTTTGTGATTTTTAAAAAATGTCTTAGATGTCCTAGACAGTAAATTCTCTCGTGTATTTTTAAAAGCTATGAAATTATTGAAAACATATTTAGAATTTTGATAAATTAAAAAGAGAAAATTACCTTGATGTTTTTATAGTTTCGTAGGGTAACATTGCCCTTTGCACAAATTATGTGTAATTATGCCACAGTGCTCATTCATTAAATTTAGAGTCATTCTGTATACAGAGAATTAGAATTATATTTTCATTCTTAGTTTTGGAATGGGGCTCATTTGACATGATATTTTATTTTAGTTAGTTAGTTAAGTGCAGAGTTTCATAACTAAAATGATAGACCTACTTTAGCAAATGAAGAACCAATTCAGCTATTAAAATTTCTATGAAAAACCTGTATTCAAAACAATATGTACAATGTCAATTTTGTGCATGAGGAATGCTGACATGTAATTGAAGCAAAAAAAAAAAAATGGAGCTCCATTAAAAATATCAGGTGTTTTTATGTCACTATAAGAGCCTGAGAAACAAGGTAAAAAAGGAAAGTTAATCAATTGTTTAAGTCCTTAAGATATAGGGGTGCCTGAGGGTCTCAGCTGGTTAAGCATCCAACTTGATTTCAGCTCAGATCATGATCTCATGCTTTCTGAGATCAATCCTTGTGTTGGGCTCTGGGCTGACACACAGAGCCTGCTTGAGATTTTCTCTCTCCCTCCCTCTCTGCCCCTCTCTCTGTCTCTCTCTCTCTCTCTCAAAATAAATAAACATTAAAATAATCCTTAAGACATAAAAAGATAAATGTCCATGAAGATTGTTGGGTTAGTGTAGTGGAATTATGGGTAATTTTATAATTTTCTTTTTTCTAAACTTTTCTTTATTATAATAATGGTGTTTTTGCAAAAATAAGAGAAAAATAATTTTAAAACAGTATATCTTAATTCTTTACAAGTAGCTCCAAGCTTAAGGCATCAATGTTCATTTAGACCAGAGCAATAGCAGCCCATACACTTAAGGAAATTCAAACAGCAGGTAAGTAGATGACTGAGATTCCCTTTGTGACTGATTTTATTCAGCAAATATGATTTTTGTCTAATATTCAAGAAACAAAGTGATTTTCTTTCCTTGTTGTAGTGTATATGTATCCTGCTCTCTTTCCTCTGAAGTATTGTCGTAAAACATGTGCTTTTCCACACCAAAGCTTAAACTCGTTTTCCTTTCTAATTCTGAAAGACGACAATAAAGGAGGTCACTCCTAACTGCCACCCACATTGTAGTGTTGAAAGTATTTCCCTATGTACCAAATAACCCCAGCAGGAGAGAAACAAGATCCTGCACTCCATGTGTATCCTTGGACATTTCTGACGAGTAGAAAGAAATTTAAATACCAGCAGAGTGTTTCCACAAACTGACTACATACAAACATTTCTGCTCAAGAACAAAGCTACACCCCTCCTGAAGTGTCTGCTTTGCCAGTTACTTTGTTCAATGCAATTTGTTCTTGAGAAAATATTGTCCCTGTAATTCTACCCAGTCAGTGGATCCTTAAGCACTCTGTCTTCTAGGTGCAGGTTGTTAAAGTTAAACCATCTGCCTTTGCAGAATATGTTTTGTAATTATTTCATGGGTCAGAAAAAAATAACTTTTTCTTATTTCTAGCATTTTTGGTTGTTCACTGTCTCTCAGAAGTGGGTATGTTCGTTGCCCATTGGCCCATCAGGCATCAATTTGATCTTTACTCTCAGTTATTACTTCTTAGTTATAGAGTGCAAACATCTATTTCACATGTACTTTCTAAGTAAGTTATAATAATACCCACAGGGGAGCCTCATAGTTTCAATTATTAATAATAATGTCCTGAGTGAGAAGGAATTTACTTTTTGAAGTTAGATTATTTATGTTCTCAGTTGCTACCCACACATTTTTGGGGGTTGGGTTTGGGGGCATGTTTTATTATTATTTTTTCTTGAGTTTAAGTGGCCTAAAATGTACAGCTCAACAGTGTCAGAAGTCATATTTAATAGTCATAATTCAAAGATGAAAAACATTTATCTCCTCACAAAACAAAGCAATCTACTCACCAAAGCATATTTTATCTGATATAAATGTGTTTATAATACAGTAATACTTATCAAAACCCACATCGACTTCATTGTTGGTTACTATTCTATTCAGCTCTCTCTACCCCCTCTTTTATGATTAGCACTTTTTAAAGAAGTGCATCGTTTTATAACCGATGTTCTCTGTTTGCTGTGTATTTTTTAACTGACAAAGCAAACAAAGTTTCTGGAACAGCTCCTCTCACCACTATCGACCTCAGGCCAAGCCCAGGGAATGTTCTCAGGGAGGAGGCAGCCACTCCTTCCCCTGGGAAACATCAAGCTAAAGATATGAATAAACTAAGGGAACTTTAGTCCACTAAGACAACAAATATCAGTGAATCATTTATTTGGTGACTGGCTCTATTTCACCTCTCACTCTGTCATTCCTGTAAAAGAATGTAAAAGAAGAAAGTCATTGTGGTTTCACAGATTCAAATCTATAGTAACAAAGTGAGGTATTATGACCAGGTATAGCTGGTCCAAAACAGAAGATTCAAATGAGCTGTCAGGTAGTGCAAGAATGTGGTAACTCCCTGAGTAAGATGCATAGATTAAGACAGCTTTTGGACTCTAAACATAAAGTACTTCCTTTACCAAGATGTTGGTATCTGAAAGAGTGGCCCATGTGACATCTGTCTAAAAAGAAAGTGTTTCTTCATATATATAAAAAGTGTTCTTTCCACATAAAATTAAACTTGGACACAGCTGAACACAGGCAAAGAGAGGTCAGGAATTACATATGATGAGAAAAGGTAAAGCAAAACAAAATAGAACATAACAAAATAAATGTGCAAATGAAAATAATAAAAGGAATGACATAAACACATGATTTCCAACATGAACATGTTCCATTATGTCAAGTGAATTACTTACAGTATATAACAGAATTCCAATTATTTTGTGAAGCATTCCATAATTTAAAAACAAGTATTTGCCTTTTCACCATGCCCACAAGATAAAGTAAAAATATGCCCCTTCGTAGAATATATAAGAGCCTTCTTATCTCCTCTCATTCTGGTTTTTCTAATCCCTCCATACTGTGTTAGGTTACAGTCATATCAAATGATTAATCTCCAAAAAAATCATTAATTTCACAAAAGTGCTCCTTCTGTCTAGAATGCCTTTGCAACTCACCCCTTGCACTCCTTTAATATTCCTCAGCCTGAAATACTTCTACCTAATATGAAGACTATTTAAATTTCCCTTCCAGTGCAAGTTCCTTCTTAGACATTCCTATAACATATCCTACCTGTCTTTATTACAGTCTTTTCCACATTGTCTAGTAACTATTGACATGTCTGTGACATTGCCTAATCTGTGTAAGGTAGGGGATCATATTTTGTTCATTTTAGTATTTGTAATATTATACACCAGTGAAAACCAATTTTTTTTGTTGACATGTCTAGGAGATAAAAAATTATTGAAGGATATCTGTTTGGGTACTTTTCTCACAGTCAGTTTGTCAGTAAGAGCTATTCTAAGTATTCAAAAGCTCATTGGTAAAGGGAAACCATCTTAAAACTTTCTTCTAGTTAAAACTTACAATTTCGTGCCAAATATTTCTTGACATCAACTCGTTTCTGATGTAACTGTCAAGCCCCAATTATTAAAATTTATATATTTTTCTATTAGTTGTCAAAGAAAATATACATTCTTGGGAAACGTTACTGTGTATGTCACTTAGAAATTTTTAAATTAGGTACTATGGAGATACAAGAGTGCTTTGTAAGTCATTAATAAATCACTTATAAAATGATAATACTTAGAAACATTGGTGTTGCAATTGATTCAACAATGCGTATTTCTGTAATATTTTGCCAGATATAACAAATAGTTATCTTGTCTTTATCAGTTGAAAATATACAGATTTGAAAATTTAGATCCACACAAAAACCTACATACAAATGTTTATAACAGCTTTATTCATGATTTCCAAAAATTGGAAGAATGAAGATGTCCTTCAATAAGCAAATGGATGAACAAACCATGGCACATTTATACAGCAGGATACTGTTTAGTGATAAAAATCAGTGAGCCATCAAGTCACACCTTGATGGGTAATTTTTTTTAATTTTTTTTAAACATTTATTTATTATTGAGAGATAGAGAGAGACAGAGCGTGAGCAGGGAGGGGCAGAGGGAGAGGAAGACAGAATCTGAAGCAGGTTCCAGGCTCCGAGCTGTCAGCACAGAGCCTGATGCGGGGCTCAAACTCACGAACTGTGAGATCATGACCTGAGCCGAAGTTGGATGCTTAACCGACTGAGCCACTTAAGGCGCCCCGATGGGTAAATTTTTAAAGCACGTGGCTAAGATAAAGAAGACAGTCTGTAAAGGCTACCTAATACGTGATTCCACTTGTATACTATTCTGGAAAAGGCAAAATTATAGAGACAGTAAACAGCAATTTTTTTTGATGAACTGGGGCAGGGCATTGAAAACAGGATTTCTTTATAGTGCCCTATAACTATTCCAAATGGTACTATAATGGAAGATACATGACTAGAATGATCCATAGTGACTTCTTTCCAAAGATAACAGTATGAAAATTATAGAAAATAACTATACCCAGGTGACCAAAGTTAAAATCAATAGAGATAAACCATATTGATAGCATGTCATCTTGATATGATGTGATGAGAATGGCATTTTACCTCTGTGATTTTCCTCCTCAAAACACATAACTCTATATAATCATGACAGAAAAAAAATTAGAACAAAAGCAAGACAAATCCCAGTTGAGGGAAATTTTGCAAAATAACTGACTAGTACTCCTCCAAAACAAAATAAAAAACAAGGAAAGTCTGAGAAAATTTCATAGCCAAAAGAAACCTAAGGAGACATGATGAATGAATGTGATATGGTATTCAGGATAGGCCCCTGAAACAGAAAAAAGACAATAGGTAAAAGCAAGGGAAATCTGAATAAAGTGTGGTCTTTAGCTCATAATAAGTTATCAATATTGCAAGACAATAACACAGCAGAGATGTTTTTCTTGTTAACCTTGCACTTTCTCATTCTCTCTCCCTCTCATGTATAAACACACACGCATACATTCACATAATGCACAGAAACTGACAAGCTATGGCATTGTGTTTACCTTTAGTAACTCCATTCTTATTTCATGTCAAAGAAGACATAACCAAGAAGAATTTGGGGTGTTTATCTAACATCTATGATAAAAATTACCTCTAAATCACAGCACTTCCAAATGTTTGAATCCTAAATTAGAAAGACTTAAAAAATCAAAATTTTTTCATTGTTTTATATATTTTATTTTTGATGAGTCTCTTCAATTGATTAGGATTTTGTATGATTTTTTAAAAGGTGTATAGGAATCAGAAAGAAATTTTTTTAAATGTTTATATCCTTCACAGAAGTGAATTAGAATATTGACCATTCTGTCCTTCTAAATCTGTCCCTTTAGGAAACAGCTATTTACACACACTTATATTGTCTTAATGCATGGAGGAAAGGCTTCTAGAAAAAACATTAAGTCACAAAATTACTTTTTGTAACTTGAATCAAAAACTTTTGGGGCGCCTGGGTGGGTCAGTTGGTTAAGCGTCCGACTTTGGCTCAGGTCATGATCTCACAGTTCGTGGGTTCTAGCCCCGTGTTGGGCTCTGTGCTGACAGCTCAGAGCCTGGAGCCTGCTTCAGATTCTGTGTCTCCCTCTCTCTCTGCCCCTTCCTGGCTCTCACTCTGTCTCTCTTTCTCTCAAAAATAAAATATACATTAAAAAAATGTTTTAAAAAAACTTTAGGCCAACAACCCAGCTAGTGGATAATGAGCATAGTTTTATCATCTAGATTCTACAAAAGCTGAATTCTTTGAGACTTGTCTGTTGTCTCATGTGTATATTTCAGAACCCATGCAATATATAGAGTAAGGCCATGCAACATATACAGGTAGAGGCCATGTGTTATACGAAAGCTCAGGGAACATAAATGTTCCAGAACTATGGGGTGTGGCCTTGAAGAGCTAGTAAAATCAGTATGCTACCACTGATGAGGAAACAAAACTGTGGCTGTATAAAGTTAAGCTTTGGCTCAATTTTTCTAAAAAATGGGCTAAAATATTATTGAATTGGAGGAACACTTAATCTGGTGCTGAGCCTCTGTTAGAAGAGACAAAAGTCATGATACTTTAATGTATCTAACCCTATATTCAAATAAAATAGAAGAGATAAAGAATTCAGTGAATTGTGCAATTTTTGGAGTATCCTTCAAATCTGTAATTAGCTAAGCCTTTTAAAGATCAAATTACTTACACATATGTGTATGTGTGTAAGGAAGAGAAAGAGTAAGATACAGAGAGATAGAGACAGAAATAGAGCTGGAATATTAAAACACAGTCTCAATAGATCTCTCTACTTATCAAATTTATACTGAAGAAATCAGAAATTATTTTTCAAATAACATCTCTTAAGCATTTATTACCCCAGTTATTTTTGGTATTTTTGCGGTTAACAAAAGGAATTCAGAAGTCTTGGATATAATTGGCAAATGCAAAGATGTGCCAGGTAATAGATTATCTTTGATATTTGGCTCCATTTCAACTGACAACCTCTGAAAGCATTTTTGTAATCCGGTGTATGCAAGGATAATGCCATTGTCATAATTTAAAATTATGTGATGAAGAGTTTATTATCACATTTCTCATATGAAAAATACTCTTGGTCAAATCGGAAGGTATTTAAAAATTTTGCTTCAGTTTCTTGATATGCTGAGGGCCAAGATGACAGCTTTGATCTTTGGTAGTTGATTAGAGAAAGGGACTACAGTTCATCATTTTCTATCATTTAATCTATCAAAGTAAAGTTTTGATTTATTTGATATTTGCATGCTAACAAATAATTAAAATAAAAAGAAGACCACTTTGAAAAACACATAATGCAAATAAAAAATTTAAATGATTTACCAAATCATTGGCAATGTAATTATAATTGAATATGATTAAAAATTAAATTGAGTCATTTACATTATGGTAACACTGTCATAAATCTCTATGCATGTCAAATTTCTCTGTTTTTTATTGTTTTTATTTTTTAGACCTTATTAATTAATTAATTAATTAATTAAACATTTATGTAGTAATTCTGATGAGTCATATATGGCCCCTGGATCTCAGAACTATACATATCTCTGTGAAGTAGACTGTTAGCCATTTTTTATAGGGAGTAAAGTAGGTCCCAGAGATCAGGTAACTCATCGCAGCACACACAAGGAGAGGTGAAGGAGCCAACACTGACAGCCAATAGTCTGGTCCAGAATCATGTTCTTAACTATTTTTTCAGCTTTCCTTGTCAATTATACTTCAATAAAGCATGTTCTTAACTATTATGTCAAACTGCTTCAATTTCACCTAGGCCCTTACTGATATTATACATAAAATACAATCATTTTATCGAAGCAGAGCATTATCTTTCCATGTTGAATAACAACCATAGGGTAGACTGCTTAATAAAGTATTACTCAGCATAAATGCCTAATTTTGAAAATATAAAATGAAGAAATTATTTAAAAAAAACAGTTTTATTATACAGAACATGTTAATCTCAGTTTGAACTGAAAACACCAAATTGTTTACGTTGTCATTCTTTTTCTTATGATTTTGAGCTTAAAAATTGTCATTTAGTAAAAACTTACTGTTACTAATATTAAGTAATTGTATGTAGCTGACTGAGTACTTGCTGTAACCTGTGAAATTACAGCAACATTCTGAATTTTGCTTTGGGATTGATAGTCAGCAGTTTTACCAAAAGCTCAGTGAGCTATCACTATTATAAAAAATCCAGGGACCACCTAATTATCTCTAAATATTTAGAATAATTATTTTAGCAAGTAAATAAATATGTAAAGTCAAAATGACAAAGCCTCACTCCATCCTACTTGGTATGGAGAGATAAAGATAATTTTCTTTTCATAAACTATTTTGAATTTGTCCAAACAAAGCCAAAGGGGAAAGAAAATTTTCCTATGATTTATCTTTCTATTACCTTTCCTTTTAACCTGTTCAAAAACTCATAATGGTAAAATTATTAATCAGCACTATTATATAAATATTCTAAACATATATGCTGCAATTGCAAACTAATAACATTATAATGACATTATTGAATGGCGATACTAAAAAGTAGCATTTCAACTTTTCATAAATTACCATTTCAAAAATGTATTTTCTCGAACCAAATTTCTGAAATTGTGATATCTGTTCCAGAGTGGAATAACATCATTATAGAAATAAAAAATTATTGAATATTACAGATCATCACTAATGATGATTTCTAATAAAGAGAAATCATAAAGAGTCTGACAAGACTCTTTACAAAACATTTGATCATAACACTAGATGAAAAAATTAACTGGCACTCTAGTGCTATCTTCTTTGTAGAATGTGGTTGTAAAAAAGAGGTTGTTTTGAAAGGTGGGGAAAAAAGGAAATAAGTCTAGGCATGTTATACTAGATGTTCAGATGAAAAAATCCAGAAAAGATTGGAGATAGATAATTGGGAGTCACAAGTATAATGGACATTGAATGAGTGAAGGTTCTTTTTCCTTCAGATTGTGCAGGAAAACTATAATCTAGTGCAAATTACATCAGGATTTTTATACTTTTTGGGATCCACACTGCTATGCCTGTTGTCATGTAGAGTCAGTGTGACAATAGAGTTGTTTTTTAAAATCTTTCCCATCAGCATCAAACTTAACTCTTAAAAAAGAACCAGTTGAGGTTAGAGATGGGGAAAGGATGAATGGGTAGCACCAAGGATTTTTAGGGCAGTGAAAATACTCTGTAGGATACTGTAATGATGAATACTTGTCATTGTACATCTGTCCGAACCCATACAACATATAACACCAATAGTGAATTGTAATCAACTATGAACTTTGGTTGATTATGTTGTGTCAATGTACTTTATCAATTGTAGTAAACATATGATTCATGTGGGGGTGTTAATAATGGGGGAGACGCAGCAAGCAGGGCAGGACTATATGAGAAATTTCTGTACCTTGCTGCGCATTTCACTGCTTTAAAGAAAATAGTCTCAATATTATTAAAGGTAAAAAAAAAAAAGAGCACATCTACTCAGAAGTCTTTCAATGGAAATAAACCTATGAAAGACAGTTTCCCTTGTCCAACTTGTGAGCAGTTTCTGTGTCCACTCCAATTTGGATGCCACTGTGTAAGAAAGATTCAGTTAATGCTGATCACCAAGGAAAGCAGGTTCTACTGAAGAGGCGCCAATAAAGTAAGCATTTACCTTTTTCTTTTCATGATAACTTTGAAATTTAAAATTCTTACTCTCGAGGTATTATAAGGAAACTAACATCTCAGATGTTTTCATACATCCTAGTTTAGAACATACTATGCTATATTCCACACTTCACAGCACTTATTTCACAATGTATCTAATTTTCTATAATTTGTGAAATTGAAGAATATTTTTTGGAGGCCAGTAGAAATCAGGGAGTTTCATGTTCAATATGCCAAACAAATAAAGGGTGAATTTGTCTTCCTCTTTGTTTTGCTATTTGTACTGTAATGTACAATGATATTGGAGGCAAACAATAGGAATTTTCTTTCAAAAGCTCCTTTCTTTACTTCAGTTTTTCAACTCCTCCACAAATTCTTTATTTCCTTATTATAATACCAAAAATAGCAGCCAAGTTGTTCTTAAGCAAATGCTCAGTTTAAGGACTGCGTCCAATTATTTTCTTTTAAACTTGTGACCTGGTGAAGGAAATAGGGCCTCTTTCCAACAGGAGAGTTTACTTTTTTGTCATTCTTAGATGGGGGAGCACTGGGAACAGGAATAAAAACAGGCTTCATCTCATTTGTCTCTTTCCATGGGCACAAGGCCAGAGAGTCAGCATGCCTCCAAGTTAAAAAGAGCTGAGAGTGTTATAAAACATATTTCCACCTTTCTGGCCTTTTGGGGTTGAAAACAGGGTGGATTGTCTGCCTTGGCAGCTCCCAAAGTTAGTCACAAAAAAATACGGGAAGGCTCAGAAAATCCTTACTATCTAGAATGACATTCTTAGCTATGGGACTGAAACCTACCTTAAAGAAAGAGGCAAGATTTAATAACATAAAACTCCAAAACTTCATAGAAATATTGTTTTGGGGAAAGGTGAAGGGATAAAATAGGACTTCACAGATTTTCAGCCTACTCCAAAGCATACCACAGGGGCTATGGCCACCTCTCCTCCACACCGATAGTGGATTCTAAAATGAACTATTTGACCAGCACTAATGGCAGATTCAATGAACTGTGTCACTCAATTAAAGATAATTCCATTTGCTTGGTTTTGTTTCACCAAAGTGAAATTGACCTTTGCATGTGTAAGTAAATTGCAAGGGCATCTAGTCCTTGGGAACTCATCAATACCTACAGGAGATACAGGTTCCTTATATATCAATTTAATAGAAAATAAGACCCATTTTTTCGCCATATTCTGTACTTTACCAATTTCATAGTCATTTTAGTCTTTGTGGAATTAATTTCTTTATGCTATGATACAATAAAAAAGAGATACTAAATTATGACTGTTCAAATTAGAAAATCAGGAAATAGAGTTAAGATTTCCAAATCAGAATGACTTTCTTAGTAGCAATACTGGTGTATGCCAAAATGTAAAGGGATCATAAGACAGAGACATGAGCATGATAAAAATGAATTTTAAGGTATCTGGAAGTAAAGGAGAATAAAATATCTTCAAATGAGTCAGTGATTCAAAATGTAATGTATTGACCCTAAATACTCTCATCTCATCTCATATAAAAATGTTATATATTTAAAAGTTTTAATGCCTCCATCATTCCCTTTCATATATTCCAGTCCATTTTTTTTACCATAAATCACGTAATATTCTTCCAATAACTTATTCTATCATCCTTTCTCAGATGTCTTGTTCTTCTCTCTTATTTCATGGTTATATATCTGTCAAACCTCAGTCATTTTCTAACCTTGCCTTAAAATTGCCTCTGGCTAAAATTAGCTGAGCCTCGTCTTACCTCAGATCAGGTAAAATAAACTTTGTGGGGGTGAGGTTCACCAATACCACTGAGCATGAACAGAAACATAATTTGGGCTAAATAGCAGGAAATACTCAAGGTTATCTATCATATAATTGAAGATCAAAATATTTCTTGGTTTTAGCATGATTTTAGAATTATAATTTCATTCTTCATTTTATAATTGTTAATGTTCAAAGCATAAAACAGTGGTATAAGAATGAGCTTTTAAAACTTTGCTCCTAAAGCACCTCTGATGAACCTTCCCAGATGGCCAGGAATTGAAGGATTTTTCAGCACTGATTTTTAGCTTTGAACCCTAGAAAGTTCCAGGAGAGAGTGTGTCACTCTAGTTTGTATGTGTGTGTATGTATGTGTGTATGTTCAGTGGAGGAGGATGGTTTGGATATTTTGGGTGGGTTTTAGAGGACTATAGTTTGAAGTGATACATGAAAAATGAGAAAGTTTTTAACAGTTAAAAATATTTAAGACCCAGTGTTAGATTTAAAAGTCATGCAACCTTGCGTTCTGTACTATATCTGTGACTAGTTGAATATAAAGCCATGGTTTAGCTGTGCTGATGAAAACTCTCTTTTTCCATCCCCAGACTTCAAGTTAAAAGAGGTATTTCACGTTTACCATGTGGCTTTCAACGCTCTCTCAGCACACTGCCACATACCTTGGCAAATTCAAGGAACTACCACTTATATATCCCAACTCTAATAAAATACAGACTTCTAAACTGTTGATACACATACACACACACACACACACACACACACACACACACACATTGGTTTATTTCATTGTGAAATATAACACATATGAAATGTGCACAAAATATATTTAAATACACAGGTCAAAGGAGTATCTTAACTGTGCCCCTGTCACCCTGGCCATGAACTAGAACATCATCGGTGCCTGGCAAGCTTACCTCATACTTCCTCCCAAATAATAACCCTTTCCTCCAAAGTAGACCACTGTCCTGATTTCAGTAATAATCACTTGTGTGCTTTATTCTTGTCTTTAATCTTTCAAGTGTATGTACTATACCTCTCTAAACACTACTGTTCTACATTTCTAGTCTTTTCAGCTTTTACAAAGAGTATCAAACACTATGTATATTTGTGTATCTGGCATCTTTTGCTCAATTTTATGTCTGTGATGTTTATCATGATGCTATGTGTTGTAGATCATTTATTGCCACACAGAATTCCATTATGTAAACATAACATAATTTATGTAACCATTTCAGTGATAATGAACAGTTGGATTGTTCCCAGTTTGCAGCTAACAGAAAAACAAAATTCTGCACTGAAAATTATTGTACATGACTTTTGCTGCCCAAGTGGACATTCTTCTGTGGTGCTATACTTAGTAATAAAATTATTAGGTTATAGAAATGAGTAACCTTTTTGATTATATCAAACTATTTTCTAAAATGGCTCTGAACATTTATATTCCTACCACCAATGTATGAGTCATCATAGTTGTACATTGTTTCTCACTCTTGGTATGGTCAGTCTTTGTTTTTTAAGTTTATTTATTTATTTTGAGAGAGAGAGAGAGAGCATGCATGTGGGTGGGGGAGGGGCAGAGAGAGAGAATTCCAAGCAGGTTCTGTGCTGTCAGCACAGAATCCAATGTGGGGCCCAAACTCACAAACTTTGAGATCATGCCCTGAGCCAAAATCAAGAGTCAGACACTTACCCTACTGAGGCACCAGGCACCCCTCAGTCTTCTTAATAGTGGCCATTTCTTGATTAGTTATTGTGTTAAATATGTTTTCAAATATTTCATTTGAACAGTATCTTTTGTGGAGTGCCTTCAAGTTTTCTTCATACTTCTTTATTAGGTTGTCTGTATTTTTAAAACTTTGTCATTTTTAAATATATTCTTTATATGTATCTTCTGTTAGTTATATATGTTTCAAATATCACCTCCCACACTGCAGGGTTCTGAAAAGAGAAGTTTGAATAAATTTTGCCTATCATTTCCTCTATGCTTAGTTCTTTTTTGTCACCTGTTGAGAAAATAGTACCTTACCTTAAATACATGAGCATGTTTTCTAGTAGTACCTTATAAAAGTTATTTGAAACTTCAACTCCTGAAATTGATTTTTTCATATGCAATGATGTAAAGGTTACATTTCACTTTTTAAATCATGAATTTTACAGTTTTTCCATAGATCATTTCTTGAGAACACCACCCTTTCCCCTCTTTATCTTAAACTAAGTGTCTAAATATTTATGGGTCTGTGTGTGCAATCAGTACTATCTTATGTTCCTCTATTAGTACTGTCTGGAAGCAGTGCCACACTGTCTATGTTATTATAACTTTAAAACAAGTCTTAAAATCTAATAGAGCAAGTTTTCCTACTTGCTTATTTTCCATTAATAATATCTTTCTTATTTCTATATGAATTTTAACATTAGCTTATATAGTTCTAAAGATATGCACACAAACTCACATGCACATTCACACACACAAAGCAATTAAGATTACTTTAAAACTATAACTCAAGTTTGGAATAATTGACTTCCTTACAGGACTGTCTACTCAAATATATAAATATGACAGATATCTTCAACTGGCTAGGTTTTTATGTAATTATCTCTATAGTCTTATAGTAACTTTGTAAAATAATTTTTCTGTATGAAGATATTGGATATCTCTGGTTAGGATAATTTATAGGTGTCATTTTTTATGCTGTTTGGTGACATATTTACATTTCATTTTCTGCTTGCTGCAGCTTATAAAAATACAGGTGATTTTTGTATGTTGACTTAGCATACATCAGCCTGAAAACATTGTTATTAGTTCTAGTAAGTTATCCATATAAACCTTTGGATTTCCTATATACACAATTAAATTGTCTAAATATTCACCTAAATTCACCTTTCTAATAGTTATAATTTTAATCTCACTGATATACCCTGATATATACTTGCTGAAATACTTGGGTGTATTTTTACATTTTACAATTTCCTTTTAATTTGTCTTATCTCATTTTTTATCCTTTTTTCTGTTTTTGCAGTCACATTTGCTTTTTATTTTCTGTTAAAGAAATCTTTGCCTAACTCAATATTACAAATATTTTACCTGTGTTTTCTTCTAGAAGTTTATTTTAACCTTTACCTTTAGGACTATGATCCATTTTGAGTTAATATTTGCATATCATGTGAATTAAGGATTGAGGCTCATTATTTTGTGTACAGAAAAATTTTTAGCACCATCTGTTGAAAAGACCATACTATCTCCATTAATTTAATATGGCACTTTTGTCTAAAATCATTGACCATATACATCATGCCTATTAATGGACTACCTATTCCGTTTAATTCATCTGTGTTTATGTCTTGTCTTGATTAGTGTGGATTTATAGAAAGTCTTTAAATCAGGTAGTAAAAGTTCTCCAAATATATTAATTATATTAATCATTTTGAAAATGTTTTATTTTATCCAAGTGATTTTGCCATTTCATATATATTTTGATCAGTTTTTCAATTTCTTTAGAAAAAACTTATTAAGTTTTTTTGTTTGTTTATTAATTTTTGAGACAGAGAGAGACAGAGTAGGAGCAGGGGAGGGCAGAGAGAGAGGGAGACACAAATCCAAAGCAGGCTTCTGGCTCTGAGCTGTCCACACAGAGCCCGATGCAGTGCTCAAACACACAAACCATGAGATCATGACCTGAGCCAAAGCCAGATGCTTAACCGACTGAGCCTCCCAGGTGCCTCAAAACTTATTAAGATTTTGACTGAGGTTGCATGAATATATATAAATCAATTTGGGGAGAAATGCCATTTTAATAATATCTGGTCTTTCAATCCGTGATTATGCACATCTCTCTACATATATAGGTATACTTAACTTTCCATTTCCAATGTTTTATAGTTTTCATAGTACAGGTTTTTATTCCTAAGTAATATTTTGATGCTGTCATGAATAAAAAAACTTATGTTATTTTCTCAGTTTTCATTGCTAGAACATAAAAATACAATTGACTTTTATATATTGACCTTGTATCTTGGAACCTTGCTAAAGTCACTTAATAGTTGTAATAGCTGTATTCTGATTTCCCTTAGAGTCTTCCACAATTAGATTATGTCTTATGCCTTTATTTCTTTTCCTTGCCCTATAACACTGGATATGACCTCCAGGACAATATTAAAATGGTAAGAGCAGACATTCTTACTTTGTTCCTGACCTTAGTTTGAAAGCATTGAGTCTTTCACAACAGAATATGAGGCTAACTGTAAATATTTCATAGAGGCTATTTAATCAGGTAAAGAATTCTGCTTTTATTTCAGGTGTGCTCAGAGTTTATATAATAAAAAGTTTTGAAATTTGTCATTTTTTTTGCATTCATGGAACTAAACATATAATTTTTCTCTTTCATTCTATTAATATAGTAAATTACATTAATTGATTTTTACATGTTTAGCCAAACAGCATATTTAAGAATAAATTCTAATTGGTCATGATGAATTTTTCTTTAAAACTCTTGTTGCATTTCATTTGTACATATTTTTAAGGGTTTCTGCTTCTATGCTTTATGGGATATTGGCTTGTAGTTCTCTTTTATTGTGTTGTCTTTGTTTAATTTTTTAACTAGTATAATCCAGACATCATAAAATTATTTGAGAAATCGTCTCTCCTACTCTTTTTTCCTAAAGTGTTTGTCTAAAATTGGTATTATTTCTCCTTTACATTTTGGCTAGAATTCACCAGTGAAGCCACCTTGGTGTGGAGTTGTCTTTTGGGGAAAGATTTTTAGTTACAAACTTAATTTATTTAATTTACTTAAGACTGTTCAAGTTTTCTATTTGTTGTTGTGCCAGTTTACCTAATTTGTATCTTTCCAGAAATTTATGTTTCATACAGTTTTTCAAATTTATTTGGCATAAAATTGTCCCCTCTTTCTTTTCTGATGTTAGTCATTTATGTCTTCTTTCTCTCTTTTTCAATCAATTTGGCTAAAGGTTAATTAATTACATTGATTTTTTTTTTAAGAACTAGAATTTGGTTTCATTGATTTTTCCCTATTGTTTTCTATGTTATATTTTGTTAATTTCTGATTTTTTTCTTCATTATTTACTTTTATATATGTGTTTTGGGTTTTATTTGCTAATTTGTTCTCAGTTTCTTAAGGTGGAGGATTAAAAGATTGATTCGAGATTGCACCTCTTTCTAACAATGGTACTTAAAAACATTAACTTCTTTGGAAGCACTGATTTATCTATATCCCACAAATTTTTTAAAATATTTTTTGACATTTATTCATTTTTGAGAGAGAGAGAGACAGAGAGACAGAGAGGCAGAGAGAGAGAAAGGGAGACAAAGAATCCAAAGCAGGCTCCAGGCTCCAAGCTGTCAGCACAGAGCCCGACACAGGGCTCGAACCCTGAGATCATGACCTGAGCCGAAGTCAGATGCTCAACCAACTGAGCCACCCAGGTGCCCCAATATATCCCACAAATTTTGATGTATTTTCATGAATATTAATTTTCACAATATTCTAAGTTATTCTTTTTGCTTCTAATCTTTCTTAATCTGAATTCTGATTTCTTTGTCGATCCTATAATTAGAAGTATATGGTTAGTTTCAAATATTTCAGGTTTTTCTTTTCTTGTTATCTTATTAATGTTTCTAGCTAAATTCCCTTGTGGTCAGGAAACATTTTCTGTATAATTTCAAATGTTTTAAATTTGTTGTGATGAGTTCATGAATGTTTGTATCTTGGGTAATACATAATATGAACTTAAGGAGAATATGTATTCTGTTGCTGTAGAGTGAATTTTTAATATATAAATATCAATTAAATCAGTGTAGTTGATAGCACTGTTCAGACCTTTGTCTCTTTCCTCATGATTTGACTAGTTGCTCAGAGAGCAGCTATGAATGTGAAGTTCTTTATTCCTTTAATTCTGTCAAAATTGTTCCATGTACTTCAAAGATTCATATTTTTAGCTGTTATATGTTCTTGTTGTGTTGAACTTTATCATTATAAAATGTCCCTCTTATGTTTGCTAGTAAATTTGACTTTAAAGTCCATTTTTTTATGAAATTAATATAGTCTCTCCAGTCTTTATAAGACTACTATTCGCATGATACATTTTTCTTATCCATTCACTTTCATCTTGTGTCGGTAAATTTAAAATATGTCTCATGAAGACCACATAGAGTTGCGTCTGGTTTTTGTATGTTTTTTTTTTTTTTGGCCATTCAAATAGTCTCTGCCTTTTGACTGGAGTGTTTATTCAATTAAAATTTAAAATAATATAGGTCTACCATTTTATTTCTTGTTTTCTATTTGTCTCATATTTTTCATCCTCTGTTACTCCTTTTCTAACTTTTTACAAGATTATTTAAATATTTTCAGAATTCTCTTTTAACTTGAATATTCTTGATGCCTTTTTGGCTATTCTTTTATTTTCATAGTCATTGTCATATACGTGATATTTAAAATAGCCTCATTACTATATGAAAAATGTAAAATATAAAAGTGTTTATGGGGCGCCTGGGTGGCTCAGTCGGTTAATCTTCTGACTTCAGCTCAGGTCATGATCTCAGTCTGTGAGTTCGAACCCTGTGTCAGGCTCTGTGCTGACAGCTTGGAGCCTGGAGCCTGCTTAGTATTCTGTGTCTCTCTCTCTCTGATCCTCCGCCATTCACACTCTGTCTTTCTCTGTCTCAAAAATAAACATTAAAAATTAAATTAAATTAAATTTAAAAATGTGAATTTGCCTTCATTTTTAAAAAATTTAGCCAGAGAAAGAATTCTCAGTTAAGAGATCTTTCTCATTCAGCACTTTTAGATATTTTTCCATTCCATTTTTGGGATTTCATGGTGTCTGATGTTAAGTTAGCCATGAATTTGGACATTGTTCCCCTACCCAGAATATGTTTGTTATTGCTTTTATTTTTTCCCTGCTGCTTTGATACACTGTTTAGCTTTGGCTTTTAAGAGTTTGACTATAACGTATGTTAACATGGGATTTTTTGAGTTAACTTTGCTTGGTGTTCATTTAATTTAAAACCTTATATCAGCCAGTATCTACTTTTCAAAAAATTTGGAAAAATTTTTAACCATTATTTCTTTATTTTTGTGCCCCAATCTCCCTTTTCTTTCTGGTATTTCAACATTCATTCAATCATTTGTTATCACCTAACAGATTCATGAAGCCCTGTTCATTAAATTTTTTTTCTATCTGTTATCTATCTTGAAATATTTGTAGTGATTCTATATTTTGGATCATTTTTTTCCTCTTTCACGTTCATTTGGCTAAAAGTCCACCTACCGAATTTTTATTTTTGGATATTGTACATTTTTAGTTCTAAAATTTTAATTTGGTTCTTTTTCCTTGTTTTTATTTTTTTATTAATATATTCATGCTTTGGAAACATTTTATTTTTCCTCGTTGATGATAGTTATAATAACCTCTTTAAAATTTATGTCTCCTAGCTCAAACATTTGGTTCATCCCAAGGCCAGACAATTGATTTCCTTTTCTCTTGAAACTGTGTTTCATTCCTAGTTATTCCTAGTTATCAGGTAATTTTGAACTTCATTTTGGACAGCATCAATGTTAAATTGCAACGATTCAGGATTTTGTTATTTCACTCCATTGACTGTTTTTATTTGCTTTAGGAGGTAACTTTCTTGTCTGAGTTTGAACTGAAATACTTTGTTTAGTATGAGATACCTCTGGGTTTTGTTCTGGTAGTTTTTCTTTAATTGGGTTTCCTTAGTCTGTTCTGCAGATGCATGATTTGGGAGTCAGATAAATGGATAAACAGATTTGGGGATTCTTCTCTCCAGCTCTCTTCTGGAATTCCTACATGGAATCTTGAATCCACTTTTCTGATTCTCTAGCCAGAAATATGGCAACGTTTTTCAGGGAGTTCCCTTCACCCAACCCTAACTCTTGGGCATGCTGTAAAGACTACAATTATCTCTAGTCTAAAAGTTATAGAAAAGAGAACTTAGTTGAGGAGACCTGATTTCAATTTCTCCAGTAAATGTGTACTGCTCACCAGCATCTACCCTCCATTGTTCACATACTCACGTATACAAGGCAACAGCCTAGACTCATTTCAAATTTTTCTCTTTGTCTTACATGCTTGGTTTTGCATGTCATAAACTATATAAGGTGATGGTATATTTTAAATTAAGGGGAAAAAGGCAATTATAAGTAGATTTTTGCATTTACTCAAATCAGGACCAGCTACATAATTTGTAACATCAAGTTAAAATGAAAATGTGGGGCTCTGTTTTTAAAAATTAAGAAAAAATCTTTTCTTTTTACCACAATCTCTCTCTCCTAACTTGTCATGGTTTTTTTAATTTACTATTTAATGTTAAGCTCTCTCTGGCTTGAGGATATTCATGGAGGGAGTCCAGATCTTCATATATGATCAGCCCCCAACTCAATTCAGGGTCCTGGGCACACACACCTGACCCTGACCCACCTTAAACCTGTAGCCAGGCCTATGCTGGAGGCAGATAGCAGTGATTCCTGGATGTAGGCAGGAGTGTAGGCACCTAAGAAGTCTCCTGTAGTAGTGTTGGAAGTAGCACCATGTGGGAGCTGAGACTCCAAGGGCTTAGGTACCCAAGTGCTTCCTTATCCCATCAGACTTCCCATACAAAAGAAAAATTCAAAGACAAAATTATTAGAGGGGGTGGCCTGGGTGGTTCAGTCTGTTAAGAGTCTGACTCTTGAATTTGGCTCAGGTTATGATCTCATGGTTTGAGAAACTGAGCCCTGCACTGGGCTCCAAGCTGATAGCCTGCTTGGGATTCTCTCTCTCCCCTTCTCTCTCTGTCCCTCCCCCACTTGCATTCTCTCTCTCTCTCAAAAATAAAATAAAATAAACTTCAAAGATAAAGTTATTAGAAAATTCAAAATGGCGGCCACAGAGTATTTATTCCCAAGCATAGGGCCTCCTTCTGAGCTTAGAATCCTTTTAAATTGCATTGGTCTCACAACCATGAATCTAACCTTGATCCAGATAGTTTCCACTTCTGATGTTCCTCACTCTTTCTTGAGGAACTAGTTTCTCTTCATCCTGAAGAACTTCTTTTAGAATTTCTTATTGTGCAAGATTGCTGGCAACAGATTTTCTTGCTTGCTTGCAAAGATCTCTTTCTATTCTTCCAAGCCTGTGTGAACTCTCCACCAGAGTCCAACTACATCTTTTCACTCCTTGGTAATTTTAGGTAATTGTTTTTTGCATTATGTCTAGGTTATTAGCTATTTTCTGCAGAGGAGGGTTTTCTGGAATGGTTTATCCTATCATTACTGAAAGCAGGACTTGATAATTTTTTTTTATTATTTAGTCTACTTTTCTAGGTGACTCAGTAAGAATAGCTATATAAACTAAATGGTTTTCCATTCTCAGAATCTGAAAACTTTGAAAAACAACAAAAATATTGCAATGATTATTTTCTTCCCACAGAATAATTATTATCTGTGTCCTTCCTTTCTTTCTTTTCTACTACAGAACATTTCCTTTGAGGAGCTGTTCTGTCATATTCTCAGTCCTTTTTGGTCAGGACTGAACATATTTTGTAGAAACTAGGGAAACTATGTGGTTCAAGCCTGGTTAATCAAATCTCTCCAATTTCTTGACTATACCCTTTAATTAAGAGATTGGTAAATAACCCAAGCTTAGGCAACTGAGGGAGAAAAAGATCTTGCTTTTCTACCAGGATCAATAGCTGAAAAAATAATATTTGTCTCTGTTGCTAACATTTGTTGAGGACCTGCCTAAGAATGATGTCAGCAAAGAAACAAAGAAAGCCTTATATGAATTAAAAAAAAAAAACTTAATTCATTGAATGATAACTGCCTGTTATTTGAACCTCTGCTATAGCTGGGCCAAAGCCAACATCATGGCTAAACTACCCAAATATATAAAACAATAAATTCACTTTGTTTGTTTAAGACATTTGTCACTTATAATAAAATGAACTCTGTCTAATACTTTTTGTCGCTTATCAATATATACGTAAAGTTATATCTCAAACTAAGAAATTAAATCAAGTTGTTTTCAAGGTGTACCTTTTTTAAGAGGTATTTCTCCTACAACCTAGTATTAAATAAAATCAAGTAATATAATCTTTAAAGAAGTTATTCCTTGTGTATATATTTTAATGGAATGACACTGTAAAAGCTAATCTGTAACCCATTTATTTACCTAAAATATTGTAAGTATTTTATGGTAGAAATTTTTCTAATGGCAAATTTGATAAAACTTTTTGTATCCCTACCTTCTATAATCAAAGATCAGCATCCCTAATAAAAAGCAGTAATAATAGCTTTGATGAATACTTTAATTCTGTAGATTCATAAAGCATAATGATGCAGTGTTATATATTTATCCAACATTAAATTATTAAATACTAATATGGATATAATATACTCATAAAGTTTAAGCATAACTTAATTGATATTCTAAAGTTATTCTTTGTAGAAAACTAGATTTACAGATCCTTAGGGAAATAATAGATTCCCTTGTCTTAATAAATAATGCAAAACTATTTCCAATGGTATGCAGAACATAAGATGAGTAGAATCTCTTTGTTTAACTACTATTTAAAAATTTGTGTGTGATATCAACTAAGTGTCTAATTTGAATTTTTATCTTACCTTTTATACTTTTTTACTGTCTTATACACAAAGTTTAATGATTTTCATTTTAGAATTAAAGGCTAAATTATACCATTCCCATTGCATACAGTTTTTCTAGATAAACATTAGTTAATAATTTTAAGTGCTGTGATGCATTGTTTAAAGATCACAGTAATTATCATGTTATGATGTTGTGAATTAAGCACACAAGTTGGCAAAGTAACTAAAAAAGCACATGTTGCCATAAGAATGTTGACTCATCCATGCAACAAAGTACTGCATATTAAAATGTATATTCTTTTAAAAAATGAACCAAAAGTTTAATTTCCTTTTGGAGCTCAACAAACTGTGTCTTTCACAGAACTTTTCTGTTGTCTTGAATCAAAACAAAGAAAACATAAGAACAGGAAAAAAATTCAATGAACTAGAAATAGAAGGAAATTTCCTCAACCCAGCAAAGATCGTCTATGGAAAACCCATAGCTAACACTATATTTAGTGATGAATGACTAATTGCCCTAACATTGTGACAAAGATATCTGCTCTCACACTTCTAGTCAACACTGTGCTCATGGTTCTAGTCAAGGAAATTATGCACGAAAAAGAAATAAAAGCATTCAGTTTTGAAAAGTAGAAGTAAAATTATCTCTATTTGCAAATGGTATAATCTTTTATATAGGAATCCTAAAGGACACACACACACACACACACACACACAAATACACAATTAGAACTAATAATGAGTTCTGCAAAGTTGAAGTATACAGGATCAATACACAAATATCAACTGCATTTCTATATTTTAGCAAGGAATAATCTGACAAGAATAATAATTAAATAATAATAATTAAAAGAATAATTCTAATTGCAGTAGCATCAGAAAGAATACAATTCTTAGGAATAAATTTACAAAAGAAGTACATTATACTGAAAACCATAAAACACTGTTGAAATAAATGAAAGTGGACCAAAATCAATGGAAAGACATCCCATTTTCATCCCATTTCATCAATGGGAAAGACATCCCATTTTCATGGTAGGAAGACAATATTGGTAGATGGCAATACCTTCCAAATTGAGATACCACTTTACACCCTGTGGAATGCCTAGCACCCTAAAGACAAACGATAACAAGTGTTGGTGAGGAGATGAAGAAACTGGAACCCTCATACATTGGTGGTGAGAATGCAAAATATTGCAGCAGTTTTAGAAAACAGCTTAGAGCTTCCCTAAAAGGCTAAATATGGAGTTACCATACAATCTAGTAGTTCTGCTCTTAGTTATGCACCCCCAAGAACTGAAAGCATATGTCTACCTAAAAATATATACAAAAATGTTTATAGCAGTATTATTCATAATAGTGAAACAGTGGAAACAAGTAATGAATGCATACACAAAATGTAAAATATCTATACAGTGGAATATTATTCAGCCATAAAATATAAATGAAGTACTGATACATGTTACAACATAGATCAAACTGGAAAATATACTAAGTGAAAGAAACACTGCACAAAGGGCAGTATACCATAGGATTCCATTTATCTGAAATGTACTGGATAGGAAATTCCATAAAGACAGAAAGTAAATTAGTGGTTTCCAGCATCTGGGAACAGGGAACAGGGAGAGAGTGATAGCTAACAGGTACCGAGAGTCTCTTTTTGGGATTCCGAAATTGTTCTAGAATTAGATAGTGGTGCTGGATACACCACTGAAATGCACACTTTTAAAGGGGGTACTATGGTATATGAATCATGCCTCAATAAAGTTATTTTTCTAAAAGGACAGAAAGAAAGAAATAGTAGGATGAAAGAATCCCATCCTGATGTGGACATTATATGAATATTGAACAGAGTAATTCTCTTTGGTATTTTTATTTATTATTTTTTTTAAATTTTTAAATGAAGATTCTTTCTCTATATATCTGAAAGTAATGTACACCTCTTTCATGGTAATGGTAGAGACCGCCTGCTCCTCACTAAGCTCATTTCCTTCTTTTTTGGACAAAGAAGCAAATTATTATTTTTAACCATGTGCATGAGTCCTGACCAGTTACGGAAAGAAAAGTATTGATATACACATCTTCCCATACTGGCCGAGATAAAACTCCCATGCGAGACCCTCCATAGTCTTTCCCATTTATTAGCTTAATACAGAGAAGCAAGAAGGAAGCCATGTGCCAACGATGGCAGAGATACAAGGAAAGACACTGAACAAATGAAACAGCAGAAGAGAGTTTCTCCTGTAATCGTTAACATCTATTTTGATATTTAAATAAATAAAAACAAACTTTTATTATCTTCTGCAAATAACATGTTGGGGTTTATGTGTTACTCCAGAGGTTTTTTTGTGTTTTTTTTAACTATGAAACTATTCTTACTGGGTGAATTCCAAATTAGTAAACCAATTATGAGAAAATCAAGACAATCAGAAGCATCACATGGGAACAATTATTTTACTTCAGGTAACAGAGTTTGCATTGCAGAAAAAAAGTAAAACTGACTCTGAATAGTCATAAAAATGTCACGTAGCATTCACTATATAAACAAAAACTGATAGTTGAACATTTAGATATGGAGCTTATACTTTAAACTTCTTGGAAAAAAAAAACTTTTCAAATTTCTTATATGTAGTAATTGGTAGTAATACAAACTTTTCCATCACCTCAATTTCCTGAATAAGGAAAATCATAAAAACTCTAATGTGAAAATACTTGAAGCCAGCTTTATAATGATTCTTCCTAAATTATTCTCTAAAAATTTAAAAATATTATGTTTAGTTTCATAAGTTCAACCTATAAAAAGCAAAGATAAATTGCTATAACTACTTCCTTCATGCAGACAATTTTCACAATTACCTTTCAAAATTTTAATTACTTAAAATTACTCGGAAATTATTCTTTAAAAACAAAATGCCTTATTGTAATAGAAACTCATACTTCAAATATGAGGAAAAAATTTTACTCAGATTTCTATAATGTATATTTGATTTGAGTACTAAACAGTTAACCCAAATTACACATCACATATAAAAATTGAGGTCCATTTTGAGTTCTACTCAATTATTTAGGGTGACTATCGTGAACCTATATGGTAATATTTTGCAGTCCCAAATAAGAATACATCATTTTAAGGTTAAAAAAAACTTGACATGGCCATTTCAGTGCATCTTTATATAGGCACATGAAAAACGAAAAAAAATGTATTGCTTTTAACAGTTACAGTGTGGGTGCATCACACTTCCTTGATCTGTATCTTCTCCATGGCTCCTCCCTTTAACTGTAATTCCTAAGGCTGAGACTTGAGTACTGACTTACAGTTGTGTTCAGCACTGGGTTGAAGAGTGGGGATGTGATAGGGAGGCTATTTACTCACATTACACGGCAATAAACATTCCAAAATTCTAGAGGCCCAAACACATCCATGAACTAGGACGTTCCACTTGCCAAACAGACTACTTTTTGCCATCTGACTGCAACATGCTTGGTCTAGCTTCCATCATTTCTTGTTTGAACTACTGTAACAGCATCATAATTGGTTCTAGTCAATCTCACCACATAAAATAAGTCAACATAGAGCATCTTTTAAAAACATAAATTAATTCCAGTCTCTCTAATACTCAAACTTTCCATAGCCTTGTAAAAACATCTAAACTCTGATACCAAGACTTCAGTGATTATAGAATAGGACCACTGACTCCATCTCTGACCATATCCCACATGGTTTTTTTTCTTTCTTTACTCTATAAAAGTCACATTGTTCCCTCCCTGTTTCTTTTCTTTCTTTTTATTTTTTACCTGCTTTATTGAAGGATATATTACATGCCACAAAGTCCACCAATTTTAAGTGTACATTTTAACAAGTTTTAGTATATTCACACCTTTGTGCAACTAGCAGCACAGTTTAGTCTTAGAACACACTATTTATCCCAAAAAAGTTATCTTGTACCCATTTGCAGTTAATTCCTACTCCCACTCACAGTTTTAAGAGACTATGGATTCACTTTCTATATTTATAGTTTTGCCCTTTCTGGTAATTGAATGTAAATAAAATCGTACAATATATTACCTTCTGTCTCTGCCTTCTCTCATTTAGCATAGTGTTTTTTAGGCCTAACTATATTGTAACATATAACAGTAGTTTATTTCTTTTTATTGCTGACTAATATCCATTTAATCATTTCACGGAAGTTTGAATTTTCTCTATTTTTGACTCTTTTGAATAATGTTGTGTGAACATGGATATCCAAGTGTTTGTGTGGACATGTGTTTTTGCTTTTCTTTGGTAGATAGCTAGGAACAAAATTACTGGGTTATATGATGTTTATGTTTAGCTCTTTAAGAAACTGCCAGACTATTATCCAAAGTAACAGTACCATTTTGTTTGCTACCAGCACCAGTTTCCAGTTTCTCCACAGCTTAGCAATACTTGATATTGTCAGTCATTATTCTAGAGTGTATACGGCGTCTCATTATAGTTTAATGTGAATTTTCCTAATGACTATGTTTAAAGCCTTATATGTGTCCAGTTACCATTCCTATATCTTCTTTGGTGAGTGTCTCAAATATGTTGCCCATTTAAAAAAATTAGGTTGTCTTCTCATTGTTAGCATATGCTTTTATATAAATTGGATATGTGTTCTTTACCAAATAATTTTCTTCCAATCTGTAGGTTCTCTTTTTATTTTCTTCCATTTCATTAGTTGTACTTATTTATTTCTTTATTCATTTTTATGAAGTCTTAACTCCTTTTTGAACAAACCAAATAGGCTTTAGCTTTCTTACTCTTCTTTTTTTTGCTAGGAATGTTCTGTTCCCTGTTCTCATTTCCTCATTTCCTTCAGGTCTCAGTTCAAATGTTACGTTCTTGGAAAGTGATTCTTTGACTCACACCCCTTCTTGCTGGTTATTGGTGTTATTTAACAAAGATGCTTAGGTCTGCTTCCTTCCTGGCTACCCTGTGGCCAAGTGGACCTTGCAATTAACTTTGGGCAATGAGTTGTAAGTAGAAGAGAGAAATATCACACTTCTTTCTGGTTCACCTTCTTCCAGATCTCTCTTTTTCCTCTAGCACAACAACCAACAACACACAAGACTGCCTGATTCTTCAATCTAGGTCCCTCAAAGATTACAATAAGTAGGGCCTGGTGCCAATGTACTGTGTACATACAAAGAACGTTCCCATGGAAATTCTTTATCCATTTACACAGATTTTTCTTTATAGAATTTAGTACCTGACTAAATTCTTGCCTTGTCTACTAGCCCATGAGGTGGGGATGTAGTTTGGATCAGTGTTATATCCCTAGCACTAGAACACAGCCTTGCACATAATATGTACTTATGAAATATTTGTTAAATGAATTTGTTAAATGAATATGGCCCCAGATCAACAGAATTGTGCTAAATTGGGCATATAAAAATATAATGCATTCTTTAAAATAGCATCTGAGAATATTTCCACGTTTAATTTTGCTCTAGCTATTTATTAAAAGCAGCAGAGTTTGAATGTACTTATAATTGGATTTTCATTGCTTAAAGTTCCTATCTTTGATAAAACTTATAAATAAAACACTAAATCAATTGAGAATTATTTAATTCCTCTAAGTCTATACACTGTATACATTGCTTACTAAGCAGGAAACTTGGGCAAATGCTTTCAAATGTAAATACATGTTAGTCCTGCATTATCTTTTAATCACTTCTCACTAAGGAATTATATCCTTAGCTAGATATGGCAAGGCACATTATTTTACCTTGCTGTCTCAGCATCTTTTCTTTATCTTGGTTCCTCATGGTCTGCTGATCCTCATCTGTGTACCATGTTAATCTGCAATAGATTGATCATGTCAATGACTCTTTCTCCTCATTGTAAATGGGTGTCTTAACTAGTCTGGAGAAGGAACATTAAGGTTGTTATCCTACAGAGTTAAGACACCAGCCCTATGATCTACTCCTTCCCTAGCCGCCAGGATACCCCCTCCTCAGAGACTGTACATTTTTTGCACACTCTTTCTGGAATGATCTCCTTTCAGAAATCTTGCCTCACTTCTTCATTTTCCTTCTATCTTGGCTCATATGTGCCCTTCATATGCAGGAGATTCCCAAAAACTCCATGTAAAATTGAAAATCATCCTCAATCTTAAAATGACCTCTAATCCCACTTCCTAGTCTTATTTATCTCTTTAGCACTTACTGCCATCAGAAATGTTATTTTTTTCTTATTTATTCTATCAGCACCACAGAGAGAAAACTATATAAGTTCACAAATTTTTGTCTCTTTTTGTTTAACTCCTGTGTTCTCTGTGCCTACATAACTGCCTGGAATATGGTAAACAATGAATACATGTTTATTGAATAGAAGAATTTCCTTACTCAAATAAGGAATAAGATGCTTCCTAGAAGGATAGGCAGAAGCGATGGGGATGGAAGACTTTCCACAATGATGCTTAGACATATACATATATGTTTACTAGACTAGGGTACCCTGACAGAAGACAAACCATAAGGTGTACGGATAAAAAAACTTGTTATAAGGAGAGGTACAGTAAGTCATTCTAAGGAGGTGTGCAGGGAGCAACGACAAGGCTTGAGAACATGTTTCAGTGCCAAAGAGTGAGATTAACCATTAATGTAGTTCTGCTCTGGCATAAAGTCCCCCTACCCTTGGGTAGAGTAGTGGTACTACTTTGTTGTGTGAGTTGTTGAAAGAACTGCATCATACTTATGTCTGTGACGTTTGGAGCACTCATAAAAATTTGCTTTAAGAGCCAAAGCTTTGGTCTCATTTCATGGGGGCAGTATGATCAAAACAGGCCTTCACATCCACAGATGACATCTAATGACAATGACAGGTGGCAGAATTTAAACTCTATCAGCACTAGTTCTCAGAGGGTGTAGCAGATTTACACTCTGCCACCACTTGGGTTTGGACTCATAAAGACAGGAATGTTGGGGCGCCTGGGTGGCTCAGTCAGTTAAGTGGCCGACTTCGGTTCAGGTCATGATCTCGCGGTCTGTGAGTTCGAGCCCCGCGTTGGGCTCTGTGCTGACAGCTCAGAGCCTGGAGCCTGTTTCAGATTCTGTGTCTCCCTCTCTCTGACCCTCCCCCATTCAAGCTCTGTCTCTCTCTGTCTCAAAAATAAATAAACATTAAAAACATTTTTTTTAAGAAGACAGGAATGTTATGGCCTGTAGCTACACTCCTGTGAAACTGAGATTGCAGAGTGCACACCAGACAAACTGAAAAAAAAATCAACACTGACCATGGGCATATTGAGGCTCAAGTAATCTACACAAGCCCTCGAGGAAGAGTAACAAAGAAGGCAGGTTCTCCTTCCCATTTCTGAGCAGCTCCAATACAAATATATGTGATTGAAGCACAACAATCTGGTATTGGTTGCACTGGCTCTGGGCATTATTTATTTCAAGTTATCCCATATGTACAAGGTGGAAAGGTAGGTGGCCACATTGGCAGCGTTGCTGGTACCAACCTTCTAACTGAGTGAGCACCACTGTGGAAATGTTAGAGACTCCTGACATGACTATCTTCGCTTGACAGCAATGAGCAACAATCAAAACAGAACTCTGGGCACTCGGGATTCCCTCCCAAAATTAAGGATTTCCAACCTTACTTAGGTTGTATGTTGTGGGGAACTCCGAAAAGAGTCTGTATTCCTTTAACCAAGGGGAAAATGGCAAAGAACATTTTACATTTGGGGACCACAAATGTGGCCTCCAACTGAACACAGACACTTGAAACTCAGTACGAATTATAGTAAATTCTCAGGAATCTCTGCTTTAAATGTTTATATTTTAAACATGGAGTTTTTATTAACTGAATTCACATAACCTGGCTGCTGCAAGTACTAACACTCAACTGTACATATACAGGTAACGTAGACTCTTAGAGAAATATGCCCTTCAATGTAGTACTGGAAAACATATGTTTTACCTGTCTCTTAAGAGTGGCTGTAAAACATTGCCTGCCATGGTGGTGGCAATAGGAGGGCTTTTAAAATTCCCTGGTGTTTTTGGTTGGGAAATTAAAGCTATTGGGCAAGTAACATTACTCAGCCTTCCTCAGTGAACACAAATTATTACTGCAATAGTTTCTATATCATAAGTATTCAATAATCTCACTGTGTGTAAAAATCCTCGATTTTTTCCTGGTTAACCATTTCATCCTATATTTGTTATCCTGGCATAGAAGAATGGAAAATAATAGTACTACCTTTTCCCTCCATATGGATTCATCTCCACGCTGAAAACTACATCACCACTATTAGCACTATAGCACCTCTGTAGCAAGCCAAGTCAATTTGTATGGGCAAAGCTAAGGATGCTCAGCTCACAGATGCCTTTATAAGAGCATTCCAACTTGAATATGCTCTGGAGTGAATTTTAACCATTCAACCAAACTCTATTATTTCTAGGGATACAGAGCATATTCTCTTATTTCTTCTTACTCTAGTCCTACCTGTATGAAGTCCAGCCTTTTGAAAATTAGGCCAGGAGTAAACTTGAATTTATTCGCCATGAGAATGGGACCCATGTATAGATAGCAGAAGACCTCAAGTTCAAAGGATTAGGTAAATCCAAGGGTTATTCTAAAAACTCTGAAGTCTAAAACACCAGAGAGAGTTTCATGTAGTCACCAAATCTGAGAAAAAAGGATTCAGGATTCACCCTCATAGAGGTTCATAGGGTTGAACCTCTGTAATTATTGAGATATTTTAACTGAGTGATTAGGAGACAATAGTGAAGGCAGGAGGTCATTAAACAAAAGACTAGGACTGCATCCATCCTGTAGCTTTCGCTTAAAAGTAAATTAAGACTTGGTGCCTAAATAGATTGGCCTGATTTAAAAAGCCAGATGCAAAGTAACATTCATATAGTTAGACATCTTTATACAGGTATTTGGTGCAGTAGCATCAAATGTGAACACACTGTTTTAATTACTGAAAATATATGCAAGCAATCATTCTTCATTACCTTGGCTTCATCTCTAAATGTGAAAAGAATAATAGGCTCGGTATGGGAAGAATTAGGAAATAGGTTAAGAACTGAAGTTAATCTCAAAAATGGAGAGGAAATTTCTGTTCATTCACTTTTTCCTTTTACTCAACAAAATGTTTTTGAATGTCTATCATTGTTAAGCAGAGGCATCTGTTACGCACTTGATTTGGCATTGTTTACTAACCTAGAAGTTTATAGTTTGATTTTAAACCCTGTTAAATAATCCAGACTTTTAAAAAGGGAGAAAAAAATAATTGTGAGAAAATAGGCCATATCAAAATATTGGGTACCTACCTACCTCTGTTTCTTTGAAAAAATACCTATCAATTTATTTTTTGAAAAGAAGAAAATGATTAACATATGAGTATTTAGAGTCTTGTTCCCTTTAATATCTGCTAAGGTATTCTCTGACTGACAATGACCAATCTTTCCTCCACATGTGTGTGCACCAACACACTCAAACTCTATCATCAAGAGTGGCCTGGAGGAGCCAAGATGGAGGAACAGCATGGAAGTTTGTTGTGTGTCTTGGGTCCATGAAATACAACCAGACCAACACTAAACCATCCTACACACATAAAAACTGATTGGAGGATTAACACAACAATCTGTACAACCCGAACCACAGAATTCAGCAGGTATGTGGTGCGGAGAGCTGAACTTGGGGAGTGAGAAGCCACGGCGGGAAGGGAGGTGCTTTCGCGGGTGGAGAGAGGACAGAGATGGGGCGGGGGGAGAATATGGGAAAAGCACCCCTCCCCAAAAGCAGCTGGAGAGAAAGTAGAAAACTGAAAACAGCCACAGGGACTAAACTAAAAAGGGAGAAAGGAGAGGGTTTAAGTGACATTAAGACTGTAAACAAGGGGAGCGCAAAGGCTGCAACTCCACAGCTCAATACCTGGTGGTGCTCTGGTGGGAAGGGCAAATCCTCAGGAGCAAAGTGGGGTCCGGGAGGTTCTCTTGGGAACACGGGGAAAGCGGTTCCACTGCTGGAAGTACATTTAGTAGAGACTGTTGAAGCCACCTGGTCCCAGCAGACACCAGAGAATGGCCACATTCGCTGGTGCTGAAACAAGGTTGTTAAGGGTGAAGCCTGGTGCCAGATGTGTGTTGTGATTTTCCATAAACCCTGAAACGCTGCTACTACACTGTCTCGTGAACTTTTTCTGGGGAGGGCTGGCACTCAGCCGCAGTCTCGGGCACCGGCAACAGCAGAGTCCAGCAAGCATCCCTGGGTGCAGCCAACATTTGACCATTGCTTGGTGAGAACCTCCCACAAAGGAGCAGAACAGGTCAAAGCCGCAGTCCTTCAGAAGTAAGGGGCTGGGGAAAACAGCTGCATCTGAGACAAAACTCGGGAGAGAGGTACTGCCTGGAGCCTGGTCACGGAGAGTGAAAAAGCGGGGAGTGCACGAAAGCTGAACACAGAGGATGGGTGCGCGATTGCTGATCTGGGAGAACAGTCTGGGTAGCTGGGTGATGCCATTTCTCGCATGCGCATCACGCATGAGCTCCCGCGCATGCACATATGCACCTACGAGCTCTGCAACAATCCACCCCAGTAGGCTAGTAGTGCCATCTACTGGAGAACTGAGCTGTTACACTGAGCCCCGCCCAACTGGGCCAACCTCGCTCGTCAAGAACACGAGTCTCACCGCCTACTTAGTTTATGGAATATAACACTCCATAGCTACAAAGTCTGACTTCTAGGGGAAACGAAGAAATTTCAGTCCTACTTCAATCTGTTAGCAGGTCCATCTATTCACTGTTCTTTCTTTTTTTCTCTCTTTTTTTCTCTTTTACAGTATTCTTTTTCTTGAATACAGAAATAGAAAAAATTCATTTTTATTTTCAATTTTTATTAAAAACATTTTTCTTTAATTTTTATTACTATATTTTTACTTGTGTGTAAATTTTTTCAAAATCTAGCTTATTTCCATCATTCTACTTCAGTGTATTCACCTTTTCAAATTTTCAAACGATTTCCTTTTCTTTTTCCTTTTTCTTTTTTCTCTTCTTAGTTTCTTTTCTTTTTCTGAATGCAGAAAGAGAAAACCTTCATTTTTACGTTCAATTTCTATTAAAAATACTTTTTCTTTAATTTTTATTACTATATTTTTTGGTTTTATGTAAATTTTTTCAAATTCTATTTTACTTCCATCATTTTAGTTTAGTTTATTACAGTGTATTCACTTTTTCAAATTTTCAAATGATTGCCTTTTTTTCTCTTTTTTCTCTTTCGTTTCTTTTCATTTTCTTGAATACAGAAAGAGAAAAAATCATTTTTATTTTTAACTTTTATTAAAAATATATTTTCTTAATTTTTTCTTCTAAATTATTTTCTTTTGTGTAAACTTTTTCAACTTCTATTTTACTCCCGTCATCTCATTTTAGTCTACTTCAGTGTATTCATTTTTTCAAATTCTCAAATGATTTCTTTTTTTTCTTTCCCACTTTTTTTCTCTAATCTGTCAAAACACTTTCAACACCTAGACCCAAAACACACCTAGGATCTAGCATCATTTATTTGATTTTGTGTGTGTGTGTGTTTAATTTTTTAATTTTAATATTTTTTAATTTTAATATTTTTTTAATTTTAATATTTTTTTAATTTCAATTTTTCTACCTCATTAATTCCTTTTCTCCCTTCAAAATGACAAAACGAAGGAATTCATCCCAAAAGAAAGAGCACGAAGAAAGGACAACCAGGGATTTAACCAACACAGATACAAGCAAGATGTTTGAACCAGAGTTTAGAATCACGATAATAAGAATACTAGCTGGAGTCAAAAATAGGTTATAATCCCTTTCTGCAGAGATAAAAGAAGTAAAAAATAGATGGGATGAAGTAAAAAAATGCTATAACTGAGCTACAATCATGGATGGATGGATGCTGCGGCCGCAAGGATGGACAAGGAAGAACAGAGAATCAGCAATATAGAGGACAAACTTATAGAGAAAAATGAAGCAGAAAAAAAGAGGGAGATTAATGCAAAAGAGCACGATTTAAGAATTAGAGAAATCAGTGACTCATTAAAAGGAACATCAGAATCATAGGGGTCCCAGAAGAGGAAGAGAGAGAAATAGGGGTAGAAGTGTTATGTGAGCAAAATCATAGCGGAAATCTTTCCTAACCTGGGGAAAGACACAGACATCAAAATCCAGGAAGCACAGAGTACCCCCATTAGATTCAACAAAAACCAACCATCAACAAGGCATATCATAGTCAAATTTACAAAATACTCAGGCAAGGAGAGAATCATGAAAGCAGCAAGGGAAAAACTACTAGGTACTTATCCAAGGAATACAAGTATGCTGTTTCAAAGGGACACATGCACCCCCATGTTTATAGCAGCACTGTCAACAATAGTCAAAATATGGAAACAACCCAAATGTCCATCGATGGATGAATGGATAAAGAAGTGGTATATATATATACAATGGAGTATTACTCGGCAATCAAAAAGAATGAAATCTTGCCATTTGCAACTACGTGGATGGAACTGGAGGGTATTACGCTAAGTGAAATTAGTCAGTCAGAGAAAGACAAAAATCATATAACTTCACTCATATGAGGACTTTAAGAGACAAAACGGATGAACATAAGGGAAGGGAAACAAACATAATATAAAAGCAGGAGGGGGACAAAACAAAAGAGACTCATAAATATGGAGAACAAACTGAGGGTTACTGGAGGGGTTGTGGGAGGGGGGATGGGCTAAATGGGTAAGGGGCACTAAGGAATCTACTCTTGAAATCATTGTTGCACTATATGCTAACTAATTTGGATGTAATTTTAAAAAAATAAAAAATAAAATGAGTGATGTTGAGCATTTTTTCATATGTTGGTTGGCTATCTATCTGGATGTCTTCTTTGGAGAAGTGTCTATTTATGTCTTTTGCCCATTTCTTCACTGGATTATTTGTTTTTTGGGTGTTGAGTTTGATAAGTTCTTTGTAGATTTTGGATACTAACCCTTTATCTGATATGTCATTTGCAAATAACTTCTCCCATTCTGTCAGTTGCCTTTTATTTTTGCTGATTGTTTTCTTCGCTGTGCAGAAGGTTTTTATTTTGATGAGGTCCCAGTAGTTCATTTTTGCTTTTGTTTCCCTTACCTCTGGAGACATGTTGAATAAGAAGTTGCTGCAGCCAAGATCAAAGAGGTTTTTCCTGCTTTCTCCTTAAGGATTTTGATGGCTTCCTGTCTTACATTTTGATCTTTCATCCATTTTGAGTTCATTTTTGTGTATGGTGTAAGAAAGTGGTCCAGGTTCATTCTTCTGCATGTCGCTGTCCAGTTTTCCCAGCACCACTTGCTGAAGAGACTGGCTTTATTCCATTGGATATTCTTTCCTGCTTTGTCAAAGATTAGTTGGCCATACGTTTGTCGGTCCACTTCTGGGTTCTCTCTTCTGTTCCATTGATCTGAGTGTCTGTTCTTGTGCCAGCACCATACTGTCTTGATGGTTATAGTTTTGTAGTGTAGCTTAAAGTCTGGGATTGTGATACTTCCTGCTTTGGTTTTCTTTTTCAAGATCGCTTTGGCTATTCAGGGTCTTTTCTGGTTCCATACAAATTTTAGGATTATTTGTTCAAGCTCTGTGAAGAATGCTGGTGTTACTTTGACAGGGATTGCATTGAATATGTAGATTGCTTTGGGTAGTACCAACAGTTTAACAATATTTGTTCTTATCCAGGAGCATGGAATCTTTTTCCTTTTTTTGTGTGTCTTCTTCAATTTCTTTCATAAGCTTTCTATAGTTTTCAGTTTCTATAGATTTTCCACCTCTTTGCTTAGATTTATTCCTAGGTATTTTATGGTTTTTGGTGCAACTGTAAATGGGATGGATTCCTTGATTTTTCTTTCTGTTGCTTCATTGTTGGTATATAGGAATGTAACCGATTTCTGTGCGTTGATTTTATATCCTGAAACTTTGCTGAATTCATGAATCAATTCTAGCAGTTTTTGGTGGCATCTTTTGGGTTTTCCCAAAAGAGTATCATGTCATGTCATCTGTGAAGAGTATCATGTCATCTGTGAAGAGTGAAAGTTTGACCTCCTCCTGGCCTATTTGGATGCCTTTTATTTCTTTGTGTTGTCTGATTGCAGAGGCTAAGACTTCCAATACTATGTCGAATAACAGTGGCAAGAGTGGACATCCCTGTCTTGTTCATGACATTAGGGGGAAAGCTCTCAGTTTTTCCCCATTGAAGATGATATTAGCGTTGGGTCATTCATATATGGCTTTTGTCATATTGAGGTATGTTCCTTCTATTCCATATTTTCTTAAGGGTTTTTATAAAGAAAGGATGTTGTATTTTGTCAAATGCTTTCTCAGATTCTATATGGTTCTTGTCCTTTCTTTTATTGATGTGATGAATCACATTGATTGTTTTGTGGATATTGAACCAGCCTTGCATCCCAGGTATAAATCCCACTTGGTCATGTTGAATCATTTTTTTAATGTATTGTTGGATCTGGTTGGCTAATAACTTGTTGAGGATTTTTGCATTGATGTTCATTAGAGAAATTGGTCTATAATTCTCCTTTTTAGTGGGGTCTCTGTCTAGTTTTGGAATCAAGGTAATGCTGGCTTCATAGAAAGAGTTTGGAAGTTTTCCTTCCATTTCTATTTTTTGGAACAGCTTCAAGAGAATAGGTGTTAACTCTTCCTTAAATGTTTGGTAGAATTCCCCTGGAAAGCCATCTGGCCCTGGACTCTTGTTTTTGATTACTACTTTTGATTACTACTTTGATTTCCTTACTGGTTATGGGTCTGTTCAAACTTTCTATTTCTTCCTCTTTCAGTTTCGGTAGTGTATATGTTTCTAGGAATTTGTCCATTTCTTCCAGATTACCCATTTTATTGGCATATAATTGCTCATAATATTCTCTTATCATTGTTTTTATTTCTGCTGTGTTGGTTGTCATCTCTCTTTCATTCTTGATTTTATTTACTTGGGTCCTTTCCTTTTTCTTTTTGATCAAACTGCCTAGTGGTTTATCAATTTTGATAATTCTTTCAAAGAACCATCTTCTGGTTTCATTGATCTGTTCTGCAGGGTTTTTTTTGTTTCAATAGCATTAATTTCTGCTCTAATCTTTATTATTTCCTGTCTTCTGCTGGTTTGGGGTTTTATTTGCTGTTCTTTTTCCAGCTCCTTAAGGCATAAGGTTAGGTTGTGTATCTGAGATCTTCCTTCCTTCTTTAGGAAAGCCTGGATTGCTATATACTCTCCTTTTATGACCACCTTTGCTGTGTCCCAGAGGTTTTGGGTTGTGGTGTTATCATTTTCATTGACTTCCATATACTTTTTAATTTCCTCTTTAACTGTTTGGTTAGCCCATTCATTCTTTAGGAGGATGTTCTTCAGTCTCCAAGTATTTATTACCTTTCCAAATTTTTTCTTGTGGTTGATTTCGAGTTTCATAGCGTTGTACTCTGAAAATATGCACGGCATGATCTCGATCATTTTTACTTCTTGAGGACTGATCTGTGTGCTAATGTGGTCTATTCTGGAGAACGTTCCATGTGCACTGGAGAAGAATGTATATTCTGCTGCTTTAGGATGAAATGTTCTGAATTATATCTGTTAAGTCCATCTGGTCCAGTGTGTCATTCAAAGCCATTGTTTCCTTATTGATTTTTTGATTAGATGATCTGTCCATTGCTTTGAGTGGGGTGTTGAAATCTCCTACTATTATGGTATCACTATTGATGAGTTTCTTTATATTTGTGATCAACTGATTTATATATTTGGGTTCTGCCACATTTGGTGCATAAATGTTTACAATCGTTAGGTCTTCTTGGTGGACAGACCCCTTGATTATGATATAATGCCTTTCTGCATCTCTTGATACAGTCTTTATTTTAAACTCTAGCTTGTCTGATATAAGTATGCCTACTCCAGCTGTCTTCTGTTGACCATTAGCATGATAGATGGTTCTCCATCCCCTTATTTTCAATCTGAAGGTGTCTTTAAGTCTAAAGTCAGTCTCTTGTAAACAGCATATAGATGGATCTTGTTTTCTTATCCATTCTGTTACCCTATGTCTTTTGATTGGAGCATTGAATCCATTGACTTTTAGAGTGAATACTGAAAGATATGAATTATGTGCCATTATGATGCTTGTAGAGTTGGAGTTTCTGGTGCTGTTCTCTGGTCCTTTCTAATCATTGTTGCTTTTGGTATATATAAATATATAAATATAAATATATACATATATATATATCTTTTGATGAATATATATATTCATGATCTATATTCATCTGCAAAATATATATATATATATATATATATATATATATATACATATATATTCATATTTTCTCCCCTCAGAGAGTACCCCTTAAAATTTATGGCAGGGCTGGTTTAGTGGTCACAAACTCCTTTAATTTTTGTTTGTCTGGGAAACTTTTTATCTCTCCTTCTATTTTGAATGACAGCCTTGCTGGATAAAGAATTCTTGGCTGCATATTTTTCTGATTCAGCATATTGAATATATCCTGCCACTCCTTTCTGGCCTGCCAAGTTTCTTTGGATAGGTCTGCTGCAAATCTGACCTGTCTTCTCTTGTAGGTTAGGGACTATTTTTCCCTTGCTGCTTTCATGATTCTCTCCTTGCCTGAGTATTTTGTAAATTTGACTATGATATGCCTTGTTGATGGTTGGTTTTTGTTGAATCTAATGGGGGTACTCTGTGCTTCCTGGATTTTGATGTCTGTGTCTTTCCCCAGGTTAGGAAAGATTTCCGCTATGATTTTGCTCACATAACACTTCTACCCCTATTTCTCTCTCTTCCTCTTCTGGGACCCCTATGATTCTGATGTTCCTTTTAATGAGTCACTGATTTCTCTAATTCTTAAATCGTGCTCTTTTGCATTAATCTCCCTCTTTTTTTCTGCTTCATTTTTCTCTATAAGTTTGTCCTCTATATTGCTGATTCTCTGTTCTTCCTTGTCCATCCTTGCGGCCGCAGCATCCATCCATCCATGATTGTAGCTCAGTTATAGCATTTTTTTACTTCATCCCATCTATTTTTTACTTCTTTTATCTCTGCAGAAAGGGATTATAACCTATTTTTGACTCCAGCTAGTATTCTTATTATCGTGATTCTAAACTCTGGTTCAAACATCTTGCTTGTATCTGTGTTGGTTAAATCCCTGGTTGTCCTTTCTTCGTGCTCTTTCTTTTGGGATGAATTCCTTCGTTTTGTCATTTTGAAGGGAGAAAAGGAATTAATGAGGTAGAAAAATTGAAATTAAAAAAATATTAAAATTAAAAAAATATTAAAATTAAAAAATATTAAAATTAAAAAATTAAACACACACACACACAAAATCAAATAAATGATGCTAGATCCTAGGTGTGTTTTGGGTCTAGGTGTTGAAAGTGTTTTGACAGATTAGAGAAAAAAAGTGGGAAAGAAAAAAAAGAAATCATTTGAGAATTTGAAAAAATGAATACACTGAAGTAGACTAAAATGAGATGACGGGAGTAAAATAGAAGTTGAAAAAGTTTACACAAAAGAAAATAATTTAGAAGAAAAAATTAAGAAAATATATTTTTAATAAAAGTTAAAAATAAAAATGATTTTTTCTCTTTCTGTATTCAAGAAAATGAAAAGAAACGAAAGAGAAAAAAGAGAAAAAAAGGCAATCATTTGAAAATTTGAAAAAGTGAATACACTGTAATAAACTAAACTAAAATGATGGAAGTAAAATAGAATTTGAAAAAATTTACATAAAACCAAAAAATATAGTAATAAAAATTAAAGAAAAAGTATTTTTAATAGAAATTGAACGTAAAAATGAAGGTTTTCTCTTTCTGCATTCAGAAAAAGAAAAGAAACTAAGAAGAGAAAAAAGAAAAAGGAAAAAGAAAAGGAAATCGTTTGAAAATTTGAAAAGGTGAATACACTGAAGTAGAATGATGGAAATAAGCTAGATTTTGAAAAAATTTACACACAAGTAAAAATATAGTAATAAAAATTAAAGAAAAATGTTTTTAATAAAAATTGAAAATAAAAATGAATTTTTTCTATTTCTGTATTCAAGAAAAAGAATACTGTAAAAGAGAAAAAAAGAGAGAAAAAAAGAAAGAACAGTGAATAGATGGACCTGCTAACAGATTGAAGTAGGACTGAAATTTCTTCGTTTCCCCTAGAAGTCAGACTTTGTAGCTATGGAGTGTTATATTCCATAAACTAAGTAGGCGGTGAGACTCGTGTTCTTGACGAGCGAGGTTGGCCCAGTTGGGCGGGGCTCAGTGTAACAGCTCAGTTCTCCAGTAGATGGCACTACTAGCCTACTGGGGTGGATTGTTGCAGTGCTTGTAGGTGCTTATGCGCATGCGCGGGAGCAGTGAAAATGGTGTCACCCAGCTACACAGTCTCTAGTATGGGAACTGTTCTCTCTGATCAGCAATAGCACACCCATCCTCTGTCTTCAGCTTTCGTCCACTCCCTGCTTTTTGACTCTCCGTGATCTGGCCCCAGGCAATACCTCTCTCCCGAGTTTTGTCTCAGATGCGGCTGTTTTCCCCAGCCCCTTACTTCTGAAGGACTGTGGCTTTGACTCGTTCTGCTCCTTTGCAGGAGGGTCACACTGAGCAATGGTCGAATGTCAACGGCACCCAGGAACACTTGCTAAACCCTGCTGCTGCTGGTGCCCTGAGACTGTGGCCAGGTGCCAGTTTGCCCCAGAAAAAGTTCACGAGACAGTGTAGTAGCAGCGTTTCAGGGTTTATGGAAAATCACAATACACATCTGGCACCAGGCTTCACCCCCAATGATCTGTTCCAGCACCAGCAAATGTTCTCTGGGGTCTGCTGGGACCAGGTGACTTCAACAAGTATTCTTCCAGCAGTGGAACTGCTTTTCCCCGTGTGGTCCGAGAACCTCCCGGACCCCCTCTGCTCCTGGGAATTCGTCCTTCCCACCAGAGCACCGCCAGGTATGGAGCTACAGAGTTGCAGCCTTTGCGCTCCTCTTGTTTACAGTGTTAATGGAATTTAAACCCTCTCCTTTCTGCTTTCTCCCTTTTTAGTTTAGTCCCTGTGGATGTTTTCAATTTTCCATGTTCTCTCCAACTGCTTTTGGGGAGGGATGCTTTTCCTGTATTCTCCCCCCACCACTCCATCCTCTCTCTGTCTGTGAAAGCACCTCCCTGCCCAGCACGGCTTCCCGCTCCCCAAGTTCAGCTCTCCACTCTGTGTACCTGCTTAATTCTGTGGTTCAGGTTGTGAAGATAGTTGTGTTAATCCTCCAATCAGTGTTCTAGGTGTGCAGGATGGTTTAGTGTTGGTCTGGCTGTATTTCTTGGACACGAGGCACACAAAAAACTTCCATGCTATTCTGCCATCTTGGTTCCTCCCTATTGTCTTTGTTTCTTAACTGAAAATGTACAACATAAATAAATTTAAAAATAAATCTAGTCATCTATACATAAAATAGTCTAGTTTAAAGGTTTTGATATATATGCCTTAGAAAGAAGGGAAAAGGTATATAGATAGTAAAGCTGCTAAGATTTTCCACCAGCTGGTGACATTTTAACAACCTTGTAAATGAAAAAATGCACAATGCTTCAAATTTACTTTAAGATTGCAAATAAGAATCTGGAAAATAATTTTATCAAAAAAGTGACTTATAACATATAAAGAATATATCATATTTATAGGTACTAGACATTTGTAAGTTTGGTTTTTATACAATCCAAAATTTCCTGTGTTATTACCTGCATGCTTTTGTCTTCTACACACAGAATTCAGAATTTTGTACCAGCAGACAAACCAACATTTCAGGATTTACCATCTTTGATTTTGCTGTATTGTTTTTAAAGTGAATATAAAACAGTAGAAAAGAATGTGTTGTGCTAAGAATAAAAGGCAAATCTCTTAACTTTAATGTAATTGAGATAATGATTGCAATCATTGTATATGCCAATGTGAAAATCATTAGGTGTGAAAAAACTTCAGTCATAAGACTTCAGCTTGTCAAGTGTGGATTTAAATGTGAATTAAAAGATCAGAATTAAAGCACAGGTATGAAATCCTGGATACATCATCAAAGACCCTAAGAGATGAGATATAATTAAGGAAATTACAATATTTTTAGTCATCTCAGTAAAGAATCTTTTTTGTGTAACATGTAAATACAATATTCCCCCTTGTCCATAGTTTCACTTTCCCTGGTTTCATTTATCTGTAGTCTACTGTGGTCAGGAAGTAGATGATCCTCCTGACGTGTTGTCAGAAGATCAATAGCAGTCTTCACACTATGCCGTGATGTCTACGTCATCATTCACCTCACTTCACCTCATCTAGGGGGTATTTTATCATCATCATCGCAATAAGAATGGTGAGTACAGTCCAACAAGATATTCTGAGAGAGTCTAATGGAGAAAGGGGACTATTATATATTTTCTAACTTCTATTTAAGTTGCCCTTACATTTGCAAATTGGCTCATGATACAGAGCGATAGAAGGAATAATCAGTCAAATCCTTATCTTTCTGATTCCAACAATCAGGCATTCCCACTAAACCACTCTTTTTTCTATAGATGCAAAACATTTTATTCAAGATCTAAATTTCGAGACTCTAGCCAACTTCAAGAATCAATGAAATTGGGAGTGAATGTCAAATCTGAAGAAATTCGGCAAGTTATTTAATCCATATTATCTCATTCTGTGACTAAAAATTTTAAAAACCAAAAGATATGAAGGCTAGGGTAACACGCTTTTACTCTCAACCTGATTCTTCAATAGCAACTACTTGGGTTTTCACCAGCATGAAAGTGCAATTGGAACGAGATGTACTTTCAAGTCTTTGTTTCCTTCTCTTATGCTTGTTTCTATCTGTGTCCAGGGAATCCAGCATCTGTTGCCAGTTAAGCTCATCAGCACTCTTCCATAGGTTCCCTGCTGCTTCACTCACTCTTTATAGTGTATCAGCAGGGGCCTATGGCTGCTTGGGATGTCATTTTAAGCTCCTCCCTGTCAGTGTCCAATGGGATCCATATGTGAGCCTGAGCACATATGTACATCATGGTTTGGATGCCATGACAACTAGTGGATGACAGTCATTAAGAACACAGAATAGTTGGGGCACCTGGGTGGCTCAGTCATTTAAACGTCCAAAATTGGCTTAGGTCATGATTTCATAGTTTGTGAGTTTGAGACCCACATCGGGCTCTGTGCTGACAGCTCAGAGCCTGGAGCATGCTTCAGACTCTGTGTCTTCCTCTTTTTCTGCCCCTCCCCCGATCGTGCTCTGTCTCCCTCTTTTAAAAATAAATAAACACTAAAAAAATTTTTAAAAGAAGAACACAGAATAGTTGGAACATTTGCACATTTTCATGACTGCCAGTTGAGAGATTTAAATGCTGTTTTCCAAACCATATGTACAGCCATTACGGGTCATCAGGATATAGCATTTTAGATGGACATGGAAAATACTTTTTACTTTGCAGTTTTAGAAATATTTGAGCTTTGGGCTTTTCATAAACGACTTTTATGATGTTTAAGTATGTTCCTTCTATCCCGATTTTCTTGAGGGTTTTTATTAAGAAAGGATGCTGAATTTCGTCAAATGCTTTTTCTGCATCGATTGACAGGATCATATGGTTCTTTTCTTTTCTTTTATTAATGTGATGTAGCACATTGATTAATTTGTGAATGTTGAACCAATGCTGCAGCCCAAGAATGAATCCCACTTGATCATGGTGAATAATTCTTTTTATATACTGTTGAATTTTTTTGCTAGTATCTTATCAAGAATTTTTGCACCCATATTCATCAGGGATATTGGCCTGTAGTTCTATTTTTTATAGCAGTACTTTCAACAATAGCCAAATTATGGAAAGAGCCTAAATGTCCATCAACTGATGAATGGATAAAGACATTGTGGTTTATATACACAATGGAGTACTATGTGGCAATGAGAAAGAATGAAATATGGCCTTTTGTAGCAATGTGGATGGAACTGGAGAGTGTGATGCTAAGTGAAATAAGTCATACAGAGAAAGACAGATACCATATGTTTTCACCCTTATGTGGATCCTGAGAAACTTAACAGAAGACTATTGGAGAGGGGAAGGAAAAAAAAAAGTTAGAGAGGGAGGGACCCAAACCATAAGAGACTCTTAAAAACTGAGAACAATCTGAGGGCTGATGGGGGCTGGGACGGAGGGGGGGGTGGGTGATGGGTATTGAGGAGGGCACCTGTTAGGATGAGCACTGGGTGTTGTATGGAAACCAGTTTGACAATAAATTTCATATTTAAAAAAAAAGAAATATTTGAAAAGTAATGTATGTATTCTGGGTTCTGTTGCATGTGCTCTAAACATTTAAATACTCTCATGTAATATTTAGGTTTGCATGTTATAGGACAACTCTATTTTCAATTTGCTCTCTGTTATTTCATACACCACATGAAAAACTGTATATATACTTGGAAATATTTTTAAAAGGTTCACATAACTTTCTCCAATTCAAATTTAGATCATTTAACTAACCTAGAGATATTTGAATCTACTGCTTTTGAAATTTACATAAAAATAAGGCACTGACTAGATGTTATCCAATCAAATAGGGGCAAAATTATAATTGATGCTGGCATTTTTAATGTAATGATTTTTTAGAAATTATCTTTTTTTTGATAATTTTATCTTTGTCATTCACAATGAACCACAAACTAGGTCTGGATTATAAAACATGATATGTGATCAATATAACCATGTAAACAAATAGTCAATATCCACCCATTGTTAAATATGTATATTCATGTATGTATGTGTGCTTATATATATATATGTATATATACATTTAAATTTGGACTAATATACTTATAGATATAAAATAATATTGTGTAATATCTTTTCCAGCCTTATTGAGGTATAAATGACAAAGAAAAATTATATATATTTAAGGTATATAATGTGATAGTTCGATATACATATATTCTGTGATAATTATTGCCACAATCAAGCTAATTAACACATCATCATGTTACATAGTTACCTTTGTGTGTGTGTGTGTGTGTGTGTGTGTGTGTGTGTGTGTGTCTGCATCTGCGTCTGTATGTGTGGTAAAAACACTCAGATCTATGCTCAGCAAATTTCAATATATAATAGAGTATTATCAACTGTAGCCACTATGATGTCTATTACATCCCCAGGAATTATTCATCTTGGAGCTAAAGTTTAGATATTTGACCAACTTCTTCTCATTTTCCCCACTCCTCCACCCTCTTTAACCACCATTCTTGTCTCTGGTTCTAACTTCAACTTTTTAAGATTCCACATGTAAGTGACATCATATAATTTTTGTCTTTCTCTGGTTTATTTCTTTAGCATAATATCTTCCAGGTTCATCCATGTTGTCAACAATAGCAGGATTTCTTCATTTTTATGGCTGAATAATATTCCAGTCTACATATATATACCACATTATCTTTATCCATTTATCTGTTGATTGACACTTAGGTTATTTTCATATCTTAGATAATTTGTGAACATGGGGGTGATGATATCTTTTTGAGGTAGTGATTTCATTTCATTTGAATATAAACCCAACAGTGGGATTGCTGGATTATTTTGTATTTCTATTTTTAATATTTTGAGGAACCTCCATACTATTTTCCACAGTGGTTATACAAGTTTACATTCTTACCAACTGTGCACAAGGGTTCCCTTTTCTCTACATCCTTGCCAACACTTGCTATCTTGTCTTTTCGATAACAGCCATGCTAACAGGTGTAAGGTGATTATCTCATTATGGTTTTGATTTGTGTTTCACTAATGGTTAGTGATGTTGAACCCCTTTTCATGCACCTGTTGTCCATTTTTATCTCTTCTTTGAGAAAACGCCTATTCAGGCCCTTTCCCCATTTTTTAATTGGGGTATATGGTTTTTCGCTCATTAAGTTATATAAGTTCCTTGTATTTTTGGATACTCACATCTCATTGGAATGTGGCTTGCAAATATTTCTCTCAATCCATAATTTGCCTTTTCATTTTGTTGGTTGTTTCCTTTGCGATACAGAGCTTTTATTTTGATGCCCTATATGTTTATTTTTCCTTTAATGCCTACATCTTGGTGTCATATCCAAAACATCATTGCCAAGGAGATTTTCTCCCATGTTTTCTTTATAATACCTTAATGAACAAAATAGGTTTTGAAGATAAAGAAGCCAAATGTAGGGAAAGATAGATTTTTAAAATCCTAATTGCTTTCAAATGTATTTGTTTATGGCCTTCTCATTTGAGAGGGAGAAGTAGCACATTAAAGATTCTCTCACCACCTTTTAAGATGATATCCATAGAGCCTTCTTTAAACTCTCAAAATTTTTTTAGAATGAAGCTGATAATGAATAAGTATATGAATATAATAGTTGGCATGGTTATTAGATTAATTGGATACATATCCATTTCTAAGAGAAAAATCAAAGAAAGGAATTTCATTTATGCTAAAAAATATATTAAAAACTGAATGTAGTCTCAATAAAATAATCACTGTCAGAAAGAAAGTTTGCTACAACTACGCTTAACTATATTAACTTTGTTAAATATTTGCAATTTTCTAAACAGATAATATAAATAGAATCACCAAAAATATACTGGTGGACCCTTTAATATTAATGTTTTGTTCTACAAAAAGTAAATATCTTATAACCCATAATGATGATTATTTAATGGTTTAAATTGTTTGATAAGCCTTGAATTTAAATTCTAACATGTGCACTGAAAAATTACCCAAGTGTTTGAAATAAAACAACTTACTTCTGAGAAAATTTCAGTCTTGTTTGGGGGCACATCTTTTCCCCACACCTATGCATATTTTAGGTGGTCTCTTCATCATAACATAAACAATGTTGTCATTTTAATATCAAGTTTGTAGAATAAATGGTTCCTCTTTAACCAATTTCTCTTTAGGACAGTGCCAAAGAATTCAATAATACAATGATTGACATTCACCACATGCTCTCTCTGATATTTGAGAAAGTTCATCTAAAAGATATGCTAAATTTCCATTTCTCTAGGTCAGAGCTATATTTCTATATTATTACATCTGGTCTGTATTATCTTGCTCCCCTACACACACACAGTTATGCCTTTACTGCCAAGATGTAAAGCTATGTCTTCAGCTTTTCTTTCACTCTACTTTACTAGAAACATCACTTTAAAGGTTCATATCTTTTGTAATCCCGCTGTCAAAGATATTTGGATATCAAATTATATTATATTTATTGTAGAACCAGCTGTATGATTGATTTCTCTTGAAACTTAGTATTAGAAAAAATCTGGTCTCCGAAAATGAAATTGTACCTCTTTATTATAGAAGAATTATATATAGCTTCTGTGTGCATGCATATATGTGTGTATGTGTTTTACTCTGTATTCTGAGAGCTAAATTCAATATTCAATGGATATAACTAACCATTCTGGTTACTGGTACAATGATCTTTCTTCTTTCTCTGAGGTAGTGGCCCCCAACATGTCTGGGCCTGTTCATCCTTGAACACTATCAAAGTCATGAAGGCACTCCCCTGATTAATGAAAACCTACACATCAAATTGAACTTAAACTTTCAGGGATTTCAATGATCCTAACTATGGATTCTGGGTTAAGATCTCCTTTTTTAAAGGATTTCTTTTTTACTTCTTTTTTTTTAATCTTCTTTAATCTTTTTTTATCTTTAATCTTTTTTAATCTTTTTTAATCTTAATCTTTATAAGACTAATTTGGTCTTATAAAGTTATTTAGAACTTCTTTAGTAAAAAATGAGGTACAAATTATAAATTAAAATAAATTCACTATTAAAATAAACAGGACTATTAATATAATAATATTATTAAAATAATAACTTACTAATTAATCTCAAACAGCATTAATAAAGTCAGATTTATACTATTTTCCCCTTCCTTCTTTTTGCTAAGGGTAGGCAATAAACAGAAACCCAAGGTTTTATATACCAAATACTGAATATTAACATTATATCACTTCACACCTCTCATTCAAGCTGTAAAACTCTGGTTATGCCACACAATAGGATCTAGATTCCTTGACTATTCACTGTGCACCTTGATTTGGATGGACCCTAAGTATCATTTCCAGGGCCCAGAGTTAGAAGCCAATGCTTGATTATAAACTGAAAATTAGATGCGAACAATCTCCTTGAAAACATCATCATAGCTCATAATATGTTTTGTTATTCCCTTTAATACATCGAAATGCTCTACAGTCACAGGTATTTATAACCACTCTCTGCTTCTCAGTTGGAAGTGTTATGGCAAGTGGTGATTTTTTTTTTAAGTAGCTCCCTGATTTAAATATTTCATGTAGAGTCCAATTCACATCTTTAGGAAATACTTGAAAAAATATTATTTGCCATTTTGGATTTTTAAAAAGAAGAAAAATTAAAATTCCGTGTGAAAAGCCAAAAAACAAAAAAGGCCACCCACTCCACCCTAACATATGCAACACAGTATGTGAGGACGCAGTAAGGGAGAACAAAATAGCTTCTCAAAACATCATTCACATATTAAAGTTCTCCGTATTCATCTCTGCACATCTAATACAAATAAAATAAAGCAACCATTTTTTATAATTCTTTCTCTTTTAGTCATACTTTTTTCTATCACCATATTTTGCAGAGCTGATACTCATGTTATTGAATATTTCCTAAAACATTATGAAGTAAATCCAAAGTAGAGACTGATCATCTAATGGAAGTGTTCCTGGTTCTTCCTATATTAGTTCCTAAGGCTGCTGTAACAAATCTTCAGAAACTTAGAGGTTTAAAACAGCAGAAGTGTATTCTGTCACAGTTCTGGAGGCCAGAAGTCCAAAATCCAGGTGTCAGCGAAGTTGGCAGGCTCTGGAGATTCTGAGAGAGAAACTGTTCTCTGACTTTCTCTTAGCTCCTGGTGGTTGAGGGCAACCTTTGATGTTTCTTGGCTTGGGGCTAAGTACCTCCAATGTCTGCCTTCATCTTCATAGGACCTTTAATTTGTTACTCTGTGAGCTTCAAATCTACCTTTCCTTTATTTTATAAGGACCCCAGTCATCGAATTTGAATCTAGGATGATCTCATCTCAAGATCCCTTAACTTAATTACTGTACAAAGATGTTTATTCCAAATAAGGTCACATTCTGAGTTTCTTCGTGGACATGAATTTTGGGGAGACAGTATTCAAACTACTACATCCAACTTAGAAATTATCTCTAAAATATAACTTAGCATCACCTGTTCTTTTTCCTTATGGTGCTGTTACTGACTCTGTCAGACACTGCTGTAATAGTTAACTTTTAAAATAGCCTTCGTCTGTCACTTCAAAATCTTCTAAAAAGCTATTTTTTAAAGGCATTCATTCTTGTTCTTTTTACCAAAGCAATAAATGTTCATCATTGAAAATTTGGAAAATATGGAAAAGCATGAAGGAGAAAATGAAAACCACATGTAATTTCAGAGCTAAAGATTTTTAATATGTTTTAAGTAAATGCTTTTACTAGTTTGTGCAAACATCCATATGCATTTCTTACGAGGGTGAAATCATACCAGGCATATTTTTCACATAACAATTTAAATTATCTTAAATACCATTCCATTTCAGACTAAGAATATGTAGTTTTGTTATGTCACGATTAGATACTACAAACCTTAATAGGCTATAAGCAATCCTGCAATAAATAACCCTCCTTGAGAGAGCTGACTGCTAAGGCATGAGGACCCCAGGAGAAAAACTTTCTTTAAGGTATATCATCTGAATGCAGGAGCTGAAGGGCATAATGGGAATTTAATCAAGAAGTCTGTCATCCATGTAAAGAATGCACGGTGGGAGCCCTTAATGAGAGGACTCATTGAAGAGTAAACAAAAATACCCCACAAGACATATGGGCACCTGGCACACAAAAGACTACCTATTACAAGATTCCAATACCACCAATTACCTTTCCCTGCTAATACTCCTTACTCGTTCCCTGTTGTGAAGGAGTTGGAAGGAGTCGAGCAAAAGTGGACAGAAGTAGAACAGATAGTAGACCGTTCACCATTCTGAGGCATTCGTAGGAGAAGACTAAGTAGAATTGGTGACAGGAGTAAAAGGTTTGACTTACATAGAAGTAGATTTTTTATTACACAGAAACGAGATGGGTTTAGCTCCCTAAATGATCCCAAAGTACTGAGATCTGCCAAAGAGTTTGCTAAAGGAGGAAGAAGGAAGATACAACAGAAACAATTGAAAAATCATTAGGGAAGGAGATATTCCTAATTGTATCCTTCTGATTTCAGCTTCTTCAAGGAACAGGGAAAAGAATAGTTGTGTTTTTATTTTTCTTCTTACTTCCAGATGAATTACAGAATCAGTATGCCAAATTCCAAGTTCTATTGAGGTTTTGAAAAAAAATTACCTTTAGAGATTTTGTTTTTAAAATTTATAGACAAAAATTAAATCATTTAAAAATGATATTAACAATTACCATAAAATAGCTATGCCTCGTACTTCTCTGACATCATGCTCCTACTCAGTTTGGGTTCTACTTTTTAAAACATTCGCCATTCTTTAGAACAAGATTCACTGTTATAAATGTTCTAACATCAAAGTTATGTTATGTTCTTTCTGAGTGTTGGTTTATATTAGCTTACAATTTAAGAAAAGGTTAATGCAGAATATAAAATATTTTTCAGACTATATTTAATCTATTTCTGAACCAATGCTTATTTTTGCTTGTTCTCATCATTGTGCAATCAGATTTCCATGGATTCAAGGGTGAATAAAATTCTACTCTCAAAAGTTTATAATCTCATAAGAAAAGAGAATATATAAACAACTGCATGTAATAGAAAGAAAATAAATTGAGTGCAATGAAAATAAAGTTTCATGAGAAAGAAGAGGAGAAGCAATTAATTTTGATGAGGGCAATCTAGGGACTTCAAGATGAAGTAGCCATGTCCAGAGACTATTTAAGTTGATTGTTGAGGCTATCTAGACAGACGACCTACAAATTGACAGACAATAACTTTTCTCTTCTCATTGCTGCTGTGATAAGAGACATCCTGGAAGTTATATATATATTTTTAAGTTTTGAATGCATATATAATTCTTAATATATAGTACATTTCCTTCAGCGGAGTCTCTTTTGCATTATCTGTTCATTCTTTGTTTGGCTAAACCTTTATGTTCCTTGATGCATCATCAGTTTTGATATTTAGCTTGAGCCCAGATTAGTAGATAGAATAAATATTTCCTCCAACATAACTTGGCAAAATAAATCATCTTTACATAGTTTCATTTGGAGAAATGAAACACAGTGTACATTATTCCCAAAGCATTGAAAATAAAACCTCTGTGTACCTCTGTGTTCTCAGAGGGTATTAAGGATGCCAAAGCTATTTTTAAAGACATGTATAACTAACTGCCTTTGAATACAGTTCAGAGGCTCTAAAGATTCCAGTCTACTAAGAAATGCTGTTCTCAGTCACAAAAGCTAGTAAACTTCCTGAAAGAGAAGAATTTTTATTGGTGAGGAATGTTAAATGTTAAAAATGTAACCTCTACACAGTGCCATTTTTCACCTTTGAAATTACATTCCAAAAAGTGATGGTTTTTAGGGGCTACCTCTATCCTACTGTCAAAGGTCAAATTTTCTTAGAATAAGTAACATATTCCAATAGATAAATCTGAGTTTTTACAAAACACATAAATTAAGAGGTGATTATTCACACTACAAATGATTCACTGCAGGGTTCTTCTAAGGCTCTACTAGCAATTTAAAGTAATTGTCTATAGTTCATTAATTACTCCTTAGAAAGATTAGAGGAAACAGAGAGCCTTAATGCTAAAAATTTCTGAAGGTCGACCAGAAATAAAGAACAAAATTGGAATTGGAAGGGCTCTAAAGGAGCAGGTAAACACATTTTAGTTTTGGAGACAAGGAGTGAGGAGAAGGTAGAGTTGCCCTCTAGTTGTCATCCAGCTAGTTACCTGAATGGGTAAAACAAAAACTTAACCTTTCCCACCCACAGCCTAAAAGTCTATTCATTACACCAAAGCGGCTAGTTTGCAAATGTGATCACCAAGAGACTTTTCTGTAGATATCTATTCTACAGTGAAGAGTCATTTCACTTATTTTTCATAGCAAATAAAGAACTGTCAATTTTATTACTTTATCAGATCAAAATCTATAAAATAAAGTAGAACAGAAGGGATGCAAAAATAAGTTAGTTTAACAGGTTACCATTAAAGTGCCTCTTTCAAAATAACAAAAATTGAAAGTAGTTGCAAAACCAAGAAAGAGTCCACGGGATGCAATAGACCATTCTCTAATTGATGCTCTGTGTTGCAGGTTGGCTTCTCCAGCTGAGATGGACTATCATGTTTAGGGTATTTGAGGCAGTACACTTAGAATGAACTCTTGTGGAGAATGGAGTAGGAATTAAGGTCAGGCTGAGAAGGAAGTTGATCTGTATAACACAAGCAGGCCAAGAACTTCAGCCAAGCACACAAGAAGCTCTAGGGTTAAATTAGCCCATCAGAGTTGTCTCCTATCAAGCCAAAATACTGGAATTATCTTTATCCCTATCAGTCAATGAATGGATATGGGCCACCCTGGAAAGGCCATAGCCTTGAGCTGAGAAGCTCTCTGCCACTGAGCGATCCTTTAAGGAGCAGTTAGTGCAACATATCATTAATCAGAAGGATCTATGCCATGCATCAACATGACTATCACACTCTCCAATTCAGAATTTCATGTATAATCTTTGAAGATAGTAAAGACTAGATTGAAATTTCTGCTTTCTCATTATCATTAATATAACTTTGGATGATTCATCCAAACACTCTGAGCCTCAGTTTCTTTATCTTTAAACCAAGATCAATAGTACTTACCTCATAGAACTACTTAAGTACCAATGGTTAGCCTTAAAAGATGGTTAATTAATAGTATCTTTAGGGACGTATTTTACTGATTATTTTATTAATGTATAAGAGTGTGTTTTTCTTACTTTGTATGTGGCAAATAACAGTTTCTTCCTAATACTTATGTCTTGAAAGAATTATTACAGAGTCAGGTGGTCGAGAGTTGTTTGGATTGGCATTATAAAATGATCCTAAGATCTTCAAATTACAAAACAGAAATTTAAGGTAATAATGGTAATAAGTATTTTATGTATTGATTACTGGTAGTATTCAATACATAAAATGGTGTATATATATACATTTTATATGTATATATATGCTATAGGTGTATATATATGCTTATGTAATGTATATGTGTATGTGTGTGTGTGTGTCTGTGTTACTAAGTCTCACAAATTACATAATCTCATTAAATATCTCTAATGACTTTATATGGCAGGCAACCTTACTAACTCCATTTTACAAGTGAGGAAATTCAATTTTAGTTAGATTAAATGATTTACCCAAGTTCAGTTTGAGTTTCAGATCTGCTACCTTTGACGTCCTGGTGAAGACTGAATGCATATTTTTTAAATGATCACATTAAATATTCAAAAGTCAATTGTTTCACTTAAGGAAAATACTCTATTTTTTACTTTATATCAATTGAGTTTCCTCTTATCTAATTTTAAGTTCTAATTAAGTTGAAAATCATGCATAGTTAAGAGTTGTATAGATAATTAAAATCTCATATTTTAAATGTCCCTGTCATAAGACTTCATTTTATTATATTTTTTGTTGAATATACATATATGTTCATATACCACAATTCTTGATTACACATTTGTGTTGGTTTTCACACTATTCACTTTCAAATAACCAGTTAAATTCTTTTTGAAGACATTATTATCATCCATTGATATAATCCTATGGACTTTGTCTATTTTATTTACTCATATATTAGATGCTTAAAATAGTGTCTGACACATAGTAGATATTCAATAAATTGATAACCATTTTTCACTTGTTTGCATATGTGTCCATATCTCTGCAACTAACCTTTCAGTTTCCTAAAGGAAATGGTTATGTTTTATATTGCTTGTGCAACTAGGCCAGTGTCTTAAACATAAAAATGCTCAGTAATACTTACGTTTTGATACAGAATTCTGAAGAGCTATTTATACTACATTCTAATACCAATAATGTCTACAACATTTCATAAAAAATCACGATTCAGTATAATCGCAAGTGGCCCATAAACACATGTCTGCATAATGAGAGCTAATCAAGAATATTGATTAACAGGGTTAGCCAGGGTTTCTCACTGAATGATACAAAATACAGTATGGAAACACTATTTAGAAAAGCCCTAATTCATATAAAATGAAAGTACAAAAGTAAAATAAATTTAACTTAATTAAATGTTCAACTTTATGTACTTTCCAGTTTGTTCTGTTTCAGATTTTCAACTATGTATTGGTTTTGATTTGACTGTACACTAAATCGTTCGACTCCTTCCATTTCTTTCTGATGGCCTTTAGACAGACTGCTCTCTTATTCTTGCTCTAGTTGCTGCTCTAATTATGGAGATTGTGTTGGTCTAATAAAAATACATATCTTTTATTCTTATGAATATATAAATGATATATTCCCCTATAGAATTTGAGTGAAGGAAAAAAAAATGGGAATCTACAGCAAGCAATAGAGTTTCTATATTATTTTCAATGTAAATGCAGTTTTCCTCCAGGCTGTAAATCTTTAAGTAAATAACAGAGAGATAACTAAACAAAGAAGGGGGGAAGAGCTCCATCATAGTCTTTTTCCCCCAGAAATGTCACTCATCTTCTGATTTGGAGGGAGGCATAGATGGAAGTCATAATGGATTTTTTTTAAATCTGAGAGACAGAAGAGAGAACACAAGTGGGGGAGAAAAGCAGAAGGAGAGAGAGAGAGAGAGAGAGAGAGAGAGAGAGAGAGAGAATCTTAAGCAGGCTCCAGGTCAGCACAGAGCCCATCACAGTGCTTGTTCCCCCAATCTGGGATCATGACCTGAGCCAAAATCAAGAGTCGGATGTTCAACTGACTGAGTCACCTAGGCACCCCAAGGAATTTTTAAATTAGTATGTTTTTCTTAAATAAAATAAAATACCAATCTCTATAACCCTATTTTAAAATAACACTATATACAGATATATAGTAATATATAGTAATTTGTTACTTAAAATAAACAAAAATGAGCAAAATACTAAATACTTAAACAGTAAGCAAATAAGAATTAGTAAAGTCCATATTTAAATGTGATAAGTAATGAAATAATTTTATTATTGACTATGTTTCAACAAAGTAGAGTTTGGAACACCACATTTGAGTGGTAAGTAAAGAATACTGGAAAGTTCACATTTTTAGGAAACACTGAATGAAAGATGAGACATATTTTGGTGAGCTGTAAGAAAAGAGCATTTACTAGAGAAGTGAAGCTCGAAAAACCTTTCAAGTAGACATAAGATGAAGAAACAAAAGCAATGCAGGGAAATATTAGAGGGATAGTATTATATATACATGTACATGTATACATATACATGTATACATGCACATATACATATGTACATATATATGTATTGTACATGTATATGTATATGTACATGTACATGTACATGTATATGTATTGTACATATATATGTATATACATGTATATGTATACATATGTACATATACATATACATATATATGTACAAATATATACATATACATATATATATATATATGGGCAGGGTGCCTGGGTGGCTCAGTCAGTTAAGTGTCTGACTCTTGATTATGGCTCAGGTCATGATCTCACGGTTTGTGGGTTTGAGCCCCGAGTCAGGCTCTGTGCTGACAGTTCAGAGCCTGCTTGGGAATCTCACTCTCCGCTGCTCTCTGCCCCTACCCAGCTCGCACTCTCTCTCTATCTCAAAATAAGTAAATAAACTTATTAAAAAAAAGAAAAAAAGGGGGGAAATAAGTGAAGGATATGACAATTACGGTCTTGTTTTGCACTGAAATTTTGACACTACAGAAACGCCTAAAGGCTACTCCTGTAAGGCATTTGCGGCCATACTTTGATAAACATGGAGTGACATTTGGGAAAAATTTTTATAGAATAAGAGTGGAAATAATATACGCCATTAATTGAGTTTATCTCATGTAATCTTCACTAAAAATTATGATCTCCATTTTACAGATAAAGAACAAGAGAAGCAATCAACAAAATCCTTATAGTCTGAGGATGGGAAAGTCAGAATTTTACACCAGGTGTAACACCAAGATCAGCATCTTGATTTGTATTTCAGGTCAAGGAATTTGGTCTTAACTCTTTAAGAAACAAGCAGCCATTGCAGATTTTTGAGCAAGGTTCAGAATTCTTTTGTCAGTAGTTCTGTCCTATTATGATCCTAGGTAACTTAATTATTGTAGCATCAAAATCTTTCCAGAATCTAAATAGGATTTGCACATTTTAATGTCCCAAATGAATATACATGGAATGTTTAAAAGAAAGAGAAAGACCCTTCCACAGTCTTTTCTCTGTTTGGTTAAAAATATTTGTCCTGAGAAGCCCCCTTATTTTTTCCACTTATAATCTATCACTGTTCATATTCATTAAAAAGCCCAATGGCTCTCATGGCATTGCTAAGTTCTCCCTTCATACCTAACATCAACAGTTCAAAATAATTCCATAATTATATAGAACGGACATATCACTATGAAAATGTATAAACAAAATATTTAATAATAAAATACATTAGTTATAGGTTATTACCAAGCTACCTCTTCAGCAAATGAAGAAATGCAGGATTTCAGATGAATATTTAGAAAGAGATATTTGTTAAATCAACTTTGTATTTAGACTCCCAACGACGAGTGGGGAATACAGCCCCACAATTATACTGAAGCCATACTCAACAGTTTGTAATACCTCTTCTGGTTCCTGAGTTACACAACAGAAACCAACTCTGCTTATGCAAAAATTTCATTTATTGTGAATATATTATAGAGAACAAATAGGAACAAAGGGTATCAGTACACATCCTAAACCCAAAATAGTCCCTTGATTTATATCTGTGTATTTGACTAAAACTAGATCACAGACTTCTACTTCAGGTCAAGATGGAGTAACAGGGACCAGAGTTACCCTCCCACATGAAACAAGTGAAAAACATGGACAAAACATACGAAAATAAAGGACAATGAAGACTGAATATCAGATAACAAAGGGCAGGAACCTCCTTGAGACAGAAGAAACCATGAGGCAGTCCTATCATTGATCCCATCTTATTTCTTCTTGAGAGTTTCCATACAGGGATGGGAAATTCAGACAGAGACAGGAAGTATCCCTGAATTGAAGAGGCAGATGAGAATCTGGGGAAATAAAATAAAAAAAAAAATCATCTGCCTACAAAGCCACAAGTGTGTTACTACTTGTTAAGACAGATACTGGCAAATAGTTTTGGGTATTTCACTTTGCTGTCTTATAATCTCCATTATGGCTACAATTACTACTCTTTAACCCATTATGCATTTTTGTATCAATCCCAGAAAATAATGTTATAATTTCTGGAGGTGGGCATAACAGTTATTTCCCTTTTCTTCCCACTCTGAGCCAGGCTTTTTGGCCTCTATATACTCTTATTTTCTTTTATGATTTCCCCCACATAAGAAGAATATAGGATTTCTGGGTAGCCAAAATAGCAAGTGTCCCCTACAAGCATGAAAAAAATATAGCAAGCACTATTGAGTGCTTCCTATGTGGAAGGTCTCTATGTGGAAACTTTCTATGCGGAAGTTCTGCACAGGTGGCCTCATTAAAATCTTTCAACAATACCATGAGATAGGTATTGTTATTATATTCAGTTTACAGAGAAGAAACAAAAGATTTAGACAAGTCATATAAGTGAGTGGTGAATTCAGGTATAACACATGAATTTGCACCATTATTGAGTATATGTATCACCTTTCAAACAATTGTAATATTCTTTACATAGCTGACAAGGGGAAGAAATGTGGCTCCATCAGCCCAAAGGCATTTCATCCCCAGGAAAACAGCTCAAAAATAAATGAAAAACAGCTTTCCTACTAAAGTTTTTAATTCTTGCAGCACTTGACCTAATGCATTATACATACTCTATACTCACAAATTGTTCCACAATTATTAAAATCAGAATGTATAACAATTTGAGAATTGAGAAAGAATAATTTCTAATTCTTCAAAAAATCCTCCCTTCAACTAATGTTTAATGAAACCTGCTTGGCCTTCCAAGTTTAGTCCTGATAAAACCTTAGGAACAAATGTAGAAGCATGAAATCACCTATATTCTCCTTCTCAGGTCAAATGGAATTTCAGCCTGAGGAAAAAGACACAATTCTGAATAGCTTTGGAACATGACTGTGGACACTTAAACCATCTCTTGAGTATACACGAGCATTACAGAGAAAGAAAAACATGCAGCTGGTAGACGTACAGTACAAGGACTACATGACAAAGGAGCTGCATAGCAGATGAATAGCACGGGCCACTTAGTCCTAGCGGGACAATCAGAGGGAATATTATGGTACAGACCAAACCCCTGCAGATTAATGAAAGGGACTGAAACACCTGGAGGGGGAAAAGGTAGCAGAACTGACACAAAGGTTGAATGATAAAGAGTAGAGAAATACTGAGAGGGCACCATATCTCTCTAGGAGGCCACAAAAAAAGATCACTAGTAGACAGTAGATCACAGTCTATAACTTCAAGTTAAAAATATAAATGAAGTAAAGGAGTTATTCACAATCTCTGAATGTAGTAAGGAAAAGATCAGTGCCCTGGAGCTAAAGAAAAGGTACTTTAAACTTATATTGGGGGGGGGGGGATTTTTTAATACTGTGAACAATTGGACAATAGGCTTAACTCCCAAGGGTATTCCATGAATTGATCTTCCTACAGACACAGTATGAAAGGTCATAGAAGAAATCAGTCAGACCTAAGGACTAAGTTGTTATCACAGTGGTAGGAGTGGTTGAGATCATCTTTTTTCAAGCAACAAAGATGCCATGACTTAAACAAAAAGATCCAAATATTGACTTTGCTTGGTCAAACATAGTAACTCCTTTGGTGCCTTCTGAAGATCACTAAATCACAATGAAAGTTCAACTTTCAATATGTATGAATAATAAGTGACCATGTATCAGGTACTAAATATATATCCAGAGGATTCTCCAAAATGGACTGTATTTAGTGAAGACTAACCTCTGTAGATTTGTGAGCATGTATGTGGTTTATCATAATAGATCCTTTGAATACTGCTAATCAGCCACATCAATGTAATAGTATGACTGTACTCCATTTTATATCCCCCTAGTCACTATTCACTCTTCTGAAAATGTTTACTTCATTCTGTACTTTCCTGGGCAAAAAAAAAAAAAACTCTTCTGAATACTATTTGTTAACACAGATGCTGGCGATATCATTCAGATTCTGTATGCATGTCACTTACAAAATATTTTAACTAGAAATGGATGAATTAGAGGTGTCTTTTCCTTATTTTGTCAACTGCAAACTAAATGCATGTATATGAGATGTGGTTATAAAGTCTTCATATCCATTATTTTCTTTAGGCAGAGGACTTAGCCTTTGAGATACTGACATAATTCCAATGGTATGCTATTTATCAAAGAATCCCTAATCTTTGTTTTTTTTTTAAACTAAATAGAATCCAAACCACTTCCTTCCTCTCTCATGAGCTGCAGCTTTTGTTAAGTTCTCCCTTGTTTCATCAACCTAGTAATTACCTACTTAACTTTGTGTACCTAGTATAGCCTGTATATAATAATAACTGATAATAACAGACACTTTTCTATGTGAAAGATATACAACATCTAAATTGTCCTCAAAATAGTCATAAGAGTGAATTAGTTATTGTTTTTCCAACTTACAACAGAAGAATTTGATGTTAAGTGTTTATATTTTGTCCAAGGTTTTATATTTATTTGAATAACAGGGTCAGCACTTAAATTCAGGTCTGGCTGATACAAATGTTCACACTGTTAAATACCCTTTTATATTGTCTCATATTCATGTCATAGATACTTAAAATCCCTAAAACAGGAAATGCATTTAACTAAATTTCCATTTCCATCCACTAAAGCAATAAACCATGTTTGAGATCAGGGATGGCTTCTTATTAATTTCCATGTTTCAGTATAATATTTGATACACAGTATGTAATAAACAATCCATAAATAGATGGTCACTAATCACCTGAAATAAAAAAATTCCTTCTCCTTCCATTATATTGTGTGTAAAACTACTTCCTTGTGATTGTGATGTGTTGTGTCCTTTTAGAAAATCTCTAAACCCAACCTTGATCTGATCCTTTATGTCTGGCCAGAAGTTTGTATAATAGCAAGATGACTCTGGAGGGCTAAAGTTATTGCTTATAATCCTGACTCCTTAGGACATTTGTGAAACTGGGCAGATTTCTAAACTGTGTTGAGTAAAAACTCCCTAATATAAAAAATGGATGCTTCACAGGTGTTATTGTGGTACTTACTAAATGAGATATCTACAAACAGTACAAATAGTGGGCATCCAATAAATACTAATGCTCCATCTGCCATTAATCCCAACATATTCTATTACCACAAAAACCTTCATTAGATCCTTGAGAAATGTCTAATATAGAAAACTTCTGGGAATGTGTATCAGTACATATTCCAAGTCGAGTCCGGATCCTCACGAGAGTTAGATGTTAGTCTATTAACAATAAAGGTTACTCGGTCTCTGCTCTCAAGTGGTTCCAAGTCTAGTGGGGAAAACAGATAATGTAAATAGATAATTAGAAGACAGTGTGTTCTGTTCTACAATCATGGTGTGAACAAAGTGTTACGGGAACACAGAGAAAGGAACAATTAACTGTTCAAGGACAGAGTAACCTCAGATAGGCTAATTTAGAGGAATAATTAATAAAACACCCATAATTTTCCAAAGTACAGGTAATATCTCTTGTGGGTTCACTAGACAAAGAAAAATACTAAAAGCCTAGAATTTTCTCTAAGCTAAAATACAACTGGGTCTTACTGTAGACAAAGCTTCAGAATCACAAAAGCACTTTGCTTTAGTATTAATGTAGTATCAATTTTATAACATAATTTATAGGCAAATAGTACTCAGGTACACACAGGCCAAAACTCATGAAAAAGGTTATTGAATCTGCAGTATGAAAGGCCAGCACTGCTGACTTAAATGCACCAAACCCTTCACTGGGGAACAATGACTTTGACTATATTCTTTGAGAATGGATCCCATGAGGCTTACTTTCATGAAATGTCTCAAATTTTGGCTTAATGCCACTATTGATTTTTATTGAAACTCTTGTGTAAAAGAAAAGTAGTGTAAATATCATCAAAGAAGGAAAAGGAGGAGTTTTCCCATGTACAAGAGGCCAAATTTCAAATGTCTTAAAAACAGTACAAGCAAGTGGTATGAGAATGTCACTAGAATTCATAGTGTTTACATAAATTTAACTCCACTTTTCCTGGGTTTATCTTTTGTGGATTTGAAAAACATTGCATAAAATTAAACAGAAGTCTAAAGAGTATTGAGGAAAAGTATCTGTTGTCTTCCAAATTTTAAATTATAGGCAATATTAGAATTAAAAATGTCTCGATATCTTTCATTTCCCATCTCTCTGCCTGTTTTCTCATCTCTGAAATAAAGTGGCTTGACCACCCTTCTGACGCTAAGATTTATTTGTTTCAACATTGAGGCTTTTAGTGTCATCAGCCACATTGTCTGCTTTTGAAGAGTCATTAGTGGCACTTTACTCATTACAGATTAAGTGAACTATGATACTAGAATATTTTTTAATCTTATAATGGTTTGAGCTTTGCTCACATATTAGGTAATAAGGTGATTATTATTATTTTTAATTTCTATTGAGTTGAAGTAGGTAATTTGTTTAAAATGCAAGGATGCATCTGTATGTTACATACACTACATGAGTTGCTAAGGTGATTCACAAACTGTGTATTTGTAACAGCTACTAATTATTGAATACTTGCTATGTGGTAGACATTGCTAATCCTTTAATATATATTTTTAATTTCATCTTTATAGCAACCTTATGAGGTAGAAATTATAACTGTCTCTATTATGAAATAATAAAACTAAGACCTAGAGAATGGAAATGACTTGCCCAAGGACACAGAACTAATACATGTCCAAGGCAAGATTTGTACATGGATCTTTTTGACTCTATACTTCAAATCACTCTCTTAGTCATGACCTTTGTGTATAGTCCCAATAGCATGCTTTCATTCCTTATATTTCTGTATTATTTGGATATTGCTTTAAAAACTTATTACATTTGCAGACAGGAAAAATAATGGATGACCCCAATTTTAAGCCATTTAAATCTGTGATAATACATGTCTAATAGCTCCAAGAAGGCAAACATATAGCCTGGTTTTACCAACATAGTGTTTATTCCTAGTGTTTGTTACTAGGCACATAGCAAATGCATAATGGACACATAATATGCACATTTGCCAAATCACTGGATTTTAATGCATTAATGGCAACAACAACAACAAAAAGCATGAGAAATTACTCTCTCTGTATCATGGTATTCATGTAAGTAGAAAAATAAGCAGGGTTGATAAACACAAACCAAATTCACTTAGTAACACAGCAATAAAATCCAACCAAACCACTGCCTATGGGTGATGAGTGCTCCAATGACTAGTGACTAGTACTGGCCTTCCATTCATGTATATGAATTGCATACTCCATTCTTAATGGTGACTCAGAAGTTTGTGTTTTTCTAAATGAGTTGGTTTTTAATATTAACCTTCACCCCTCTTCAATCCCCATATTCAACCATGACTATGAAGAACCTATTAGGAGTCTAAATTTCAGTTTAAAAATCACTCATCCTTACAAAATCAAAACAGAGAAAAGATCTCTTATCACAAAATGCTCCCACATTCTACTCTTAATTGGTTTTTATAACCAGTACAAAATTGTTATCAAAAAAGCTGGCTTTGTTTTCAGATTTCTACCAATTAGTTTATTCCTTCCATCAAAGTCCATATGTCCAAAGAGTCCGTTTTACACATTAGAGATAGATAAATTCCCTATGAACCTTTATCTAATAGGAATCCTGGCCCTCCAGGACTGTGAAACACTCCTATCTCCCCAGGATGTTAAGGGAGGGGATTGTGCCTGCGTGATGTTCCCAGATTTGCCCCCACCCCCAGGGTTGAAATGGTTTAATAAAAATTCCTTACTGACTTGTATTAATACAAATTACTAGGTAGAGAACATAATCCACAGCCAAGTACAAATTTTTATTCAAATAATTCTATTAGCATAATTATCTTTTTTGAAGAAATTAATATACATTATTACACTTGATGTGCCACAAATTATACAAGCAAAAATTTCACTTGTAAGGTTCTGCAGTTCTCAAGTAATTAGCCATATTGCACCCTGGAAACTAAAATTAAATACATAAATTAAACCAGTAGGGGAGATAATAATATTGTAAAGAGGGTCTGGATATAGTGTAGCATGTCATACCTGAGACTCAGCCTTAGAAGAGCCACCCTAGGCTTGGTCATACAAGAACCAAACCAGGTTTCCCACAGTCCTGAGTTTGTGACTGAAGAAATCACTTGGCACTCCTCTAAAGGGAAATTCTACCTCTGATGAAATATTACTTATGCAAATAGGTCTCTTTTGCATACTTTCTGAACATTGTTCAGTTCCTTAATTTCTGTGATACTCAGGGTGTGAATTCAGCAGCGAGGTGTTACATAAATTCAAAGTTATAGTTAATATCGTTTCCAATTTATACAAATGAAACTTTCAGCTCTTAGTTCTCTGAAGACTCACACATGGAGATATAACAAGGACATTCACTATTCCTCTTACTGGAAGTAGCTTGGGGTTGAACTTATAATATTTATATTAGATACATTTAGTGGTAATTGCTCCCCAGTTCACAAGCCTAGAGATTATTCTTTCTGTTAGCTAATGCTACTTAGTTGGATGGAAAGATCAGTCTGACACTAAGTTTAATAGCAAAAAGCATAAAAAGAACGTGAAATCCCTGTAACATTTTATTCCCCTCCATATGTAGTCATTATTTCTGATAATATGGGAAGTAGGTAACAAAATAACACTATATATTAGATTCTTCCTATTTTATTCCCAGACATAGAGTGAAACCCATCTTAAACACAAACTCTTCTGACTCCAAAAGACAAACCAAAAGATGAAGGGGTAGGGTTCCCTCACTAGTGATACTGGTATCACAACTTAATCCAATATTCTCCATATACACCTGAACAGCCAATCCATAAATGTGCATTTAAACCACATTATCTTTTAATATAAAATATGTATTACTACAGTAGAAGAGATTTTAGGTTATAAGCTACTTACCATCAAATAGATAATCCTCTTATCTGGTTTAATGTACAACCCATGGGAATGGGCACTAAGTACGAAGATCTTTGTATGTCATTTTAATGCCCACCAGAAAGTACCCTTCACTGAGGAGTCAAAAACAACTAACTGAGGTGGATGGGTGGGGTGGGGGAGACATATAAAGGAAATTAAAGTACACTTATCTCGATGGGCACTGAAAAATGTCTAAAATTGTTGAATCATTATATTGTACACCTGAGACCAATAGAACACTGTATGTTAATTATACTTGAATAATAATTGTAAAAGGCCTACAAATTAGAAAGGGAGAAATGAAATTATTCCTATTTGCAGATGATATGATGGTATAGGTAGGAAATCCAAGGGAACCTACTGGAAAAAAAAAATCTAAATGCTTTTACCTCACCAGTTAACATCAGTTAGCCTTTGTTTTTTGTGCTAGCATGATGAATACATGGTAACCAAGTGTATATATGGGCCCAACATCATGGGCTAATAGTCACCTGATCTAGGTACTATTGCTGATCTAGGTACTATTGCCGCCTCTTATCCAACCTGCCAGCCACAGAGAGTATTGCTAAGTTTAACACTTAGCACTATCCCTCAAGGTGACCAAACAGGCAATTTATGGTAAGTTGATTTTCTTGAACACCCCCAACCCTCAAGGTGACCACTATCCCTCGAGGTTATCAAACAGTCAATTTATGGTAACTTGACTTTCTTGAACCCCTTTAATCCCAGAAGGGCCAGAGACGTATTCTTACTAGTATATATATATATATATATATATATATATATATATATATATCTGCATATAGATTTGCCTGTCTTGCCCACAGAACCATCGTACAAGAGGTTTCAGAGTACTTGATCCAACAACATGGAAGCCCAAATAATATATTACATCAATAATAGAGACAAATTTTACAGTAAAGAAAATTTGGAATTTGGCATATGACTACAGTGTCTGTACATCCTATTACACACTGTGCCACCCAAAGCCATTGGCCTATTATGCCAAGGAATGGAATTTAAAGGCATAGCTGAGCTACAAGCTCAGAGATGATATATTACAATGATGGGTACTCTCTATCCTCCGGATGTAGTATATACTCTAAATCAATGATCCTTTTATAATGTGGTGCCCCTAGTTGGTAGGGACTGGAGAAAAAAGTGTGGAATCAGAAATGGCCCTAATTATGATCATTCTCAATGATTTATCCAGGAAATTTGTTCTTCCCAACCTACAACTCTAGGTTTTGTGAGTTTAGAGGTCTTGATATCAAAAAGAAGAATGGTTTCATCAAGAACATATAAATAGTGTCCTCAAATTTCAGGCTATGGCTATCACCTTAGCACTTTAGACTCCATGCTGAGATACAGTGTGTAAGAAAAGAAGTGACTACATGGCAAATGTAATTAGCCATATCCGTCAGTAGCAGGTAGGACTGCTATTATGCAGAGGGTGATGAGAAGATTATACTTGATAGTTAGGTGATCCAACTTGATGTTTGTTTTTTTCTTTCTCCCACTTAAATGCTATACAGACAAATATAATGGCTATAACCTGAGAAGGAAACAGTGATCAAGGGTTAATATCCTTCATGGATTATGGTCTGAATGAGCTAACCATGAATGAGAGAAATCTAGGATGGAGGGTAGAATGGAGAAATTATGAATCAAGAGTATCAATTTAATCTCATACTAGCTACAGCTGCAAAGGTTGTAATTTATGCTGCTTACAGTCCCCTTATAAACTACTCCCTGGAAAAGAAGCCCATCAGAATACTGAAGCAGCTACTCCTAGAAATCATATACACAGGTGGATTCATATAGTGCCAAGCCTAGGTTATAGTGGATGCTGTGCTGCTTCCCAGATTCCCCAACCTCCTCTGGATTGAAGCATTCATTCCCCCAAACTGATGAAAGTGAGTAATTGGTGTAGGACTATAAAAGCCCAGCTCCCTTCCCCCAATTTGGGATAATTGTGAAGGTCATCCTATTCCAGAATTATTTGTGGGATCAGGTGTTCTTTGTTGTGACTGCATCAAAGTCCAAACTCTTCCTCTCATCATTCCTGCTTCATTTAGTTTTCCACAAGTGTTGATTCAGAAAAAAATTGTTCCTATACACAAAGATCCATCTCAAAGTCTGCTTTCCAGGGAAACTTACCTATGAGAAGAACATTGCAGAAAACTAATAGCAAAATCTATATTAGCTTCCTAGAGTTGTTGTAACAATTTACTACAAACTGAGTGACTTAGAACAACAGAAATCTAATCTCTTAAAAGTCCTGAAGTTTACAATCAAGATGTCAGCAGGGTTGGTTACTGATGGAGTTTCTAAGGGAGAATCTGTCCCATACTTCTCTTCTAGATCCTCATGATGATTGAAAATTCTTCATATCCCTTGGCTTTAGATACACTGTTTCAATAACTGGCTCCATTTCCATGTTCTTCTTTCTGTGCATTTGTGTCTACATTTCCCCTTTTATGGATACCAATCTTTGAATTAAGACCCACCCTAACACAGTGTAACTTCATTTTAACTTGATTACACCTACAAAGACCCTATTTCCAAATAAGATTATATTCTTAAGATCAAGTGGGCAGGAAGTTGGGAGCTGGGGGCACTATCCAAGCCAGTACAATACAATAGAATAAAGAAGAAAAACTATACGATAATCTTAATCAGTGCAGAAAAATTATTTGACAAATTCAACATCCATTCATGATTTTAAAGACTCTCAGTTAACTAGGAATAGAAGGGAACTTCTTTGACATTTACATAAAACTTACAGCAGTCATCATACTTAATGATGACATCTTGAGTACTTTTCCCTAACATAGAGAACAAGGCAAAAAGGTTGACTTCACTTATTTTCAGCAATGTTCAGTAAGAAGAAGTAAAACTACCTTTATTAATAGGCAACCTCATCGTTTCCATGGAAAATCGTGAGAAATTTACAAAATACATGTAGAAATAATGAGAAAATATAGCAAATTTGACAGATGTAAAGTCAACATAGAAAATTCATTTGTATATGCATATAAATCCCAGAAAATATCGAACAGTAAAATTAAATTTAAAATACTATCATTATGAAAACATAAAATATCTAAGAATGAATTTGACAATAATGCTTAACAACTTTACACCAAACTGAAAGCTAATATGTCTAATATATAATGAAAGGAGATCTAAATAAATGTAGAACTTTTTCAAGTTATGAATTGAAAGACTCAGTATTATTAAATTTTTAACTCTCCTCTAAATGATATTTGCAATCCCAATTAATATGTCACGGAGCTCTTTTGTTTTTCTCCAAGAAAAGTAATAAGGTCATTCTAAGTTGAAAGCCTCCCTCTCCTTTATTTAAAGTCTTATTATGAATCTGTGAGCAATCAAGACAGTTTGCAACTGGTATGTTAACAAACAAGTACATCAATAGGATAAAATGGAGATTACAGAAGTAGATTCACACAGACACCAAATTATTCTGTGGGAAAATAATATTTTTTCCAGCTAAATATTATCAAATAACTTTATAAGCTTTGGAAATAAAATAAACTTGAACTTCTACTTCAAACAATACACAAAAAATTAATTCAACAGAGATCAGAGAACAAAAGCAGAAACAACAACAGAAAAGATAATATATTAGATGTCAAGGCAAGTATGAGATGTGGTAGGTAAAGAATTCTTGACTAAGGACAAAAAGAAGATAATGATAAACTTGATTTCTTCAACATTAAAAGCTTCCTTCCTCAAAAATTACATTAAGAAAATGGTAAGGAATCCAGGAGCTGGGAAAAATATATGTCCAATACACATATGGAAAAAAGACTTGTACAGAGAAAATAAAGAACTCTTACAAATCAGTAACAAAAATACAAAAAGTAAAATCTGCAAAAATTATCTGTAAAATATTTAAACAGAAACTTCATTAAGAAAAGATGCAGGGGGCATCTGGGTGGCTCAGTTGGTTAAGTGTCTGACTCTTGCTTTTGGTTCAAGTCATGATCCCATGGTTTCTGAGTTCAGGCCTCATGTTGGGCTCTGTGCTGGCAGCATGGAACCTGCTTGAGATTCTCTCTCTCCATCTTGTCTGCCCTATTTGTGCTGTCTCTCTCTCAAAATAAATAAACTTAAAAAAAATTTAAAGATGTAGAAAGTGATTTTAAAATGTATAAAAAGATATTCAACATCATTAATCATCAGGGAAATGAAAATAATTAGGGATCAGAGATATCCATTAAAACACAGGGAGTTCACCCATTAGAATGGAAAACAAAATAAGAGTGACAAGAGCAAATATTAATGAAGATGAACAGTGAAACATGGTAAAATCGCTTTGAAATATTGTTTGGCATTTTCTTATAAAGTTAAACATATACCAACCTTCTGACACAGGATTTCTATCTATCAAAGAGAAATTAAAAATATATCCACAAAAAATATACAAGAATGGTTCTATCAGCTTTATTCAAACTTTATAGTAATTAAGACAGTGGAATTCCTGTAAGGGTGGAAAATAAGTCCATGAATAGCTGATTATCTAAAAGGCAAGTTCATTCAATGGGGAAATTCTTCCCAGCTATTAGCACAGGAACAACTTGATAATATGTTCATAATAGCTTGTACCTGATAACAACTCATATCTCCACCAAAAGAAGAGAAATAAACAAATTGTCATCTACAATGGAATTCTACTCCAATAAAAAAAAATAGGATGAATTTTTGTTGCACATAAAAACATACATGAGTCTCAAAAACATTTATGCGTAAAAAAAACCATGGACAAAAAAGAAAATATTGTTATGACATCATTTATATGAAGTAAAAAAAAAATAGGAAAAACTAATCTATCACGTTAGAAATGAGAATAGTTACCCACAACTAGTGTGTGTGTGGAAGGGATTAACTGGAAATGCACAAAAAGGAAATTCCTGGAATCATGAAAATGACCTATATCTTTATTAGGATGTTGGTTACAAGGATGTATGTTTGTCAAAACTCTGAATTACCCATTTAAGATATTTGCATTTTACTGTATGTAAATATTCTTCCTCAATGAAATAAAATAAATTAAATCAATAAAAATTATTTCGGTTCTAAGTGAATTATAACAAAAGAAAAATTTCAGATTATACTAAAGCAGTCATTTAGTGGAATAGAGGCATCTCAAATAGAAATAATAAATAGATTTGAGTATTTTTAGTAAATAATCTAAGAAACAAAAGAATGAATCATTGGAAAATAATTTTAGTTTCTTTCTGACTTGACATGAAAACTTGTATCAATGAAGGTAACATAATATGCCCCAACAAGGTCATCAATGACACTGATGGCAGCGTGAGGTATGACTGTCATGAATTCAAGAAGTAAAATTAGTTATTCCTCAAAAGAAACTTTAAATTCCCTATTCACACTTGATAGATAATCCAAAAAGTCTTTCTCAAACTTGACAACAATTCTGAAACATTGCATGACACTATCAGTAATAAATTATAGAGGCAGAAACTTTTTTAAACTACGAATAAAAAGGAACAACTTCAGATCTACCTTGCTTGAGGAAAGACTTAATTATCATTCTATTCTGCAAAGAAGATATTATTACAAAATATTTATCATATGAAAAAAAGCAACCAAAGAGTATGCTGCCAAAAATGTGGGAAAAAATGATTACAGATGTCTGTCAGGGCTTTCATTCATAAATATATTAGGTTATTACTCTGGATGTTGTGATGATTGTGGTGTATTCTAACATGTTATAACTTGTAACTTATGATTTCTCATTTTAAATAAATACTTTCCCACCCTAAATAATAATAATAATTTTGTAATCTTTTTTCTTAAGGAGGGCATGAAAAATAATAGGAGATTCAATCTCCATGAAACAAGAGGGATTTGAGGCACCTGGGTGGCTGAGTTGGTTAAGCATCTGACTTCAGCTCAGATCATGATCTAATGGTTCCTGGGTTTAAGTGCTGTGTTGGGCTCTGTGCTGATGGTGCAGAGCCTGCTTGGGAGTCTCTCTTTCTCTATCCCTCCTCACCTCAAGTTCTCTCAAAATAAATAAGGATTATTTATTATAGGTGGTAACAATACCTGCTCCCTACACTCCTAGGATATTGCACCATTGTTGTTATGGGACATCCACCCTCAGCCTCACCCCTACCAGCTACTCTTCACTACTTCTGTATTGCACTAACAGATTAATTCCTCTTGAAACTCTTGAACCTAAAGTTCAAGAAAGGACTGATGGTTTCCTTATCATTTGTTTCCCTCCAAACACATAACCAACATTCTATCTTGTCAATCAACTGTGATATTGTTTATATTATTGCCTCTAAATCGTGTAGATAAGACTTCTATTCATAGGAAAGTAAACAAAATTACAAAACAGAATAGATATCACCAGCTAATTCATAATTGATTTAATACCCTTATGGCTGAATAAATATACACTACAAATAACAACAATAAGATATGATAATATAATACTCAACTCCAAAGACAGAGGGGAAAAGTACAGAGGTCTATTCTGACTCCCCCCCACCCGCCTTTTTCATCTAGACCTTACAAAATTCACAATGGGCAGCAAATAGTTAAGATTTGCAAGATGGTATTTTTGCCAGTGGGTGAATAGAGGTTTTAATCCCTGTTGCCTCTGCTTGGTTGGCAGAAAAGTTTAAAAATGAAAAATTGGATTTTATGCAGTTATTTAAAATGATGTTCACATTAAAAAATCATGACAAAAATATTTAAAATAAATTGAAAAGATGGTTTGTACAGTATACTAGTTTTTATTTTTAAAATATTCTATATATGTATGCAAAAGTCCAGATAAAAACAGAAGAAAATGTTACCAGTGAAAGATACCTCTAGGTGGTACAATTGCTGAGTTTCTTTCTTTGTATTTGTCTATACTTACCATGCTTCCACATTAATACTTCCTAGAAATACTGCATAAAGCAGAACTTTCCTACCTCAAGATGGGTATTACCCAAATTTTGGATAAATCTCCAAGCCTCATTGAGAAATTGAGAAATAACAAAGCTCAGACATAAAGAGTTTTCAACCCCAACCATAAAAAAAAAAAAAAAAAAAAAACTAGGGGATCTTGCACTATGAGGCAGCAGATTGGTGGGGGGTGGGGGGATGAAAAATGCAGCATGAGAGGAATGCAAATGACCAAACAGATAAGCAACGATATTTGTAAAGTTGTACAATTAGGTCAGCAATTGTACAATTAGGTCAGCAAGGTCAGGAGCAATTACTGGTTTGACTTTGAGACTATAGAAGGTGCCTGTGGGACTCCAATACACAAAAAACCTGAACAAAGACATTTCAAGGAAACATTATCAGCTCAGCCAATAGGATCAACAAAAACTGAAACAGGAGGAATCAACATGGCAGAGAAGTAAGGGTCCCAAAGTTCCCCCCTCCCTCAAACACAGCAGCATTGAGACCAGAATATTTGGAATTCCAGGAATCTGGGCTACCGAGTGACAAAAACATATCCAGGGGGCCACAGAGACAGCTTGGTGGGCCATAGGTGCAGGATTACGAATTGGGAAAGATAAAATGGGTAACGTAGGCACAGAGGGGAGGGATCTCCTTCTGTGGAGAGACAAAAGGAAGAGAAAGAAAGGCTGTGAAAGTATAGGATTATATTTGGACAAGAGCTAAGAAGAGTTAACAATTATAAATGTCTATGCACCGAATTCAGAAGCATCCAAATATATAAAACAATTAATCACAAGCATAAGCAATCTTATTGGTAAGAATGTGGTAATTGCAGGGGACTTTAATACTCCACTTACAACAATGGACAGATCATCTAGGCAGAAAATCAACAAGGAAACCATGGCCTTGAATGATACACTGGACCAGATGGACTTGAAAGATATATTCAGAACTTTTCATCCAGAAGCAGCAGAATACACATTCTCCTCAAGTGCACGTGGAACATTCTCCAAAATATGTCACATACTGGGTCACAAAACAGTCCTCAATAAATATAAAAGGATTGAGATTACACCATGCATATTTTTAGATCACAACACTATGAAATTCAAATCAACCACAAGAAAAAATTTGGAAAGCCTCCAAATACATGGAGGTTAAAGAACATCCTACTAAAGAATGGATGGGTCAACCAGGAAATTAAAGAAGAAATTTAAAAGTATATGGAAACAAATGAAAATGAAAACATGACAGTCCAAACACTTTGGGATGCAACAAAGACAGTCCTAAGAGGAAAATACATTGCAGTCCAGGCCTGTCTCAGGAAGCAAGAAAAATCCCAAATACAGAACCTAACCTCACACCTAAGGGAACTAGAACTAGAGCAGCAAAGAAGCCAGAAGCCTTCCCCAAAGCCAGAAGAAGAAGAGAAATAATAAATATTAGAGCAGAAATAAGCAATATAGAATAAAAAAAAAAAACAGGAAAACAGATCAATGAATCTAAGAGCTGGTTTTTTGAAAGGATAAACAAAACTGATAAACCCCTAGCCAGACTGCTCAAAAAGAAGAGAGGGCCGAAACAGATAAAATCATGAGTGAAAGAGGACAGATCACAACCAACACCACAGAAATACAAACAATTATTAGAGACTACTATGAAAAATTATGTGCCAACAACTGGACAACCTGGAAGAAATAGACAAATTCCTAGACAGCCACATGCTACCAAAACTCAGATGGGAAGAAATAGAAAATTTGAACAGACCCATAACCAGTGAAGAAATTGACTCAGTTATCAAAAATGTCCAAACAAATAAGAATCCTGGGACAGATGGCTTCCCAGGGGAATTCTACCAGACATTTAAATAGACATTGAGATATTTTTCTCAAGCTGTTCCAAAAAATATAAATGGAAGGAAAGCTTCCAGACTCATTCCACAAAGTCAACATTACCTTGATTCCCAAACTAGACAGAGACCCCACTAAAAAGGAGAATTACAGGTCAATATACCTGATGAATATGGATGCAAAAATTCTCAACAAAATACTAGCAAATTGAATTCAACAGTATATTAAAAGAATAATTCACCATGATCAAGTGGGATTCATTCCTGGGCTGTAGGTCTGGTTCAATATTCGCAAATCAATCAATGTGATACATCACATTAATAAAAGAAACGATAAGAACCATATGGTCCTGTCAATAGATGCAGAAAAAACATTTCACAAAATACAGCATCCTTTCTTAATAAAAACCCTCAAGAGTGTAGGAATAAAAGGAACATACCTTAACATCATAAAAGCCATATATGAAAACCCCACAACTAATATCATCCTCAATGGGGAAAAACTGAGAGCTTTCCCCCTGAGATCAGGAACACGACAGGGATGTCCACTCTCACCATTGTTGTTTAACATAGTGTTGGAAGTCCTAGCCTCAGTAATCAGAAAACAAAATGAAATAAAAGGCATCCAAATTGACAAAGAAGTCAAACTTCCACTTTTCACAGATGACATGATACTCTCTATGGAAAACCTGAAAGACTCCACCAAAAAGCTACTAGAACTGATACATGAATTCAGCAAAGCCACAAAATACAAAATCAATGTACAGAAATCAGTTGCATTTCTATACACCAATAATGAAACAACAGAAAGAGAAATCAAGGAATCAATCCCAATTACAATTGCACCAAGAACCATAAAACACCTAGGAATAAACCTAACCAAAGATGTAAAATATCTGTATGCTGAAAACTATAGAAAACTTATGAAAGAAATTGAAGAAGACACAAAGAAATGGGAAAATATTCAATGCTCGTGGATTGGAAGAACAAATAGTGTTAAAATGTCGATACTGCCCAATGCAATCTGCACATTCAGAGAAATCCTAATTAAAATTGCACTGGCATTCTTCTCAGAGCTAGAAGAAACAGTCTCAAAATTTCTATAGAACCACAAAAGACCCCGAAAGCCAAAGTAATGTTGAAAAAGAAACCAACGGGGCGCCTGGGTGGCTCAGTCAGTTAAGCGTCCGACTTTGGCTCAGGTCATGATCTCACGGTCTGTGAGTTCGAGCCCCGCATTGGGCTCTGTGCTGACAGCTCAGAGCCTGGAGCCTGTTTCAGATTCTGTGTTTCCCTCTGTCTCTGACCCTCCCCCGTTCATGCTCTGTCTCTCTCTGTCGCAAAAATAAATAAATATTAAAAAAAAAAAGAAAAGAAAAAGAAACCAAGGTGGAAGGCATCACAATCCTGGATTTTAGGTTGTACTACAAAGCTGTGATCATCAAGACAGTATGGTATTGGAACAAAAATAGACACATAGATAATTGGAATAGAATAGAGAACCCAGAATTGGACCCAGCAATGTATGTCCAACTAATCTTTGACAAAGCAGGAAAGAATATCCTATGAAAAAAAAACAGTCTCTTTAGCAAATGGTGATGGGAGAACTGGGCAGAAACATGCAAAAGACTGAAATTGGACCACTTTCTTACACCATACACAAAAATAAATTCAAAATGGATGAAAGACCTAAATGTGAGACAGGAAAGCATCAAAATCCTAGAGGAGAAAACAGGTAATAACCTCTTTGACCTCAGTCACAGCAACTTCGTACTCAACACGTCTCTGAAGGCAAGGGAAATAAAAGCAAAACTGAACTATTGGGACCTCATCAAGATAAAAAAAAAAAACCTTCTGCAGAGCAAAAGAAACTAAAAGGCAACTGACCGAATGGGACAAGACATTTGCAAATTACATATTGGATATAGAGTTAGTATCCAAAATCTATGAAGAATTTACAAAACAAATAATACAAATAAAGCAAATAATCCAGTGAAGTAATGGGTGGAAGACACGAATAGACACTTTTCAAAGAAGATATCCAGATGGCTAACAGACACATGAAAAGATGCTCAGTATCACTCATCATCAGGAAAATACAAATCAAATCCACACTGAGATACCACCTCACACCAGTCAGAGAGGCTAAAATTAACAACTCAGGAAACTATAGATGCTGGTGAGGAGGTGGAGAAACAGGAACCCTCTTGCACTGTTGGTGGGAATGCAATCTGGTGCAGTCTCTCTGGAAAATAGTGTGGAGGTTCCTCAAAAAATTAAAAATAGAATTACCCTATGAACCAGCAGTAGCACTACTAGGAATTTATTCAAAGGATACAGAAGTGCTAATTCATAGGGGCACGTGTACCCCAATGTTTATAGCAGCTCTATCAAAAACAGCCAAATTATGGAAAAAGCCCACATGTTCCTCAACTGATGAAAGGATAAAAAAAAGATATGCAATGGAATACTACTTGGCAATGAGAAAGAATGAAATCCTGCCATTTGCAACAATGTGGATGGAACTGGAGGGTATTATTCTAAGTGAAATAAGTCCATCAGAGAAAAACAGATATCTTATGTTTTCCCTCGTATGTGGTATTTGAAAAATTTAACAGAAGACCATGGGGGAAGGGAAGGGGAAGAAAATAGTTTCAAACAGATACAGCAGCAAACCATAAGAGACTCTTAAATGCAGAGAACAAACTGAGGGTTGATGGGCGTTGCGGAGGAGGGGAAAATGGGTAATGGGCATTGAGGAGGGCACTTGTTGGGATGAGCACTAGGTGTTGTATGTAAGTGATGAATCATGGGAATCTAGTCCTGACACCAAAAGCACACAGTATACACTGTATGTGAGCTAACCTGACAATAAATTATAAAAAAAAATAAAACAAAAAAACTGAAACACATACACACACTTAAATACACACACATACATTAACATACATAAATACACACATACATACATGCACACTCACACAAAGGCTATGAATTGTGAATCCAGCCCCTGAATCACAAATCTGCTGCAATAATGGATTCAAGGCTGACAAATGATTACCAACTATTTAAAGAGGCAAAGGGTTGGGACGATGAGGATGGTGTCAGGTATTCCTGGTAAATTAAATTCACACAGAGAATATTTAGTAATAATGATGCCCACTCTTAAATAAAGATGTTAATTCTTTATTTTTTTTTTCTTCCAAGATCTTATTTAAATTCAAATTAGTTAACATATAGTGTAGTGCTGGTTTTAGGAATAGAATTAAGTGATTCATCACTTGCATACAACATCCCCCCATAGTGTGCTTATTGAATTATTACCAGATATCTTTGTTCAAATTTGACAAATATAAATTAGTACAGTCTATTAAAGAATACTGGACCCTGGCAGGTTTTAAACATCATCATTAACACACCAGTGTCCAAGTAAGGATCAATTCTCCCTGAATAAAGTTGACTGCAACTCAACCTACCCTGCATGGTGAGAAATTGTGCAGTAAGGGTGATTTATATGTACACACAAATATATATATATGCGTATAAATATATGTATATATGTATATATTATTTATAAATAATATAAATATATATGAATTTTATATAATATATATTTATATATAAATTTTATATAAATATAAATAATATATATATAAACATTATCAATTGAAGGCTATAGCATCCTAAAAACAAAACTAAAAAGCTGAGGTGAGCCTGTATATGTCAATATCCTCTGATTAGTACTTCACAACACTTATTAACCTCTGTGTACTTTGGATGTTATCGGTATATAAGTATTTATTTCATCTAACTGGATTGAATTGAGAAGGCTATGTATCATGAAATTATCAAAAGGTTACAAGGAATATTTTCAACTGTACTTCATTCCTGAACTAGAATGGTTTTCTAGTACCTTACCCCAGGGAACATTCACATGTTCCCTCTCAAGGGAGGCTCCCATCAACAGTGCCAAATTATGTGTGATTTTTGGTGCTGGGCACAAGTCCATGGGGAAACTAGGAACTGGACCAAAATCACCACTGAACTTTTAGAGGGTAATAACTTCTGTTCAATTCTACCTTACCTATGATTCACCTCTGAAAAGCCATTTTAAAAAATCACATTAACCATTTAATCCTTCACAAAACAAGAGCCTAATCTCTTTTTAAATCTGCTGTTTACATTGATATATATGATTTTTTCATGTACGCATGAAAGACCTAATTCTGAGGTAGGGGTGGGGGATGATGCACATATGGTTTGAGTGCAATAGCTTTCTGTTTTTTTCAAAACAGATTACCTCATGTAACCTAATCTCTGTCTGAAAATTGAGGAGATAGCAGAAATGGGATGGGATTTTAAAAAGACATATAATGAGCATGGCAGATAATGTTTATTAAAAGGATATAGTCAAGAGGGCAAGTAATGTTAAAATCAGACATTCTCTAGAACAGTTACTTGAACACATTTGTGATTTTTAGAAGAAGCAATACTACCTCAATTCTATTTTCAAAGGTTAAATGTCAACTCCCTTTGACACTAAAATTCTAACTTTAAGACCTTAGAACTTAAACTTAGTATGATATAGAAAAATAAATCACTCTCCTGCAAGAGAATATCTGGACATATCGACACTTGGTAATTAATAATTCTTTGGAACTATTCTAAAGATCATTGCTTTGTTTTATATATTGTTCTAAAGATCATTGCTTTATCTTAAGCATGGATTAAGCTATGGAAAAAAGAAGATGAAAAAGTCTCAGTATTTCATATTGTTGTAAAACTTTAGCAAATTCCCATCCAAGGTGTATAAACAAATAACGATAACATCTATTATTAACTGAATGGCCAATATTTTGCTAACTTTGCCAACTTGATACCTAAGTTTCAAGTCAGGTACTATTCTCTTAATTTTATAAACCATAACCAATAACTGTACAATAAGAAATAAAATCAGGATTCTATCATGAGTCTTCTCTTTTTCCTTTTTCTCTTAGTTGTTTTTCATTGTGAAAACTGCGCCATTTGGGTTGGAAATAATACAACAGACATCTTTATTAGGTTTTTCAAATTCCTTTTATCTGATTCAATGAAGTAAGAGAGGTCAAACAAGAGAGATCTCTCCTAGCTTTTTTTATACCTTCACACTATTCTTCCAGGTGATAAAGAACTATTGCATGAACACTCAGTTCATTCATTCACTAAATTCCACCCATCCATTCATTCATTAATTCAATTCAATAGGGAAATAGTCATAATCAGGGCATTTATAGTTCTCATTTTCACAGGATTTATAACTTCATAGAAGATATAGACTGTTGAAAAGCTGGTGCAGCACAATGAGCCCTATGATAAGGGAATTTGAAACTTCAGTACTGTGAGGGGCTCCCCAGAGGAAACAGACTTGAAGATGAGTGGATTTAGTCATGTATGCTTGGCAGATAAAAAGAAAAAGAGTCCTGTCTCCTGTGCTTCACTGTCAGACATAGCCTGGCTCAGTCAACTTCTGAGGTATCCCACACTCCAGAAATCTACTGTCCTCTACCTATTCTTTTCATGTTCTTAACCAATAGACAATCAATAAACAATTAGGTAATCTTAATAATGGAATTGAATAGTTTCCTAAAGAGCATCCAATGTACACAGAGGAAGTGTTCTCATACAATGAAATCTCCAAAATGTAAAAGAGCAGATGAAAATGTGAGTGCTCTGGCATCTAGCCTATTCATATTTTCTATTCAGCCTCATTTTGCCAGAAGTGGGATGGAGCTACATGATACCTGCTTCATAAAACTGCTCATCCCTGATATAGATATTATACTATTCTCTATATCTACACCATTCTCTAGATAAGGATGTACACAGGGTCAAGAATAATAGAGACATAAAGTCAGGATGGATTTTAATTCCTGGTCCTCAAGAATTCCATTAAGCTATATAGTTTCCCACAACCATGATTCTACCAATCAATTACACTAATAGTCTAAAGGAAACAACCAAACCACAACATTAAAGTAACAAATAAGTGTTTCTGTTTAAGGGAATGACATGAGTACCTTTAAAAACAGAGATAATTATATATAAAAGTATGTATTTCAAAGAGATTTTTGTGGTATTTTCCAAAATAAAAATATTAAATTTGTCCTCAATAACATAGTAGGTACTTAAGAAATCCATATTAGAAAAAGATGGGTAGATTAATGGATAAATATATTTACTTATTTAATTCCTATTGAATGCTATACTCCAAAGACTCTTTCCAAGTATGAGCCGGTCCTCTAAGGTGCCCACCCCCAAGAAAATGAATTCTGTGGTCTATGACAGAAATGAGGAAGTTATTCTGCTGGAAAATGCAGAGAAAATAATACAGGAAGAGCTTGAAAGCACAGGCAGGTCTCATATAATGTGAAACCATTTCAACAGTTGAATTTTTTAAAATAAACGTTTATTCATTTTTGAGAGTGAGAGTGTGAGTGGGGGAGGGGCAAAGAGGCAGGGGACAGAGGATCTGAAGCGGGCTGTGCACTGACAGCAGCTAGCCTGATGCAGGGCTCCAACTCATGAACCATGAGATTATAACCTGAGCTGAAGTTGGACGCTCAACTGACTGAGCCACCCAGGTGCCCCAATAGTTGAATATTAACATAGTCTAATTTATGTTTTTTAAAAAGTCACTCAGATCATTGTCAGGTTTGCAGAGGGCAAGTATGTAAATGAGGAGATTAGTCAAGAGTCTTGCCAGCGGGAGATATTCGTTGGTAGCTTAGACTACAGTGGTATTTGAGCAGATGGAGGTAAAAAAAAAAAAAGACTCCAACTAGGTTTTTAGGTTCAAAACCATTTCTAGTTGATAAACAGCATGGGAAAGAGAAAGGGAAGATAAATCAAGGAGTTGAGTAACTGAGTAGATGATGATATCAATTATTCTGCTCAAATAAACAGAGTGCAGCATACTTGGGGAAGGTCAAGGGTTGCATTTTACTCATCTTCTGAAATGCCTGTTAGACATCTAAGATGAGTTTGCTGGATATATCATCTAGAAATGCAAATTGGAGATTATACATTGAGAGAAAGGGAAAGAGAAGAAGAGAATGTATAAAGACTTGAGAGATGAGTACTGAGTTTGGGATGCATTCCAACTGTAAAGATTTGGTAGAGGAGGAATCAGCAGAAAAAGACTAAGAGCCAACAAGGTGGATGATTAGTGAGGAGAGTGAGAAGTCATGGACACCAAGAATGCCACGAAGGAAGAAGCTGTCAACTATGTTGAATGCTGCACAAAAGCCAAGGATGACAGGGGGCTACATAGGTGAATCTTGAACTTGGTATTAAGAGATCACTAGGTAATTTAATAAGCAATTTCAGTGCAATTATATGGACAGTATCTGGAGTGGAGTGGGAATGGATTTGTAGTGAAGACAGGGAGGCAATGAGTGTACACAGTTCTTGAGAATTTTTGCTGTAAAAAAGAGCGGAGAAATGGAAAGGCAGCTAAAGCAGAGTTATGGAGTCAAGAGATTTTCTTGTTTCGTATGTGATTATTGTTGTGTGTGTATGTTCAAATTAAAAGTGCATTGTACTAAAAGCATGTTTGCATATTAATAAGAATCATATAAGAGAAGTGAAAATCTGGGGCACCTGGGTGGCTCAGTGAGTTAAGTGTCCAACTTTGGCTCAGGTCATGATCTCACAGTTCTTGCGTTCAAGCCCAACCCTGGGCTCTGTGCTGATAGCTCGGAACCTGGAGCCTGCTTCAGATTCTGTGTCTCCTGCTCTCTCTCTCTCTACCCCTCCCCTGCTCATGGTCTGTTTCTGTTTCTCTCTCAAAAATAAACATTAAATTTTTTTTTTAATTTTTTTAAAAAAAAGAAGTGAAAAATCTGAAGATTTCATGATTCAGGTGAGAGAAAGGATAACTGCCAGCGTGACATCCATGATAAGAATAAGAGTAAAGATGCAGAATACAAGAGGGTAGGTTGGCCCAGGATAGAATCAGGGACTCTTTTTCCATTGTGAAAAAGTGGGAATAATAGAGTATAATGCAGAGTATGGGTATCTCCTCCACCAGTTTTCAAATTCAGTGAATTCTGAGGTGAAGGGCATTGGGTAAGGTGAAGCAGAGATATCTTGTGTGAGCAGGGCTAGCCACTTAAATTGTAGAAGCTAAGTGCCAAATGAAAATGTGAGGACCTTGTTGAAAGGCAGAAAATAAGTACTACAAGTAATAAATATAAACTTTTCCTTTTTTCTGCTCTTTCCCAACTTGGCATAATGTGTTTTCTTTGTCATTTAATGTCACTCTAAGTAAGGAAAAATTAAAATATTAAAATACTTGCATAAATTTAACCATTAAGTTTTACATTGTACAATGCCAGTTTTCCAGTTTTAATGGAAAATGTGAGAGCATTAACTCATCTAAAGAATTACCAAAATTCGGGGCGCCTGGGTGGCGCAGTCGGTTAAGTGTCCGACTTCAGCCAGGTCACGATCTCACGGTCCGTGAGTTCGAGCCCCGCGTCAGGCTCTGGACTGATGGCTCGGAGCCTGGAGCCTGTCCGATTCTGTGTCTCCCTCTCTCTCTGCGCCTCCCCCGTTCATGCTCTGTCTCTCTCTGTCCCAAAAATAAAATAAACATTGAAAAAAAAAAAAATTAAAAAAAAAAAAAAAAAAAGAATTACCAAAATTCTACTAACTGCCACCATGTCCATCCTAGACCCTTATATGCAGAGAAAGAAAACAGCAAATGAGGGTCTCCTCCAAATAACACAACTCGATTGCTGCTCTAGAGATAAAGAGCAAGAGCCTTCCTAAGGTAGGGAAACTGGGCAGGGTATGCGGTGTCAGGGAGAGCAGATGGCCTAGAACTCATTCCCAGAGGCAGAGGTGGGCAAGAGGCAGGATTATATATAAGCCAAGACTACGCCTCCATGGACATTGCAATTACTCTATGATCTTATAGGACTTCACTTATAAAACATAAGGTTACATAACGTAATTCAGAGTTTCAGGACAGCAACCACAGAAAATCACATACCATTAAACCATGGTAGGGGATAGGATTCTAAGCATAGGGTTTTGTGTATTTGTACTAGTTGTGTATGAATAAAGATGATCCAGTGTGGCAAGGTTTTAAAGAGAACATTTGGCTAGGTTCAGGTGTGTTGGCTTACTCCTTGTGAAACCAAACCCATTAAGCATAGCTTAATTGAGGAATATTTCTCCATGAATCTCTCATATTTCTGCATACCTTGCAAGCAGAGTCACTGATTGCCTTTAGTTCAAGAGTCTTTTCAAGGATGTTTGTATAGTGAACAGCCTTGAAAGACAGAGATAGTGCCTTTATCCAAAGCAAAGAGGAAGCATACTTTTTCCCATTATTAAAAATCTAGGTTCTCTAACCTTGGGCTTCCCCTCCAGTAAGTAGTTCATGATGTGTGCTGCTGTCATCTGGTCAACCTCCTGTCTCCCTGTGGGAACTGAGGCTTAGAGAACAGGCAAAATAAATGAATGAGTCAATCAATACATACATACATACAACATAAATACATAAATAAAATAAATGCTGATACTCTGGCTACCAGTTAGACACTCATTCATCTCTGACCCAGGGATCTCATGTCTTTTAACAGCATCCATTAAAGTTTGGCAGGCTAACTTATTAGCTTGCAATTAAGGTAATAATCCTACTTCTTGATAATTTTGCTTTAGTTATGTTTTTTCTAATCAAGACTTTCCAGGAATAATTGAATTAGCAAAACACACTCTAAAACCCAGGTCATTATCATTTCCCTGTTAGCAGATACAGTAAATGGAAGCACAGTGTCTGGAATAAAAGCATCCGGCTTGTGAAAAAAAACAGTGATTCACAAAGTGTGCTTCACTGGATCATAACTGATGGAACATACATACTGTAAAAGAGAAACAATAGGCTCAAAATGGAGTCACTTTTGCTAAACCCCAGCAAAACTTAATACCTAACATAAATGTAATTTCAACCTCTCCCAATAGAATTTTAAACCAATCAATGTTGAATTTCCTGATCAGCTCTAGTGAAGCAATCTGCATAAGATCTCCTGCCCCACTCCCTAAGTGAGGCAACCTTGGCTAAAATAATCCTCTTTTCTTTTGCTAATAACTTCCTTATCTTACTCCATTTCTGCCTATAAAAGCCTTCCATTTTGTACAACTCCTCAAAGCTCACTCCTATTGGCTAGATGGGATGTTTCCCAATCCATGAGTCACTGAATAAAACCAATTAGATCTTTGTAAATTTACTCAACTATGACTTGTCTTTCTAAAAATAATATGCATAAAGTCACCTAAGTTGATATTATTTCAAAGTAATATCGCTTTACTATGCAAATTCTCAGATCCTTTAATGAAGAAATCTCTAATTATTTTTTCTTCAGACCCTTGATCAATACTAATTTTGACCACATAACCCCAATAGATGTGTATGTATTCATATATAAATTAAATAATTATGCTATTGTGTTAATGTTATATACATTATAAAATGTACAAAAGTAAAAAGAAATTTAAAATATCCTAAAACTCAATATTTTTTCAATGTTGTCAAGTTTCCTTCTTACCTCCTCCTGAATTACCTTGTGCACCCTATGATGTAGATGCATCCCATTTAGAGAGCACTGCTTTAATATGTTGATATACATTATAAATCTGCAAAAAGGAGTCATAATGTGCAGAGATGCTCTCATATATGTGACCGTGGAATGTGGAAGTTTTCCTTTTCCTAGAGAATCTTCTAAGATGAGTGTTTCTTAGAATGCACCTTAAAAATACTGATCTGTTCTCCAGAGGTTGCAAACTCTAGAGCTGCAAAACCTTGGTGGCCCAGTGCAGTCTCATTAATTTCGGATGAGTTTTATTCAGCAATGTAGCTACTCTCCAGTTTACCTGATCTTCAGTATTTCTTTCTGTATTACAAGTCTCCTCTACACATTCATCTATCTAATATATAAAGTTCATTAAGCTTTTTACTATCTCTTGGATTGGTTTGAAATACCACACGGAGTTTAGTGGGAAGCTTCAAGGCCTGAGAAGAGCATAATTCCTTCCCAATGAACAGACATTTTTGGCCAGGTTAGCTTGCTTGAATTGGACCTACATCAAATAGTTATGCAAGGTAAGAGAATGTTTCATGTCCCACTAACATTTTAGGGTTACTTGTGCCAAAAGACATGATCCCTAGATTATTTATTATTGTCACATTCAAGGGGATTATAACTTCAGCCCACGGCCAAGTTTGAGAAAGACAGGTTGTTGGCTGATACAATAATTAAAGAATAAGGCACATCACTTTGTCATTTCTCTTTCTTTTCCAGCCCCATTAGCTAGAGATTCAAAATTTTTACATAAATTAAAATTTTTAAGTTTACTTCAGGTTACCTTATTGGATTTTAAGTCAGCTACAAAGCAAAAGATGATTTAAATGCTTCCAAAATTCTTATGATGAAAGTAAATTAAACATTGCAGAATACAATAACTAAGTCATACTAATACAGCGTAATTGCATTGTTTCTGTGATCCAGTGAGAGAAATAGGAGAACAAATGATGTAAACAATAGAGTTAGTGTCTTCTTTCACTTTAAATGCTTTCAAATGTTAGGCAGAAAAGAGAGACATTTTGCAATGTTTTGTGCCAACTGGAATTGCATTGGCATGCTTTCTATTTCCACAGGGAAAGAGTGAATGAGACAGTAATTGATTTCTTCCAAGAGGAACCATCACCTATGACTCAAACTGTTCATATATATCATTAGTCAAACAAAGAAAGTTTCCTAATAAGATTTTTAGATTTTCCAGAATCTAAAAAGAAAAAAAAAGTATTTCCATATGTTTTAATTATTAAATTTCAAGATTGTATGCTACATCACGTTTGGTCATTTCAACTGATAGAAATAGCCAATTAGCATGAAACTGGATTAAAACTTGGGAAGTAATATTGAACAGAATCAAAAGAAGGTCTAATGAATAAGGTATCTAGACGGAGGTATTTGCCATAGGTACAATACAGTAATGAAGTGGGCATAATAATGTAATTTAATTATGCTGCGGAGGGGAATGTTTTGGAGACAGATTAAAAAAATAATATTTAAATGACTGACCAAAAGAGGATAAAGTAGGCATTAAAAATGTCCATCATAAGTATTTTTAGTTCTTACCAAGATTTTTCTCTTATACCATTAAGAGTTAAGGCACTGTTTAGTATTCCCTAATTCATTCTAGCAGTTGAACTGAAAAATTGTAGTAGTAAACAACAGAAAGAAACCAGAGCCAGAGAGTAGGATGATAAACATGTAGTCTCATATTCAAAAAAATCAATAGACTTGCATTAGGTTTTAAATGGTTCCCGTTATACTCAGTAGCAACTCAGAAAGCAGAGTGTGAAATTTTATCATCTTATCAGTGTGAGCTCTGTCTCTCTGTTTTTGTATATTCATACATCTCTATGTATGTACATATATCTCCATATATATACTTCTATATATATTATAAATATATATGCTATATATATATATATATATATATATATATATATATACACACATTTAAAATGTAATAAGGGCCGCCTGGGTGGCTCAGTCAGTTAAGCATCTGACTCTGGATATCAGCTCAGATCATCATTTCACAGTTACTTTCATGAGTTCGGCCCCACATAGGGCTCTGCGCTGACAACGCAGGTAGATTCTCTCTCTCTTCTCTCTCTGTCTCTCCCCTGCTCAATCAAGCTCTCTCTCTCTCAAAATAAATAAACAAGCATATAAAAATAAAAAAATACAATGTAATAAAACAATTTTAACAAATGAACAAGGGTGAAAAAAGAGGCAAATGAAGAAATACACTCTTAACTATAGTGAACAAACTGATGGTTATCAGAGGTGAGGTAGGGAGGGTTGCATTAAATAGGTGATGGGGATTAAGGAGTGCATTTGTGATGAATACCAGGTGTTGTGAGGAAGTGCTGAATCACTAAATTGTATATGTGAAACTAATATTACACCATATGTTAACTAACTGGAATTTAAATAAAAACTTGGGAAAAAAACAAGTTACAAAAAAAATAATTTTGCAAACTGTATACACAGACATTTTTAAAAATGTGTCTCAGTGGGAGCAGGATATAATCCCCTCTTTGAAGTTTCTATCACACTGTATTTTCATGAGCTTCTAGTTTTGGCAGGCTTAGATGGTCTAGGATGAAGAATCTTATAAGGTAGAGCTACCTGTCTATAGCAAAATACAAACACAGGGGATAGAAGCAAGATATCAGTTAACAGTAGGACTTTTTCTATCCCCAGGTATTGATAATATTATCAACACCTTAAAGGATTAAAGATCTATTTCCTGAAATGTAAAACACCAGCTGTCTCTTTTTTAGCTGCATGCTGCTAAGGTGGTGACTAAATTAATAATTTGATTGCAAGGTATGAAGTTTATTAATAGCACGGGAGAGGGGGGAAAAAAGCAGAAAGAACTTAGAGAACAGTGCTGATGGTAGTTAGCACCAAATATTAAAATATTAAACCCCCTCTGCACAACTAAATTCAGTGCTGAACACTTGAAAACAGAAGAAACTAATAAATTTGCTCAGCCCCCCTCACCCAAAGTGAGGAAAATGCTAAGCCATGTAAGTACTTCCAAGGCTGTGTAAATACTGTGGAAGAGATGAGGACAGAAGTCCGGGCCATGGGTTCATACTTAAACAGACATGAAGAATCACAATCTAGAATAATGCAATTTTGAAAAAATATTAGTAACACTGACTGAACATCCAGAAAGTAATCTATGCTGAGTCAAATACTGAATACCCTGATTTGTGTTACTAACTTGGTTCTTCAGACAGACACCAATCTCACCATACCAATGTTGATTTCCCCCTTTTCCTTACCCAGTAGCCACAGCACAGATTCCATCCACAGTATCAGAATGCATACTCATGATTATAATTCATGAATTTGGCAACATTGGTCCCCATTTGAAAGAGCAATTGAATAACCTAACCTCTGACCACGTTTCATAGAGAATGGTCATGTTAATCTAGGCAGTCCTAACTTTGTTTCATCTCAGCATAACTACTTTTCTGCTGATGAATTAAATAGCAAATATTGTTTCAGGTTGTGTTTTAAGGCTGTGCCCTAGAGAGAAATTCAAGAATCAGCTTAGTCGACAGAGCTGCATTTCTTTGCCTACATTTGATTGAATGTGCTCTGTCCACAAGGTGCTTTGGAGCAAAGACGGTAGGTGATATATAATAACTAAAAAGGCAAAATTATATTGGGGCACTTAGGGTGGGAAACAGAAGAAACATAGCCATTTATCGATATTGCCATCAGGCTGTTCTAAGGGAACCTTTTACAAAATATGTTATCAGTAAGAGCAGATTCAATGACTCAATGTTATTAACATAGGCAAAAATCAATTACTTGTGGAAATATTGTTTTGAAATATTTATTTAATCATCAGGTTTTGTATCAAAAGTGCTCATATTCATTAATTTCCCTTCTTATACCATTTTCATATTCTATACTTATAGCTTAAAAGCCCATAATTATTTCTTTTGAACGATTTTTAATTGCTCTCAACAATACTGATAATCTCTAAAAAGACTAGTATGTAAAACATCCTGTTGATACCCGTCAATCCACAGAATTATTGAAGATAAAAAAAATTATTGTTTTAAAGCCACTAAGTTTTTTGGGTGGTCTTCACATTCTAATATAGATCTAAAAACAGCATAGAAAATAATTAAATTTTTGAGATTTGCTCTAAGTTTTTTAATTTTCCCACATTGATATCAAAATGTGAAAAAAATTAATGGCACAACTCAGTCTCCAATTAAAAATTAATAGAAAAATCATACATACACACAAACACCCACAAGATATTATCAAATAGAAACAAGTTATGCATTAAAAGAATAACAAATACAAACAAGAGTGGTTCATGCCAGCAAAGAAAGGGTAGTACAATGCTAGAATATGATGAACACCTGAGTAATGACGCATTCTCAGAATAAACTGGAAAAACTTTTGGAAAGGTAATATATCCAATTCAAAATTTAACATACATATTTTTTTATCTAGGAACTCCATTACTAGATATTTATCTGATGGAAAGACTGAAACAAAAATTATGGACTAATGTATACAACATAGACTATTGATTGTAGCATTGTATGTAATAGCGAAAGCTGAAAAATAAAAACTAAATACCCATAGATTTAAAAATGATGGCATGATTTATAGAAAACTTGCTCATTAGGAAGAAGTTTAATATATGAATTAAGCAGGTGCTTAATATCTCTAAGATGGATTAACTGGGGGAAAATTATGTTATAAAATAGCTTAGAATAAAGTGAGTTTTTGATACTAGCTGCAGAAAAGGTGCATGTGTTTTTTCTTGAGTTGCATATAAAAAAAGTGAAGTTTATTTATTTACTTAGAGAGAGAGGGAGAGAGGGCAAGGTGGGGAAGAGCAGAGACATAGAGAGAGAGAGAGAGAGAGAGAGAGAGAGAGAGAGAGAGAGAATCCCAGGCAGGGGGATTGGGCATGAAGCCCAATGCAGAGTTCGAACTCACAAACCATGAGATTATGACCCGAGCTGATATCTAGAGTTGGACGCTAACCAACTGAGCCACCCAGGAGCACTAAGCTTGCAGATAAAATTTTAAGAAGGATATACAAGAAACCATTAAAGTCATTAAAGTAATTAACTTGGTGAGTGAGGGAAAGAAGAGAGAAAAGTTTACTATTCATATATCACATTTATATTTGTTTTAATTTTTTTAATGTTTATTCATTTTTGAGAGACAGAGCATGAGTGAGGAAGGGGCAGAGTGAGGGAGACACAGAGTCTGAAGCAGGCTCCAGGCTCTGAGCTGTCAGCACAGAGCTCGACATGGGGCTTGAACTCATGAACTGAGAGATCATGACCTGAGCTGAAGTCGGACACTCAACCGACTGAGCCACCCAGGCACCCCACATTTATATTTGTTTTAAATTGTTTTATGCACAAATCCTTATTATAGATACTATATACAGTATATACTATATATATTAGTATTGAGTGCTTATATATTTGTGCATATATGTATTCTCTTTTTAAGCATTGATCTCAGCAGTCTCTGATGTATTTCTTTCTTTTCCTCACTCCTGTCATTATTTTAATTAGGTAGCCAAGGGGTTTTTGATAGTATCTCTCTTAATAAAATTTAACAAATTTTATTACATTTCTTAACTATTTGTTAAAAGGAAGATAATACAAATGTATTTATTTTTGAAGCAACAGTTCACTTCTAGAAATAAAGTCTAAGGCAATGTTTTGCAAGCTACTGTTTTGTGGAGAAATCAATTTATCAAGTAGAAATTAGAGTAGAATAGAAGTAAAACAAAAAGTTGAAGTTCATCAGATGTAGAAATAGCAAGTATTATCATGGGTTACTTTAGATATATAAGTGTGCATGTTTGTGGGCATGCATGGGTTGTGACAAATACTTGTATCTTTAAACTTTTCCCTTTAAACAATGAACCATCAATCAGCCAAGAGCATGCAGCCACTTCATCATAGATTGTTGTTATTGACTAAGCAGACCGTCCTACCTTATATCCTGTTTGCTTTATATATTTCAAGGCCACATTACTTGGTGCTGAGTGAGAACCTAAAGCTCTAGAAATGAGAAAAGCTTAACAAATCACCAAATCATAATTTTCAAAGCCCTTTACAGAGCTGAATACAAGGAAACTGGATAAACTGTGTTCCAGAATGTAACAAGACCTTTTGAGAAGTAGAAGGCACAGTTTCATTAGGGCAAGGAAGGAAGAGAGGAAGAAGGCAGGCAGCCTTCAAAAAGCAGGCGAGAAGAAAACAACTAAAATTTAACAAATGTTAAAGACTCAGTGTGAGCTGGTATAACAACTTAGAATACTTGGGAACCTCAGATACAAGAAGATTTTTCATCCACTCACTGTGTTTTTTCCACGAGTTTCCATGAGGTCTCACAGAAAATTGGAACAAGGCAGAAGACCTGTGAATGCCACCTGAACAAGAGTCGGCCTAAGTTTGAGAATAGAGCAGTAACACCTGGAGACATCATTCGTGCTTCAGGACCACATGAGTATGTCGGGGGTCAGCTGCCCCTAACCGGTAGGCACAAAATCTGCCTGCATTATGGAACCTTGTCTCCTACAACACAAGATCCGTCTGCCGTTGGGGAAGGAACAGAAAACCTTCCATTTCCCAGGACTTGCCATGACACCTTGCAAGCTCAACTGCCACTGGACCAGGCCTATATTAACACAGGCAAAAGCCATCTACCAGTGGGAGGGAGGCAAGCTACCTAAATATGCTCAAGATCCTGCACAGATAACAGGCAGAATTCATTGCAATGGGGAAGAAGGGAAGGGGCTGAGAGAGTATCCTTAGGTAGGGAGAGTTGGCTGCTTGCCTCTAGGGGAGGAGCAGGAATGCTGAGAAAATGTCATCATTATGCTTTTTTTTTTTTAATGTTAGACTGATATTTGAAAGTAGACTCTTATGAATTCAAGTTCTTATATTGTAGACATTAGAGCACACTTTTGCAACTTTGGCACTATTGACAATTTTTTTTTGTAGTGGAGGCATGCCCTTGTACTGTAGGATATTTAGTAGGGTCCCTAGCACCTGCAGTGTAGATGCCTATAACATCCCCAGTTGTAATAGCCAGGAAGTTCTCCAGCTATTGCCAAATGTTCACAGATGTTAAGAACCACTGGCCTCTATCAGTGATAGATAGATAAACAGATGAAGTTTAATCATGAGCTAATAAAGGAGATAAAATTGAGTTATAAAACCTAATAAACTGGGGGTGAGGGCACGTGGGTGGCTCAGTTGGTTGAGCAACCGACTTCAGCTGAGGTCATGATCTCACAGTTAATAGATTCAAGCGGCACATTGGGCTCACTGCTGTCAGTGGGGACCTGCTTTGGATCCTTGGTCCTCCTTTCAGCACCTCCCCTGCTGGCCCTCTCTCTCCCTCAAAATAAACATTTAAAAAATGATACTAATAATTTTTAAGTCAGGAAAAAAAGGAACAAAGTATAGATGTGTCAAATAGAAAATAAATGACAATATAGATATATGTAAATAATCTAAGCACTCCATATAAAAGTTAAAAATTGCATTCCCACTTAATCTCACAGCATCTGTCCAATTTGACATTTTGGGTATCTCAGAAGTTAGCAAAGGTGCGGTGACACCTAACCCTCCTCACTAAACTCCTTGTTTCCCCCCTTTTATAGATCCCCCCACACACAGTGACCACCACCAGTCATCTCACTTTTTTAAGTAGATCATGTAACTCTTCACCAAACATTCAGGGCTTTATATTATCCATCAAAAAAGTCATTTGTTGTGTATTTTGCTAATAGGTGTTTTATTTATACCAAGTTTTCTTCTTAAAATTATCTTTGACATTTCATCATCTGTTTTTCTCATAGGCTCTGTACAGAGCTTCATGAGGGCAGGGATCTTAGTATGTTTTGCTCAATAATGATAGTCAAGTTGTTAGAACAGTGCCTGGAACAGTGCTTGGAACCTAGAACTCAAGAGAAAATATTTGTTGATTGAATAAATGAATGAACAGATGAATGAATAATTGAAATGATGCAGTAATAGTATTTGTTTTCCCTTGAATTAATCTGCACCTCCTTTTATAAGGAAAAGACTGCATTTCTCATTTTATGGTTTTAGTTATTTTAATCTTGAATTTACATAAAATTAAGATTAATTGATTAACATATATTTTTGAGTAGAAATTCTTATCCAAAAAAAATTATAACTACCAAAAATAATGGTTTTTAAAAAATTCAGAAGACAAGATTCTTGCCCTGCAAGAGATTAAAAGTAATTTATACAATATTAAAAAAAAAATATATCTAAGAATAGCTACAATTCAATTTGCCAGTCAGTAGAGAACAATCAACTATAAAATTGAAAGATGTCATGTGAGCACAATAGGGAGTGAATCCAGGAAAAATTCATAAAAAGTTATTTTCTGACTGAAATATTGAATTAAATGTTAGGACATGGATTGCCAGCTCTGAAAAGGAAAGACATTCTCTAAAAATTAAAAAAACTGACAGTAAACATAAGAAAATTTAAGTGAACTTTGTTATATTAGAGCAAAGTATTAGAAATGAAAAATAAGCGTTCAAATGATAGAAGTTCAATGTTAAGGTGAGAATATGAGACACTTTACCAATAAATCCAAACACATGGAATAAAAATTTAGAATTGAATTAATAATACCTTCTAAATTGTTTAGTAAATGTCATTGACGGGCTCTGTGCTAACAGTTCAGAGTCTGGAACCTGCTTCAGATTCTGTGTCTCCTTCTCTCTCTGCCCCTCCTAAGCTCGCATTCTGTCTCTCTCTCTCTCTCAATCTCAACAATAAATAAACATTAAAGAAAAAAAAATAGTCTCTTTTCTTAATGTTCTTACTATATTAGGGGAAATTAAGACCACACATGACACACAAATACACAGACACACACAGACACACAGACACAGACACACACACACACACACACATGGCTATAATACAATCCAGAGTTATGTCAAGTCCACAAGAAAAATAAATTCAAGTTCCATGTGCTAAGAGATAAGATCTAATTGTGTGGTTAAAGTAATCTTTATAGAGACAGTGCCATCTGATATTGCTGAAAGCAAAGTAGGAATTCTTCAGGAATGTTGGGATGTTCCAGAGATGAAAAACAAAAGTCATTTGCAAATATCTTCTCCCATGCCATCGATTGCCTTTTAGTTGAATTGATTATTTCTTTCACTATGCAGAAGCCTTTTATTTTGATGAAGACCCAATAGTTTATTTTTGCCTTTGTTTTCTGTCAGAAAGGTTAAAATCAACAACCCAAGAAACAATAGGTGTTGATGAGGATGTGGAGAAAGGGGAACCCTCTTGCACTGTTGTGGAAATGCAAACTGATGTAGCTATTCTGGAACAGTACAGAGGTTCCTCAAAAAATTAAAAGTAGAAAACTACCCTATGATCCAGAAATTGCACTACTAGGTATTTAACCAAGGAATACAAACATACTAATTCAAAGAGCTACACGCACCCAATGTTTATAGCAGCATTATCTATGCAAATCAAATTATGGAACTAGCCCAAGCATCCATTGACTGATTAATGGAGATTATATATATGTGTATGTATGTGTTTGTGTGTGTATATATATATATATACACATATATATGTATATATATGAATTCATATATATAGAATTCATATATAGAGAATATATATATATATATATATATATATATATATATATATATAATGGAATATTACTCAGCCACAAAAAAGAATGAAATCTTGCCATTTGAAACAACATGGATAGAGCTAGAGAATATTATGCTAAGCAAAATAAGTCAGTCAGAGAAAGACAAATACCACATGATTTCACTCATATGTAGAATTTAAGAAACAAAACACATGAGCAAAGGGAAAAAGAGAGAGAGGGAGGCAAACCAATAAATAGACTCTTAACTATAGACAACAAACTGAAGGTTACCAGAAGGGAGGTGAGTGGAGAGATGGGTTAAACAGGTGATGGGGATTAAGAAGGGCACTTGTGATGAGCCCTGGGAATTGCACAGAAATGCTGAATAACTATATTGTACACCTGAAAACTAATATTACACTCTATGTTAACTAACTGGAATTTAAAAAAAAATACTAAAATAAAAACAAGGGCAAATACATCAAGATGAGAAAATGTTGGACATACCAGATGACCAGAAATTCTCAGTTGGCTGTATCGTATGGTTTTGGGGGAAAAGTGAGGGTTTAAACTAGAATAGAAGATATCAACTATATTTATAGATGAACATATATACAGGTACATAATTAAAAATCCAACTCAATATTTCCTGAATTCTCTTGAAGAACATCAAAATGGATCTGATTGAAAACTTCTTAAAATTATTCCCTCCCCTTCTCTCTTTTTCTCATTTTTCACTTATACATACACCATAGTATCCATCAAATATCTTTCTTTCTTTCTTTTTTTGTCAACTCCCCAAATCATTCTCTCTAAAGCAAACATATACACATCAACTGTCCTGCCTTCTCTTATTTGATGTTTATTTATACAAATTAACATTTCTTGCTGCTTTATATTTTTCCCTACTCATAACCATTATTGTATAAAGAAAGAAAACCAGTCCCTGACTGACATCAAGTAAGTAAAAGTCATTTTCCTTAGAATGTGGTGGAAGAGGGCGATTAAACTTTGTAATATATTATGTATCCTCTTAACCCTGTCACATAGAAATTTTTCATAAATTCAGCAGAAAATGAGCCATTGAATATTTATAAGGAGGATGACAGTAAAATTGGAATTATAAATTAGAAAGACTAATCCATTAGTACATTGGATGCATTAAAGCAGGTGATGAGACTCAAGTAAGCTGGATGAGAAGTTCTTAGAAGATCATAGTAAGGCATTGGACTAGAGTGGAAATACTGAAGTAGCTATGAGAGCAGAAAGACAATAGATATTTGGTAGGTATGACAATTGATCAGATGTTTGGAGTCAAGTGTTTCCAAAACACAGCTTAAAATTTTGGGTAATATGGAAAAAAAAACAGTTTTCAGCTATTCATTCAAGCTAGACATCCAATTATTAGTCCCAATTAGTGTGATTTTACTACAGATATATGCATTGAAATGTGATATTATTTGCCAGTGCTCCCCAATATTGACTACTTGACCTTCTCAAAATGCCTTCTTCCCTCAACTCCAGAGTCCTATCATTTAATTACTTCTGCCAATAACTTCCCAAAATGTTCCATTTGTCTCCTTTCCTGTTCCCCCATATTAGTCAAGGCCACTATCATTTCTCCTAATAAGTCTTCACTTCTCTTACTCTTTTCCAATCTCCTTTTTACATTATACCAGAAAGATACTTTGAAATATGAACTGGAGCCTGTCACTCACCTTTTAAAAATCTTTTGATATCTTCCTACGAATAAGCAAGACAAAAGGCCATAATAATCCTATCCTCATATATAAGGTTATGCATTTATAAATCCTGTCTTTTTCTATATAGTTATCTTATAAATATATTATGTTGTATTGATAGAAACAGCAGCATATATTATTATATGGTCATGCCATGTTTCTATAAATGTAAATATTCTGTTTTTATTTCAATTTCTGGAGATTACTCCCTGCCCAACCCCTCTCATTTTAGGACGTTTATTCATGATGTTTTCTCTGCCTCAAATATGCTACATTTTTGCCAGAGGAGGCCTTAAATGAGCTCTCATACTAAGCTCACCTTATTGCTTTATGTTCCCATATTGCCCTATACTTCAACTTTTTAAACATTTACAGGTCTAATTTCTAGTTCAATGTTTGTCTTCTCCATTAAACTGTAAGATCAACCACCATTTGTGCACCATTATATCTCCAAGACTGAACGCAATGCTTGGAAAATAGTAGACTCAAAATCAGTTACTTAATTAATTAATACCGTGTTTTGTTTTTAAACATTCATTTACCTTAGATATAATGCATTTCTACACATCTGTTAATCGTAATTAGTAATAAAAATACTAGCCAAAGTTGTTTTTGGTTTTATGTTTGTTTTCACATAGTTTGATTAATTGATCTAAGAGAAATGATCTATGGGTAACTTTATACTCAAGAATTTCCCTGCTGTTTAAGCAAATACATAGCATAGGTAGGGCACCCTATTTCATTATTACTTAACACCATGGTAAAGCAGTGTTTGCACCATTTTGAATCAAGAAAAACTCAGTCACAAAGAGGTTGCTTAGCCAACAAGACCTCTAGGTTAGATACTGGAAGATAATAAACTCTATGTCAAGATGAATAAAGAAGGGTTTGAATAATATGTATCAAAACACTGTAGCTTCAAGTGTCACTAAAAAAAGGAGGCAGAGATGAACATTTTTCAAGCACCATTAATAATCCTATCATATACTTGTGCCATTTAGAGGGCTAGAGCATTTCAGTGATTCACCACACCCACCACTAATCTTTCATTTCCAATGCTATGTACCCTGATGTAGAATATTAATTAAATCAGTCATGTACAGACATAGTCTCATGAAGTCCTAAAGCAAACACTTGAAGTAGTCTCACTGAGACTGTTATTAACATCAGGTTCATCTACAGAATCCCCTGAGTACCTGAAGAATACATACTTAAGGTTCTGAAAAATATTGGGTTCCAACATTTCAATTTATTCAAGTATTTTGTTTCATTTCCATAATCTGTTTTTATACGCTGCTTTTTCATTTTTAAAAATGTGAGTGAGTTGAAATTAATTGCTTGGTTGCATGAGCCTTAATAATTATGAAAATCTCATATGGTTTATAAAGCACACTCCATTTTAAGAGATGCTTATGAGTAAGAAAAACTGATTGCAATATAGTTTTATATATGAATGCCCTTTTCATGAAAAACAGTCTCCTGAACTTTTGGCCATTACAATAAAGCTTTATATTTTTCCATAACCACGTCCCAGATGTTGTTGACTTTCAATTTTAGTTAAATGCTCTGCCATAGAGGCCACATTACAGCGTCTTCAAGAAATCCGTTCTTCTACTAAGCTCTCTACTCCACACAATTCCTGAGAGCCTCTAAAGCATGCACACATGTCCTCAAACCCATCCTGCTTGTCACTCTCACCACCTGCTTTCAATTTGCACCACCGATGCTCCCCAAACCTGCAGGTCACCTCCTGCCACACGTAAGTGGCTTCCCGAAGCTCCTGTCATTCACACAATACAAATATTGGTAAGGAGCTGCGTTTTTCCTTCCTCAAAGCATGCCTTAGATCAAGGCATAATATTTTTAAAACATTTTCATGGAAGGGATAAGAAAAGAAAGCTGAGAGCCCAGCTTATGTCTCAGCCTAGCTCTCAGCAAACTGACATGGCCGAACCAGCTCAGCCTTCACCAAAGTTATCTCCCACTTTAGTGTAAGAAGGGCCACACTGCTCCTATTCCCAAGGACAAAAGGAATTCTCTTGGCTCCAATCCAAGACTTCATTGTTTCTTACCACAGAATTGAACCCTTCTCCAGAGAGGCAGTTTTGAATTCTTTTATAGGAAAATTCCCATTTTCACCTTCCAAACAGCGTCTGGGAATCAAGATAATCATACTACTAAAAACACTTGAATTATTTTCTGTATCTGGCTTTTAACATATTAAATAGCATTGCATGTGACATACTAATAAAGCAGCACAAGTTAGACCATAGCAGCTCCATGCAGTTCACAGTCTTTCTAATAATATGGGATGAAGACACTATTCATTTTATACATCTTTCCCGGAGTGATCTGTTCTTCCGATAAATGCGAATAAATGTTTGGATGTAAAAGAACACCATCACCCAAGGATAAATAATAGTTGTCAGTCATGGTAGAGCATATTTCCAGATTCAAGAAAATAAATTCATTTCTCTGTCTCAGCAGGGATATAGTTTTGCATAAGATAAACCTAACTTCTATCATTAGACAAAACACATCTTGGTTGAAAGCAGCTGAATTTTGATTACTTCTCTTCTTCAGGGTTACACTATAAGGAGAGGGTAGATATTTGCTTTATATATGCATGAGTGAAAAAGAAAACCAGAATAGGAAACTTCCTAGTCAATGCAAACAAACACAAGGTCCAATTTCTACCCCCTTCCATCACTGAAACTTCTGGCAAACCCAACATAGCAGTTTTTAAGTTTTAGCATTTTAAAATTCAGTTTTCTTTATACACTCACATTAAAAAATTTCAAACACACACACACACACACACACACACACACACACACAATAGTCAGTGACTCTTTTCACTTTATCCCCTGAGAAAAGCTGACATACTGTATACTTTCTCTGACTGTCCTTCCTGACCAGTGCTAATTAACCTCTTTCCTTTTAAATCTTGTAAATCATTAAGCAATTAATCATTCTCTGCCTTGGAAAATCTTTTCTATTGTTTCTCAGTATTGCTTTTAATCCCACATTACTGGCTCATCTCCCCAACTCAACTGTATACTTGGAGGGTACAATTGTAGAGGAGAAACAGATTTGTGTGTCTTTCAAATTACCTTGAACTGTTTCTCTGCATTCAGTAAGTGACTAACAAATATAGGTTAATCCTATTCTATGGACATGTTGAGAATAATACGATCTCCAGACAGTCTTTTATCAACTCCATCCTACCATCAGAAGTTACCTTCATTTTAGTACCTTTGAAAACTGAATATGCTATCTCAGTTAATACTGTCGTTATATCTACTAAGTTAGAAACGACCTCGGGGCAACTGGTTGGCTCAGCCGGTTAAACATCCAACTTTTGATTTGGGCTCAGGTCATGATTTCATAGTTGGTGGGTTCCAGCCTTGCGCTGACAGCATGGAGCCTGCTTGGGATTCGATCTCCCCTTCTCTCTCAGCCCCTCCCTTTCCCCCGTTTGTGAGCACACGCAGGCATTCTTTCTCTCCTTAAATAAATAAACTTAATAAAGAGTTATAAATCACCTCAGGTTTTTAATAACTCCCTTGTTCTTATTGTCTCAGCTAGTTATACTATAATTTGTCTAAAATTTTATCTCAGAAAAGTAAAGACACTCAGAAGTGTGTCTTACCTCTTTGATTTTCCCTTAGCTTAGAACTCACCTGGAACATTCTGAGGACTGCTAATAATTTTCTGTACCTCCAGCCAATTAACATGACTGCTCATCATTTCTACTAACTCCATCAATATATTGCTGAACATAAAATTTATTTTGTCATCCTCTTGCTTAAAACATCCCAGTGTTTTGCTATTATAAACTTAGTCTGGCATCCAAGATCTTCACAGTCTGGATCCATTCTTCCTTTCCAGTTTCATACCCACCAAATTATATTCTATACACAGCATGCTGCCACACTGAAATTTCCACTTCCTCTTGGATATAGCACTTATTTTGTGCATGTGTATGTTTTGGCATAAGCAAAGACATGTCAGCACATCTTATTCCTGAAAAAACCCATTAGTCCTTAAAGCACAGGTTAAATATTACTTCGTCACTGTAAATTCATCTCTGTCTTTTCAGATGGAATTATTAACAGCTATATTTCCATAAATCTTTGTTCATATCTGTGCTATAGCACTCACATTGTTTATTGTTTGCTATTTGCTTATATGTCTTTTTCTCCCATTCTTCAATGGAAATTACTACATATTTATAAACTATAAACTTTACTCCATCTCTGGGAAATCACTGATTTCATGGCAGAAAAAAGGTATACAACTCCAAGTTATAAAGATAGAAGTTGAAATTTCAACTCTATTATTGTGCTCAAATCCAAGATCCAACACGGACCAGCTATAAGGAAATAATTCAACCTCCTGTAAATGCAATTATCTATAATGCAGGGCTTATAATACTTATCTAATTGTGTATCATAATTACCAATGTGATTCTACATCTATCAATCAGTTCATTTTCTTAAATGAAAATTTTTGTTATTTCATGTTAGAAAACAGTTAAGTAAGTGAATACTTTAATTTCAAAATTTCCATAATTTTACTATGTGATTTTAGTTTCTCGCCAATTAGTCTGCTACCAAAACAGGTCAAGAAATAAGAGATGTAACATTAGCTCTCTTGCTTAGATGTAAAAAGCTGCAAAGAATGTTACTCCTACCTTAACAATGAAAATAAAAAGCTGGAAGAAAACACAAAACCATAACTTCCTGAACTATCAGGGAGCAAAAATCACAAGGCACCCATTAACCAGGTAAATTCCAAAAAGGGACAAGCTTCTCCAAGGGAAAACAAGGCACAGAAACTGTCACATTTGTGGCAGGGCACAGGATAAAGAGACACCAGCCACCATATAAGCAGGTAAGCAAAAATAACTAACATTTTATTTAACTGCCAAAACCCAAGTGTAGACAAGTTTGAAATAACAGAGTCCTGGACATAAGAGAGGTCTCCATTCATCTGCAAAACTTTCTTAAAGGACTCTACCAGGTGAGACAAGAAAGATTGGGGGAAGGACATAAGCC